>NC_086378.1:80876716-81243957 GCF_036588685.1 Mytilus trossulus | reverse complement strand
ATGGTTACATGAATCTATAGCTACTTATCACAATGTTCGCATTTCATTTGTAAGTCGCAATAGTGTAGATCAAATACCGCAAACGAAAAATAATCAAATAGACAGCCTTTTCACCGAAAATCCCGTGCAATTCAACTGATTTCATGCTGAAACATTCAATTAAGTTAAACTTGACGTTTAGCCAACCCGAGTACCGTTACTGGAAGAATTTTCATAATTGTACATAAAGAGCGATAAAAAAAGTTTATTATCTCATAAACGATCATTTGACTGATCATCGAGAAAAAAAATCAATTCGCATCACGGAAACAATTTTTCATAAAAAAAATGTTTTCCTTTTCATAAAATGTACTGCATGGGCATATAATATTTGCTTACAGTCATTTTTAGCGTTACTCCTGATTGCAGTTGCGCTATTAGAAAAAATACTGCGGTTACAATTTAAAGCATTACTTACTGTTCTAGCAGCAACTGTAGATCTATATTTCGGAACTTTGATTCATTGCTTATTCGATATTTTAAGGAGCTGCACTTGCGTACCATTCACTCAGTTTCAGGAAAGATGTTAATTTGGTGTAATAAAAATAAGACTAGTGCGGGTGGGGTTCGAACCCACGCGGACATACGTCCATTGGAACTTAAGTCCAACGCCTTAACCACTCGGCCACCACACTGTTACGAATGGGGATCTTAAATGGTTACATGAATCTATAGCTACTTATCACAATGTTCGCATTTCATTTGTAAGTCGCAATAGTGTAGATCAAATACCGCAAACGAAAAATAATCAAATAGACAGCCTTTTCACCGAAAATCCCGTGCAATTCAACTGATTTCATGCTGAAACATTCAATTAAGTTAAACTTGACGTTTAGCCAACCCGAGTACCGTTACTGGAAGAATTTTCATAATTGTACATAAAGAGCGATAAAAAAAGTTTATTATCTCATAAACGATCATTTGACTGATCATCGAGAAAAAAAATCAATTCGCATCACGGAAACAATTTTTCATAAAAAAATGTTTTCCTTTTCATAAAATGTACTGCATGGGCATATAATATTTGCTTACAGTCATTTTTAGCGTTACTCCTGATTGCAGTTGCGCTATTAGAAAAAATACTGCGGTTACAATTTAAAGCATTACTTACTGTTCTAGCAGCAACTGTAGATCTATATTTCGGAACTTTGATTTCATTGCTTATTCGATATTTTAAGGAGCTGCACTTGCGTACCATTCACTCAGTTTCAGGAAAGATGTTAATTTGGTGTAATAAAAATAAGACTAGTGCGGGTGGGGTTCGAACCCACGCGGACATACGTCCATTGGAACTTAAGTCCAACGCCTTAACCACTCGGCCACCACACTGTTACGAATGGGGATCTTAAATGGTTACATGAATCTATAGCTACTTATCACAATGTTCGCATTTCATTTGTAAGTCGCAATAGTGTAGATCAAATACCGCAAACGAAAAATAATCAAATAGACAGCCTTTTCACCGAAAATCCCGTGCAATTCAACTGATTTCATGCTGAAACATTCAATTAAGTTAAACTTGACGTTTAGCCAACCCGAGTACCGTTACTGGAAGAATTTTCATAATTGTACATAAAGAGCGATAAAAAAAGTTTATTATCTCATAAACGATCATTTGACTGATCATCGAGAAAAAAAATCAATTCGCATCACGGAAACAATTTTTCATAAAAAAATGTTTTCCTTTTCATAAAATGTACTGCATGGGCATATAATATTTGCTTACAGTCATTTTTAGCGTTACTCCTGATTGCAGTTGCGCTATTAGAAAAAATACTGCGGTTACAATTTAAAGCATTACTTACTGTTCTAGCAGCAACTGTAGATCTATATTTCGGAACTTTGATTTCATTGCTTATTCGATATTTTAAGGAGCTGCACTTGCGTACCATTCACTCAGTTTCAGGAAAGATGTTAATTTGGTGTAATAAAAATAAGACTAGTGCGGGTGGGGTTCGAACCCACGCGGACATACGTCCATTGGAACTTAAGTCCAACGCCTTAACCACTCGGCCACCACACTGTTACGAATGGGGATCTTAAATGGTTACATGAATCTATAGCTACTTATCACAATGTTCGCATTTCATTTGTAAGTCGCAATAGTGTAGATCAAATACCGCAAACGAAAAATAATCAAATAGACAGCCTTTTCACCGAAAATCCCGTGCAATTCAACTGATTTCATGCTGAAACATTCAATTAAGTTAAACTTGACGTTTAGCCAACCCGAGTACCGTTACTGGAAGAATTTTCATAATTGTACATAAAGAGCGATAAAAAAAGTTTATTATCTCATAAACGATCATTTGACTGATCATCGAGAAAAAAAATCAATTCGCATCACGGAAACAATTTTTCATAAAAAAATGTTTTCCTTTTCATAAAATGTACTGCATGGGCATATAATATTTGCTTACAGTCATTTTTAGCGTTACTCCTGATTGCAGTTGCGCTATTAGAAAAAATACTGCGGTTACAATTTAAAGCATTACTTACTGTTCTAGCAGCAACTGTAGATCTATATTTCGGAACTTTGATTTCATTGCTTATTCGATATTTTAAGGAGCTGCACTTGCGTACCATTCACTCAGTTTCAGGAAAGATGTTAATTTGGTGTAATAAAAATAAGACTAGTGCGGGTGGGGTTCGAACCCACGCGGACATACGTCCATTGGAACTTAAGTCCAACGCCTTAACCACTCGGCCACCACACTGTTACGAATGGGGATCTTAAATGGTTACATGAATCTATAGCTACTTATCACAATGTTCGCATTTCATTTGTAAGTCGCAATAGTGTAGATCAAATACCGCAAACGAAAAATAATCAAATAGACAGCCTTTTCACCGAAAATCCCGTGCAATTCAACTGATTTCATGCTGAAACATTCAATTAAGTTAAACTTGACGTTTAGCCAACCCGAGTACCGTTACTGGAAGAATTTTCATAATTGTACATAAAGAGCGATAAAAAAAGTTTATTATCTCATAAACGATCATTTGACTGATCATCGAGAAAAAAAATCAATTCGCATCACGGAAACAATTTTTCATAAAAAAATGTTTTCCTTTTCATAAAATGTACTGCATGGGCATATAATATTTGCTTACAGTCATTTTTAGCGTTACTCCTGATTGCAGTTGCGCTATTAGAAAAAATACTGCGGTTACAATTTAAAGCATTACTTACTGTTCTAGCAGCAACTGTAGATCTATATTTCGGAACTTTGATTTCATTGCTTATTCGATATTTTAAGGAGCTGCACTTGCGTACCATTCACTCAGTTTCAGGAAAGATGTTAATTTGGTGTAATAAAAATAAGACTAGTGCGGGTGGGGTTCGAACCCACGCGGACATACGTCCATTGGAACTTAAGTCCAACGCCTTAACCACTCGGCCACCACACTGTTACGAATGGGGATCTTAAATGGTTACATGAATCTATAGCTACTTATCACAATGTTCGCATTTCATTTGTAAGTCGCAATAGTGTAGATCAAATACCGCAAACGAAAAATAATCAAATAGACAGCCTTTTCACCGAAAATCCCGTGCAATTCAACTGATTTCATGCTGAAACATTCAATTAAGTTAAACTTGACGTTTAGCCAACCCGAGTACCGTTACTGGAAGAATTTTCATAATTGTACATAAAGAGCGATAAAAAAAGTTTATTATCTCATAAACGATCATTTGACTGATCATCGAGAAAAAAAATCAATTCGCATCACGGAAACAATTTTTCATAAAAAAATGTTTTCCTTTTCATAAAATGTACTGCATGGGCATATAATATTTGCTTACAGTCATTTTTAGCGTTACTCCTGATTGCAGTTGCGCTATTAGAAAAAATACTGCGGTTACAATTTAAAGCATTACTTACTGTTCTAGCAGCAACTGTAGATCTATATTTCGGAACTTTGATTTCATTGCTTATTCGATATTTTAAGGAGCTGCACTTGCGTACCATTCACTCAGTTTCAGGAAAGATGTTAATTTGGTGTAATAAAAATAAGACTAGTGCGGGTGGGGTTCGAACCCACGCGGACATACGTCCATTGGAACTTAAGTCCAACGCCTTAACCACTCGGCCACCACACTGTTACGAATGGGGATCTTAAATGGTTACATGAATCTATAGCTACTTATCACAATGTTCGCATTTCATTTGTAAGTCGCAATAGTGTAGATCAAATACCGCAAACGAAAAATAATCAAATAGACAGCCTTTTCACCGAAAATCCCGTGCAATTCAACTGATTTCATGCTGAAACATTCAATTAAGTTAAACTTGACGTTTAGCCAACCCGAGTACCGTTACTGGAAGAATTTTCATAATTGTACATAAAGAGCGATAAAAAAAGTTTATTATCTCATAAACGATCATTTGACTGATCATCGAGAAAAAAAATCAATTCGCATCACGGAAACAATTTTTCATAAAAAAATGTTTTCCTTTTCATAAAATGTACTGCATGGGCATATAATATTTGCTTACAGTCATTTTTAGCGTTACTCCTGATTGCAGTTGCGCTATTAGAAAAAATACTGCGGTTACAATTTAAAGCATTACTTACTGTTCTAGCAGCAACTGTAGATCTATATTTCGGAACTTTGATTTCATTGCTTATTCGATATTTTAAGGAGCTGCACTTGCGTACCATTCACTCAGTTTCAGGAAAGATGTTAATTTGGTGTAATAAAAATAAGACTAGTGCGGGTGGGGTTCGAACCCACGCGGACATACGTCCATTGGAACTTAAGTCCAACGCCTTAACCACTCGGCCACCACACTGTTACGAATGGGGATCTTAA
The DNA here is from genome assembly GCF_036588685.1 of Mytilus trossulus. Classification (NCBI taxonomy): domain Eukaryota; kingdom Metazoa; phylum Mollusca; class Bivalvia; order Mytilida; family Mytilidae; genus Mytilus; species Mytilus trossulus. Next base: position 81,239,099 of record NC_086378.1, on the reverse strand, counting down.
ATGGTTACATGAATCTATAGCTACTTATCACAATGTTCGCATTTCATTTGTAAGTCGCAATAGTGTAGATCAAATACCGCAAACGAAAAATAATCAAATAGACAGCCTTTTCACCGAAAATCCCGTGCAATTCAACTGATTTCATGCTGAAACATTCAATTAAGTTAAACTTGACGTTTAGCCAACCCGAGTACCGTTACTGGAAGAATTTTCATAATTGTACATAAAGAGCGATAAAAAAAGTTTATTATCTCATAAACGATCATTTGACTGATCATCGAGAAAAAAAATCAATTCGCATCACGGAAACAATTTTTCATAAAAAAATGTTTTCCTTTTCATAAAATGTACTGCATGGGCATATAATATTTGCTTACAGTCATTTTTAGCGTTACTCCTGATTGCAGTTGCGCTATTAGAAAAAATACTGCGGTTACAATTTAAAGCATTACTTACTGTTCTAGCAGCAACTGTAGATCTATATTTCGGAACTTTGATTTCATTGCTTATTCGATATTTTAAGGAGCTGCACTTGCGTACCATTCACTCAGTTTCAGGAAAGATGTTAATTTGGTGTAATAAAAATAAGACTAGTGCGGGTGGGGTTCGAACCCACGCGGACATACGTCCATTGGAACTTAAGTCCAACGCCTTAACCACTCGGCCACCACACTGTTACGAATGGGGATCTTAAATGGTTACATGAATCTATAGCTACTTATCACAATGTTCGCATTTCATTTGTAAGTCGCAATAGTGTAGATCAAATACCGCAAACGAAAAATAATCAAATAGACAGCCTTTTCACCGAAAATCCCGTGCAATTCAACTGATTTCATGCTGAAACATTCAATTAAGTTAAACTTGACGTTTAGCCAACCCGAGTACCGTTACTGGAAGAATTTTCATAATTGTACATAAAGAGCGATAAAAAAAGTTTATTATCTCATAAACGATCATTTGACTGATCATCGAGAAAAAAAATCAATTCGCATCACGGAAACAATTTTTCATAAAAAAATGTTTTCCTTTTCATAAAATGTACTGCATGGGCATATAATATTTGCTTACAGTCATTTTTAGCGTTACTCCTGATTGCAGTTGCGCTATTAGAAAAAATACTGCGGTTACAATTTAAAGCATTACTTACTGTTCTAGCAGCAACTGTAGATCTATATTTCGGAACTTTGATTTCATTGCTTATTCGATATTTTAAGGAGCTGCACTTGCGTACCATTCACTCAGTTTCAGGAAAGATGTTAATTTGGTGTAATAAAAATAAGACTAGTGCGGGTGGGGTTCGAACCCACGCGGACATACGTCCATTGGAACTTAAGTCCAACGCCTTAACCACTCGGCCACCACACTGTTACGAATGGGGATCTTAAATGGTTACATGAATCTATAGCTACTTATCACAATGTTCGCATTTCATTTGTAAGTCGCAATAGTGTAGATCAAATACCGCAAACGAAAAATAATCAAATAGACAGCCTTTTCACCGAAAATCCCGTGCAATTCAACTGATTTCATGCTGAAACATTCAATTAAGTTAAACTTGACGTTTAGCCAACCCGAGTACCGTTACTGGAAGAATTTTCATAATTGTACATAAAGAGCGATAAAAAAAGTTTATTATCTCATAAACGATCATTTGACTGATCATCGAGAAAAAAAATCAATTCGCATCACGGAAACAATTTTTCATAAAAAAATGTTTTCCTTTTCATAAAATGTACTGCATGGGCATATAATATTTGCTTACAGTCATTTTTAGCGTTACTCCTGATTGCAGTTGCGCTATTAGAAAAAATACTGCGGTTACAATTTAAAGCATTACTTACTGTTCTAGCAGCAACTGTAGATCTATATTTCGGAACTTTGATTTCATTGCTTATTCGATATTTTAAGGAGCTGCACTTGCGTACCATTCACTCAGTTTCAGGAAAGATGTTAATTTGGTGTAATAAAAATAAGACTAGTGCGGGTGGGGTTCGAACCCACGCGGACATACGTCCATTGGAACTTAAGTCCAACGCCTTAACCACTCGGCCACCACACTGTTACGAATGGGGATCTTAAATGGTTACATGAATCTATAGCTACTTATCACAATGTTCGCATTTCATTTGTAAGTCGCAATAGTGTAGATCAAATACCGCAAACGAAAAATAATCAAATAGACAGCCTTTTCACCGAAAATCCCGTGCAATTCAACTGATTTCATGCTGAAACATTCAATTAAGTTAAACTTGACGTTTAGCCAACCCGAGTACCGTTACTGGAAGAATTTTCATAATTGTACATAAAGAGCGATAAAAAAAGTTTATTATCTCATAAACGATCATTTGACTGATCATCGAGAAAAAAAATCAATTCGCATCACGGAAACAATTTTTCATAAAAAAATGTTTTCCTTTTCATAAAATGTACTGCATGGGCATATAATATTTGCTTACAGTCATTTTTAGCGTTACTCCTGATTGCAGTTGCGCTATTAGAAAAAATACTGCGGTTACAATTTAAAGCATTACTTACTGTTCTAGCAGCAACTGTAGATCTATATTTCGGAACTTTGATTTCATTGCTTATTCGATATTTTAAGGAGCTGCACTTGCGTACCATTCACTCAGTTTCAGGAAAGATGTTAATTTGGTGTAATAAAAATAAGACTAGTGCGGGTGGGGTTCGAACCCACGCGGACATACGTCCATTGGAACTTAAGTCCAACGCCTTAACCACTCGGCCACCACACTGTTACGAATGGGGATCTTAAATGGTTACATGAATCTATAGCTACTTATCACAATGTTCGCATTTCATTTGTAAGTCGCAATAGTGTAGATCAAATACCGCAAACGAAAAATAATCAAATAGACAGCCTTTTCACCGAAAATCCCGTGCAATTCAACTGATTTCATGCTGAAACATTCAATTAAGTTAAACTTGACGTTTAGCCAACCCGAGTACCGTTACTGGAAGAATTTTCATAATTGTACATAAAGAGCGATAAAAAAAGTTTATTATCTCATAAACGATCATTTGACTGATCATCGAGAAAAAAAATCAATTCGCATCACGGAAACAATTTTTCATAAAAAAATGTTTTCCTTTTCATAAAATGTACTGCATGGGCATATAATATTTGCTTACAGTCATTTTTAGCGTTACTCCTGATTGCAGTTGCGCTATTAGAAAAAATACTGCGGTTACAATTTAAAGCATTACTTACTGTTCTAGCAGCAACTGTAGATCTATATTTCGGAACTTTGATTTCATTGCTTATTCGATATTTTAAGGAGCTGCACTTGCGTACCATTCACTCAGTTTCAGGAAAGATGTTAATTTGGTGTAATAAAAATAAGACTAGTGCGGGTGGGGTTCGAACCCACGCGGACATACGTCCATTGGAACTTAAGTCCAACGCCTTAACCACTCGGCCACCACACTGTTACGAATGGGGATCTTAAATGGTTACATGAATCTATAGCTACTTATCACAATGTTCGCATTTCATTTGTAAGTCGCAATAGTGTAGATCAAATACCGCAAACGAAAAATAATCAAATAGACAGCCTTTTCACCGAAAATCCCGTGCAATTCAACTGATTTCATGCTGAAACATTCAATTAAGTTAAACTTGACGTTTAGCCAACCCGAGTACCGTTACTGGAAGAATTTTCATAATTGTACATAAAGAGCGATAAAAAAAGTTTATTATCTCATAAACGATCATTTGACTGATCATCGAGAAAAAAAATCAATTCGCATCACGGAAACAATTTTTCATAAAAAAATGTTTTCCTTTTCATAAAATGTACTGCATGGGCATATAATATTTGCTTACAGTCATTTTTAGCGTTACTCCTGATTGCAGTTGCGCTATTAGAAAAAATACTGCGGTTACAATTTAAAGCATTACTTACTGTTCTAGCAGCAACTGTAGATCTATATTTCGGAACTTTGATTTCATTGCTTATTCGATATTTTAAGGAGCTGCACTTGCGTACCATTCACTCAGTTTCAGGAAAGATGTTAATTTGGTGTAATAAAAATAAGACTAGTGCGGGTGGGGTTCGAACCCACGCGGACATACGTCCATTGGAACTTAAGTCCAACGCCTTAACCACTCGGCCACCACACTGTTACGAATGGGGATCTTAAATGGTTACATGAATCTATAGCTACTTATCACAATGTTCGCATTTCATTTGTAAGTCGCAATAGTGTAGATCAAATACCGCAAACGAAAAATAATCAAATAGACAGCCTTTTCACCGAAAATCCCGTGCAATTCAACTGATTTCATGCTGAAACATTCAATTAAGTTAAACTTGACGTTTAGCCAACCCGAGTACCGTTACTGGAAGAATTTTCATAATTGTACATAAAGAGCGATAAAAAAAGTTTATTATCTCATAAACGATCATTTGACTGATCATCGAGAAAAAAAATCAATTCGCATCACGGAAACAATTTTTCATAAAAAAATGTTTTCCTTTTCATAAAATGTACTGCATGGGCATATAATATTTGCTTACAGTCATTTTTAGCGTTACTCCTGATTGCAGTTGCGCTATTAGAAAAAATACTGCGGTTACAATTTAAAGCATTACTTACTGTTCTAGCAGCAACTGTAGATCTATATTTCGGAACTTTGATTTCATTGCTTATTCGATATTTTAAGGAGCTGCACTTGCGTACCATTCACTCAGTTTCAGGAAAGATGTTAATTTGGTGTAATAAAAATAAGACTAGTGCGGGTGGGGTTCGAACCCACGCGGACATACGTCCATTGGAACTTAAGTCCAACGCCTTAACCACTCGGCCACCACACTGTTACGAATGGGGATCTTAAATGGTTACATGAATCTATAGCTACTTATCACAATGTTCGCATTTCATTTGTAAGTCGCAATAGTGTAGATCAAATACCGCAAACGAAAAATAATCAAATAGACAGCCTTTTCACCGAAAATCCCGTGCAATTCAACTGATTTCATGCTGAAACATTCAATTAAGTTAAACTTGACGTTTAGCCAACCCGAGTACCGTTACTGGAAGAATTTTCATAATTGTACATAAAGAGCGATAAAAAAAGTTTATTATCTCATAAACGATCATTTGACTGATCATCGAGAAAAAAAATCAATTCGCATCACGGAAACAATTTTTCATAAAAAAATGTTTTCCTTTTCATAAAATGTACTGCATGGGCATATAATATTTGCTTACAGTCATTTTTAGCGTTACTCCTGATTGCAGTTGCGCTATTAGAAAAAATACTGCGGTTACAATTTAAAGCATTACTTACTGTTCTAGCAGCAACTGTAGATCTATATTTCGGAACTTTGATTTCATTGCTTATTCGATATTTTAAGGAGCTGCACTTGCGTACCATTCACTCAGTTTCAGGAAAGATGTTAATTTGGTGTAATAAAAATAAGACTAGTGCGGGTGGGGTTCGAACCCACGCGGACATACGTCCATTGGAACTTAAGTCCAACGCCTTAACCACTCGGCCACCACACTGTTACGAATGGGGATCTTAAATGGTTACATGAATCTATAGCTACTTATCACAATGTTCGCATTTCATTTGTAAGTCGCAATAGTGTAGATCAAATACCGCAAACGAAAAATAATCAAATAGACAGCCTTTTCACCGAAAATCCCGTGCAATTCAACTGATTTCATGCTGAAACATTCAATTAAGTTAAACTTGACGTTTAGCCAACCCGAGTACCGTTACTGGAAGAATTTTCATAATTGTACATAAAGAGCGATAAAAAAAGTTTATTATCTCATAAACGATCATTTGACTGATCATCGAGAAAAAAAATCAATTCGCATCACGGAAACAATTTTTCATAAAAAAATGTTTTCCTTTTCATAAAATGTACTGCATGGGCATATAATATTTGCTTACAGTCATTTTTAGCGTTACTCCTGATTGCAGTTGCGCTATTAGAAAAAATACTGCGGTTACAATTTAAAGCATTACTTACTGTTCTAGCAGCAACTGTAGATCTATATTTCGGAACTTTGATTTCATTGCTTATTCGATATTTTAAGGAGCTGCACTTGCGTACCATTCACTCAGTTTCAGGAAAGATGTTAATTTGGTGTAATAAAAATAAGACTAGTGCGGGTGGGGTTCGAACCCACGCGGACATACGTCCATTGGAACTTAAGTCCAACGCCTTAACCACTCGGCCACCACACTGTTACGAATGGGGATCTTAAATGGTTACATGAATCTATAGCTACTTATCACAATGTTCGCATTTCATTTGTAAGTCGCAATAGTGTAGATCAAATACCGCAAACGAAAAATAATCAAATAGACAGCCTTTTCACCGAAAATCCCGTGCAATTCAACTGATTTCATGCTGAAACATTCAATTAAGTTAAACTTGACGTTTAGCCAACCCGAGTACCGTTACTGGAAGAATTTTCATAATTGTACATAAAGAGCGATAAAAAAAGTTTATTATCTCATAAACGATCATTTGACTGATCATCGAGAAAAAAAATCAATTCGCATCACGGAAACAATTTTTCATAAAAAAATGTTTTCCTTTTCATAAAATGTACTGCATGGGCATATAATATTTGCTTACAGTCATTTTTAGCGTTACTCCTGATTGCAGTTGCGCTATTAGAAAAAATACTGCGGTTACAATTTAAAGCATTACTTACTGTTCTAGCAGCAACTGTAGATCTATATTTCGGAACTTTGATTTCATTGCTTATTCGATATTTTAAGGAGCTGCACTTGCGTACCATTCACTCAGTTTCAGGAAAGATGTTAATTTGGTGTAATAAAAATAAGACTAGTGCGGGTGGGGTTCGAACCCACGCGGACATACGTCCATTGGAACTTAAGTCCAACGCCTTAACCACTCGGCCACCACACTGTTACGAATGGGGATCTTAAATGGTTACATGAATCTATAGCTACTTATCACAATGTTCGCATTTCATTTGTAAGTCGCAATAGTGTAGATCAAATACCGCAAACGAAAAATAATCAAATAGACAGCCTTTTCACCGAAAATCCCGTGCAAATAAAATGTATTTTAAAGCAACACTTTATGAGATGACTAATCATATCTTAAATGAGATATAAAAAAACTGGTTCCCAGAACGTTAGGTGTACCAAGACAGGTACCTCAGATCTGACAAACAGACAAAACGTACCCGTTTTTAAAAACTTCATGCAATATTTTTGTGATTTAAAATTATCAGTCCAAAGTGTTCTACAATGACCAACAGTCAATCCGCTTTCATTTGATACCCAAATTACCTAAATATTCTGCATATTTTGAAAGTTACACCCATGCGTAGGAACTATTTTGTGTTAAATATGTACTACTTTCTGGTATGTGCTTTCTGGCCGGGCCCGAATTTTACTTACCAACACCAACATAAAATCTGACTTGCAATTTGCGTAGGTATTTCAATAATATTAGTACCGTTTGTTTGTCATAGGCAATTATACTTAAAAACTTACAACGCTTAGACATACATCAAAGTAATACAAAACCATTAAAAGTAACTACATGATGATTATTAAAGGCATTGTAATGACGAACGGGTTTTAGATAATCAAGCGGGAATCTTTCAAACCAGTCAATTAAAGCTATTATATCTAATAAACTACAATTTCGAAATAAATGTTGGTCGCTTGAATTTTTGCGTTTTCATTTTATAGATTTCTTTAATTTTGATAATTAAAATTAGTTTAAAACTGAAAATGATTTTAAAATCGATCGTATATCACTATTTTATAACAATCAATAAATAAACTATCAATAAGCGTATCATTTACAACATATCTTAGTGTCAAAACAACTAAATTTTGTCATTTTCTACAATGGACATGCTTTTTTTCTATAATATAATTTAAAAACCTAAGGCTTATATTACTGAAATGGCTCCACCACAGTTACAGCTGCAGAGTTCAGTGAAAAACAACCCGGAACGTTCCAAGAACAATTGAGTTTCAAAAATAATAGAAGTTCCAGGCAAAATGCTACTATGAGTGTCATTATCTCTTTTCCAGCACCATTCATAATAACATTATTATATTGAAATGCTGTTTACTTGCAAAATGGTTATGGCGTGCATCATTTACTTTATCATTACTGCTGGATTTGTCGTCAATAAGGGCCCCAAATTCCTCAGTTATGGAAGTTTTATCGCAGCGTTTGTCACTCTATCCAGTAGTTGTTTGAGATGCGGTAATACTTCAGTTGACACTTTTAGGAATTTTTGGTCCTCAATGCTCTTCAACTTCATAGTTTCAATGATTGTATGCCCTGAACTTCTCCAAGTTTAAACTAACACTAATTTTCTTAACAACCCCTACCTAGAATGAAGAGTTACCACAGATTTCACCATACACAATTTGCACATGTAAATTTACAGGTTCAACGCACCATTTTTTTTCTCATAAAACGCCCTATACAAAATCAGGAAAATGGCCATTGTTACATTAAAGTTCGTTTCTGTGTGTGTTACATTTCGGTGATGTGTCTCTGTTGTGTCGTAGTTCTTTTATATTTGAAACGTTCCCTCGATCAGCGTTAGTTTGTAACCCGGATCTGTTTTTTCTCTGTGGATTTATGAATTTTAAACAGTGGTAAACTACTGTTGCCTTCATTTATTTCCCCTGGGGTCGCAAATTTCCTAAATTATTCTGCTGTTTCTAGCAATTTGGAATATTAAGTACATATTTAAGATAGAACACACTATTGTAAGTTTTGTTGAGATATTTTTGTATTTTTCATGCCATGGTGACAAAAAAAGGCATATTTAGGTGTTACAGCTTACTTTTGGGTTATCGACAGGACACAAAACACCCATAGATAATATTCAGGAAGGATCTATGAGTTTCAATGACTGCAAAGAGTAAATATAAGAACTTCTTAATAATATAACTTACATGTATGCAAATATTATGAATTATTTTACATTCAGGACATTAGGTAAACTATGCATACTGAAGAACTATGAATCTATGCTGAGTCATCATATTTCAAGCCCAGGGTTCTATCAATCTTCATGAAATATTTATAAAACTTCATATTTGAGTTAATTTCTTTAAAATCTGTTTTGTTAAATTCTGAATGTTCTTTTTTTTCACCAAATATAGATACATCACGGTACATAAATCCCAACGACAATCACACCAGTATCAGTGTCTATTATAGTAATATAATCATTCTGTCATCTATAATTACTGTATGATAGATATACAAAAACAAACGTGTGCCAGCCTCCTTGTGAGTGAAGGGAAGGGTACAATCTAGTCAACATCGACTGCTTTATTCTGGAGAACATTCTCTTCAATAGTGACAGTAATTTTGCTTTCTGTTTTTACTATAAAAAAGTTTTGTTTTCATCACGTCGAAGACAAGTTTCTCGTAACCTTGACGGTCCACCATGTCCTGTATATTTTTTTCTGGGGCCAGCCAGCCTATCGATGTTTCTTTTTTGTTCCAACTTTTACGCTGTCGACGTACTACATATCAAAGACAACACCAATTCGGGAATAGCATCACGCGAAAGATTTGGTATTATGTAGATTTCCCATCAGTAAAATCAGAAAAAAACGTCTGGATAGTCCTGCTTGTTTGCAATTGCCAATCATGTACATTATATAAACTGTTTCTTTATCTGGCATATCTATAACACCTTTTAACATGGGCACCAACTAAGATTTTATCCCCAAAATAAATGAAACTCGTTTGTGATAATGATGGAGGAAAGTTATGTTGGTTTTGAAGAAATTTGACATTGACTACTTTGACATGAAATGAATAACATAGTGAATTTTGTGTTTACGCCAGACGTGCATTTCGTCTACAAAAGACTCATCAGTGACGCTCGAATACGTTTCGGTGTTATACTTTTTTTTCAGACTGTCAGGTTATAGTGATTTGGATGAGAATTGTCTCATTGGCACTCATACTTCACCTTCTTATATATAATTTATCATCACTGGTATCAAAATTTCTTTTTAAGAAAACAGAGCGCATTCTTGTTCATTCCTTAAAGGTCAAAATAAACCTCTCTTAATTATTTACAAGCCATACAATTACCCTGTGTAACCTATTGATGATACCAATTTGGCTGTTTCATTATCAATGCATTTTTTTTTTTTATTTCAAACATAAATGTTGGATGATACTTCTTGACAGGAATAACCTGTTCCTGAAAGTTAATTCTCATTTTTAAAGGAATATCCTATTTCTGAAACATTGATACGTATTCTTTTCGTTTAGTCAAAAATAAATCTTTATATACATCATGAGTTTCGTCTTGACATTTTTGTTTTTGTTTGTTTTCTGATTCAACATTTCCATTAGCAGTCGAAAATTCTTCAACTAGTCTACTTTCCTCTGGATCCGCAACATTCCTCACCTCGGAACTGAAGGATTTTCAGTTTAACCGATAGCATGTGGCAATCACATTTGGTGAGTGATTTGTTTTGTTCATCTGCTTGGTTAATCATAAATGCTTGAAAAGTGCTGGCATTATTTTCAAACGGAAAAATTCCCCGAAGACAATTTAGAATAAAAAGCTTAGGTTATTGTGTCTATGGCAAGCATATTATAAGGGTGGACATACACCCAATCACCATACTCAATAGAAAGGATAAAAGATAAAGAAATATTTGATAATGATAGTTCCTTTAGAAGGATACTCTAGAAATGCGCTTCATACACAACCAATTCATAACTTTTAACTCACATGTGTGTATAATGTCAAAGTATCAATTATAAAAACTGAAAAAAAATATTCAGATTCTATTTTCATTTACCGTCTTAATTTAAAATAAAATTATCAACAAATATGAAATACTTTAGAACAATGATGATAAAATTTAAAGCACGAAAGATAAGGCTTTGGGAAATAAAACTTCTGTCAACTTGTAGATTTTAAACATGTTGCACTATGCATTGTTTATTTTTGCTGTAGTTTTTGGTGAAGACCATAAACGAATTCTACTAAATGACAATGATGGGCTATACGCAAAGTTTCGTCAAATGGAGCTAAAACTTCAAAATCTTGAAAGACAGATGATTACGAGGATGCAAAAAGGTATTTTGTCTTTTTACTGTTTAGTATATCAGAAGATATTTCACTAATTTCATAAAATGTTATTTATCAGAATATTCTCAAGGGGCACTATATGTCAAATTCGTGTTCACCGATTTGACTAAAATTCTTATATTTGAATTATGATTATGTAAAACATTTTTCAAAACTATTAAATAAACAGTTCACAGGTCATGAGCTCGATTATTTGTAGGTTCGTATCGTGGTTATTTTAGTCTAGACGCCATCTTAATAACTATCAAGTTGATACCCACACACCTTCCATGGCATATAAATAAAGGCAACAGTAGTATACCGCTGCTCGAAACTCATAAATCGATTGAGAAAAAAATCCGGGTTACAATTTAAAACTAAGGGAAACGCATCAAATATAAGAGGAGAACAACGACAAAACAGACACACACCATTAAAATGTAACACACACAGAAACGAACTATAATAAAATAATGGTCATTTTCTGGACTTGGTACAGGACATTTTAAGAAAAAATAGTGGGTTGAACCTGGTTTTGTGCATGCTAAACCTCCCGCTTTAATGGAATTGTTGAATATACTAGAAAATACACAATAACATCAAAATGACAACATTCCATGACATGACTACAGTACAAATAAAGGGGAGAACATATAGGACAGAGAAACATACGAATAATAGCTAACAAAAGGTATCAAACTTTTGTATCTGGGCGTCACCAGTAAGTCTTGTGTGGACAAAATGCACTTCTAGGGTATTAAATATAAACCTTTTGTTAGCTATTATTCGTGTGTTTCTTTGTCAATTGTGTTTCCTTATTAATTTGTATTGTTGTCATGTAATGTAGTGTTGTCAGTTTAATGTTATATTTCACATTGCCATAAAAGAGGAAGGTTTGGCATTCCACAAAACCAGGTTCAACCCACCATTTTTTTCCTTTCAAAAATGCGCTGTACCAAGTCAGGAATATAGTCATTGTTAAATTATAGTTCGTTTCTGTGGGTGTTACATTTTAACGTTTTGTTTCTTTTGTGTCATTTGTTACCCCTTATATTTGAGTGTGAATTCACATTATTATAAGACGTGTCACGGTACTTTTCTATCCCAAATTCATGTATTTAGTTTTGATGTTATATTTGTTATTCGCATCTGATTTTGTCCAATGCTTAGTTCGTTTCTGTGTGTGTTACATTTTAATGTTTTGTCGTCATTTTCTCGTATTTAATGCGTTCCCCTCGGTTTTGGTTTATGACCCGGATTTGTTTTTGTCTATCGATTTTTGAGTTTTAAACATCGGTATACTACTGTTGCCTTTATATGCCCTTCTTTTTAGATAGTACTGGGTTGTTAACACTTCTTTTCAGATTGTTTTTTTCTCCTTTTAAGTATATCCATATATCATATATCATCGGGAAGAGGTTTAAACATTTTCTATGTCGATAACGAATCGATATCGTATCGCTGTTGTCGATATAAACGATATCGAAGTCTTGTTTGTTCAAACATTTTTTAATTCAGAAATTTTCGATATCGACGATATCGACAGTATATATTTTCATAATATCTTCATTCGATCTTATTTAGTCTTGGACATGTATGAAATGAAGGGGGTGATTAATTATCTTTACCATAACATACGAATAAAACAGAAAAGACGTTAAGACAGTTGAAAAATGAGAATAACAAATATAATATCACAACTAAATACATCAATTTGGGATTGAAAAGTACCGTGACACGTTTTATAGCAATGCGAATTCACACTCAGCAAAACAGTCACTATCGTGAATAAGTCATATTCGGTTATTAAAAGATCAGACAACGCAATGACAAACTACAATCTAACACGTGGTAAAAATGGCCTTAGTTAGTTTGGACAGAGACACATCGTATGTGATGGTGTCCGTAAAATTTACGGAGTGTCATTTTTAATTTGTCCTCCTTCTAACTTTGTTGGAGCAGTTTCTGCGTAAGGAGCACACTACTGTATATTAAGTCCGTATAGTGTGAACAAGCACGAGAAAAAACATATCAATTGAGATATGTTAACACCATACGAAGGGGCAGAGGGTATGTTACTGCTGAGAAATAAGAAATTTATAATTGCGAAGTTGAAATCGTCCCGTTTATCATAGATTTTCGTGTGAAGTCGTCCATCTGTGTCAATATTGAGGAAAAGATCAAGGTATGAAACAGTCCTTCTAGTATCAGTTGTATCCTTAATTTCAAATTATAAGCGATACAAAAAACATAAATATAGATATGAATAGATTAAGCAACTTGTGCAATTAGATTTTTAATGGTATGTTTAATTTCATATTATAGATTAAAACTATATGTTGATCATCGTTTTAACCTGTAGCAGAATTTTGTTTTGAGGATCGAATCAGTCAATAAATGATTTACTTTTGTTTCAATTTAAATGTTGACATTCTGTTCCTTTGAATAATTTTATATGCACAATCTTGCGTTATCCATGTCTAGCTAAATGGTTACATTGAAGTTCACATGAATACGGTTTCAATGTGGTCGAACATTTCACTTGCGAGTGAAAAAATCATCATCAATGTTTTTTAGCTTATTTTGACAAAATTGAACCATACTGGCTGCTCAAAGCGAACAATTATTTCACTATTTCACTTTCATTAATGATTGACAAAATCATACTTTAGATTTGTTACATAACTCATAGCTAGTACTCCTTTAAATTCTATATAGTGGCCTCAAGAATAAACTTTGAAGAAGATTCAAAATTATTAAAAAGAATGTGAAATTAATAATTTATTTTATTGTTTTTCCCGTATGTATTTTTGATATTTGTTAATAATACACATAGCTGTACATATAGTAGTTACAAATTTTAAAAAGTAGTAAATGAAATATTTTAGTATGTTTATTTTCCTAACTTTGTTTCTTCGATTCTATTTTGTTAGTTTTTACCTATTTTATTTTCAATTCAAAACGTTGTTCTGTGTTTTTGTTTTTGTTCCTGTTGGTCTTGGTGCATTGTTTATAAATTTTGTTTTGTTTATAAGATTTTAAGATTAAAGAAGTTATCAGAATTTCAATGCTAATTAATTGTGAACCACAAACTGCCCGACTTGTTTTTGAATTGTAACGAGTTACAACGAATGACTATAATTAGTAAAGACCTATTGAAACAACATCTGATACAAAAATGTATAAATTTATACTGGCTCTCTATAATGACGACTACAGTTTTTACACTAAAGAGATGCAGCTTGCTGAACTGATTTCAAATAAAGCCATAATAAACACTATCCTTTTCTGGATCTTGATATCTTTATCCATAAACCAGAAGCTAGATACCTAAATTTACGATACAAGGGATGATTTTTTTTTATATCCTATTGTTTTTGACATTTTTACTCTATGAGTATGTTTGTTTTGTTCATGCATCGTTGACAATGTAACGGAATTTGATACGACTGTCAAACAAGTGAGAGGTTTAGCTAGCTATAAAACCAGGTTCAATCCATCATTTTCTACATTAGAAAATGCCTGTACCAAGTCAGGAATATGACAGTCGTTATCCATTCGTTTGATGTGTTTGGACTTTTGATTTTGCCTTTTGATTTTTGATTTTCCTTTTTGAATTTTTCTCGGAGTTTAGTATTTTTGTGTTTTTACTTTTTGTTACTTATTGTAGTGTGTTTCCATTGTCACACTCTTATGGTAAATATATATTTCAATTTGCTAGAGTCACTCTAGTACGTAAAAACCCATCTGATTTGAACGAAAGAAATCTCTGTATTTCAAAAAAGATTTTCATTCGTAAATATAAATCAATGTGCATACATTATATACGTTTTGTCAGGTTAATAAAGATGATATTATTTGGAATTAAGATTTGTTCGCTCAACGGGTCTTTGTGTCGGCAAACGATTTAAGTTATTCTCGTTTATTTTATGGTGGTACGACACTAAATTTTTGTCATATTTTTTTTCTTTTAAGTTTTAAGTAATTTGTACTTGAATCTAAATCTTAGACGTCACTCCAATTAAACGAACTCGCCATACGAATAGGCCGACTGAATATGCTCATCAAGAAGACAAAACTTAAAAGAATAAGAAAGTTGTCTCAGTTGAAATAAAGGTTGACATGAAAAAAGAAAACATTAAAAATATTTAATTTCGAAAAACAATGACTTTTATTTTTCATTAGTTTTCAAACGAAACGTCTGGAATGAAAAGAAACTAATGCAATAAAGTTTGGAATGTGTTTGTTATGCGTTAATGATGCCTTCAACTCAAAAGGAATCCTGATTAATAATTTCAGGCTAACAAATTGTAATTTTTATTTATTTTAGGCGCAATTTACACTAGATGGGGACGAAAAACCTGTCCTGGAAATGGAACTGAATTAGCTTACACAGGTATTTTCTAATTTTACATTGGTGTCGGAAAACGGTTTTATATCGATCAACACCAGTCTTTAAAATAAGGTCAAATGTTCAGCTGAATGTTACTTAAGCCCCGGTAACAACAGATCGTACGATTTTTTGTCGTGGAAGATCTCGAGAATAGTTGTCATGGCATTGTCGTGCAAAATGTCAGAAAGTATTTCGAGTGGTCATCTTAGCAACGACATGCCCACGATGGTTCCACGAAGGGTAGACGACAGATAATAAAGAATTGTAATTGTACTGTAGTGGGTTTGTCGCAAGTCAGTCGTTCGACAGTCGTGCAACAGGCGTACGATAATCGTGAGTTGCTCGGGGTTATTTGTCAGGTTTTTATGTCGTGGGGAGCGCGTTTCACTATCGTGTCGCTGTCGTGCCACTATCGTATGACTGTCATGAAACTGTCCTACGACTGTCGCACAACAGTCGATGTTCACTCGTGCGTTTGACCCTGAACTACTAGTATATTAAGAAGGCCCGCTATATTCCATTTGTCTTTGCTTTCAATATTGTTCAGTGTCATTATTCATAAGTTTGGTCCGAGTAAACGACGTTTTTCGTACTCTTTTAATTTATATTTAAATATAACTGTTCATCGAATTTAAACTAGGATGCCCCGAAAAGAAAAACTTACAATGTCACTATACAGTTCACGGTTTCTAATCAACGATAATTGGACCATGCTCTTGTTGGAGTCCGGCAAGGCGCCTATTCACCAGGACCAAACGTAATCGTTCTGGTGGAATAGCCATCTGTTTTTTAACGGCAGTCTGTATGTTTTTTTCAAACATTAATTCCCGCCGAATTGTATTCTTCTATATAAATCGAACATATGTTGCTTGACGAAGAACTTAGGTACCATTATCGTAAGACAGACAATCAATGTTCTGCGAGCATCGTACGACATTTTGGTATTCGTGATACAATTGGGCGACTGAATCACGGGTGTCCCAAGTCTGATAAAAACTGTTTAGTTGCCATACTGGTATAGAGAGAGGAAATACATGTTATATGCCTCACAATGTTGATCACCGCAACATGAAAAATAACGGATTAAGACAGTTCTTTTCGTCCAAATCTAACCCTTGACAGAAATTGTTGGCTCAATCAAGTTCATTCAAGCAACAAACACAATTTAACCGTTAAAAGTAAAGATTCAACTAGTTATCAATATTATTTCATATAAGATAAGAATAAGCTTATCTTAGTGAATAACAAGGTGCCACATGACATTCATAAGTTCTTTTACAATGACCAGTGGGATGTTGTTTCTGTGATAAGAGTTGTGTCCCTTTAATAAAACGCAATTGTGTTTAATTAATTATAAAATTATAACCATATTTTGTACTTATAAATTTTTCTTAAATGATGGCAGTGACTAATGGTTATCACTATGACTGGTCTTTACTTTTTTCTATAGAAATCGTACAATAACCGGAGTTTACTTAGAACAATTCAAGTTTGTGAGAATTTTTAAAAGCATGGTTCCTCAATGAAATAAACATGATTAATATTGAAGAACCAGTCATTATTGTGATACATGGACTGGCCGTAGGACAGTGGTATCGACTTCGACAAAGATAATGACATCGCCTATGGCTTAGTTATTATTGTTTTCTTAGTCAGTACCAATGTCTTGTGGACAGTTTATATATGACGATAATGACCAGATTTTCAAAAACTATCATTTAACAATAATACTGGAATAAAGCAATTACAAGTATTTCAAACATATCTATTTATAGTGGATAAGGAAGCACGTTATTGCAACTTTTATTAACAAAGTTATATTATACATAACTGAAGTTTACTTTTATTACACAAAACCAGGTTCAACCCACTTTTTTTTCCTTCAAAAATGTCCTGTACCAAGTCAGGAATATGACCATTGTTAAATTATAGTTCGTTTCCTTTGTGTGTTAAATTTTAACGTAGTGTTTCCGTTGTGTCGTTTGTTTTTTCTTATTTTTTAGTGTAAATTCACGTTACTATAAGACGTGTCAAGTTACTTATCTATCCCAAATTCATGTATTTGTTTTGATGTTATATTTGTTATTCTCATAGGATTTTGTCTAATGCTTGGTCCGTTTATGTGTGTGCTACATTTTAATGTTGTGTCGTTGTTCTCCTCTTATATTTAATGCGTTTCCCTCAGTTTTAGTTTGTTACTCCGAATTTGTTTTTTGTCCATGGATTTATGAGTTTTGAACAGCGGTATACTACTGTTGCCTTAATTTATCAATATCTTTCCACATTAAAGGTGCGGCATTAGTCTGCTTTTTTTTTTATCAAAATCTACAAGGGTGTCTTTTACGTGCAAGACATATGACTCTCTCTTAACACGGGTCAACAATTTACCGTCGCTTTCTAGCGGACTGTCATCGTTTCTCACGACCATTTTCGCAAATGATGTTAAGGGAGAGCCGAAAATTCAGTCCCTGAAATGTTCTCCATGGAACGGTGATCGAACAAGACTTTGTGTTAGTAGTCCAAAAGTTGAGGAGGGGGATGCAATTAGGACACACATTCCTTAAAAACAAACAAACATCCTTTTCAATTAAGTTGCAGAAATTAAATTTCATCTAATATGGGAAATTAATTTCTCACCTTCGTCTATGAGATTCGAAGATACAATTTTCTTGATATTGGTTTGTACACTGGCAGCTTTTACAAATACACCACTCGAAAAATAGGTCAACATAGTCTTATATTAATATTTAACACTACTATTAACAAAGTGAGTGAAAAAAAATCTAGTCTGTATTCGTTAAGAAATAAAGTGTCGAGATAACATATAATCGTATGCCAATTCCGTCACTTTAAGCAAAATTAGAAGGTTATCATATTTTAGTCTGTCATTTTTGTCTTCACATATGTCTATTCCCTCACTTCAACATATAGTTGTTTTCACCATAAGCAATCCATCAAGAAACAATGTTATGTTATATCTGTAGGACTCGGAACCGCGATGGTACTCTGAACCGCGATGGTCACGCTGAAGTGCGATGGTCTACGCTGAAGTGCGATGGTGACATTGTGACGTTAACTTGTTGATATTTACGCTGAAGTGCGATGGTGGTTACGCTGTAGTGCGATGGCCAACCTAAGAATGTGTTCAAAAGCAAAATGTATGAGCTGTTTCATTAAAATAACACCATTAAGATTTGACAAAATAAGCTGCTAGCCTCTAATTTGGAAGATGGTTTAATATCTGTTTAGATCATACCAAGGACTTTTATTTTTGTTTTAATCTAATTTTCCAATTCTCCTTTTAGCACGCAAGAGTAAAGAATAAGGTTTTCAAGTTAAAAATTAAAAAAAAAAGATTTAGCGTGTAGGTTTTTATAATAGTACTTAGAAGTGTCAATATCATTTACAGAGGCGAATTAAGGGGGGCAGGGGACCCGATCCTCCTTTTCTGTGGCTTATATAGGGAATCACTGAAGCATGACTGGAGCGGACCCCCTCTTAAGCAGTCAGCGGGCCCCCGCTTGTGGAAATTTCTGGATCCGCCACTGATTTACTTAAATATTATGATAAAACTTAGTAATTGTTCACAATAATTCTTCATCAATTCATACATACCTGATGACGAAACAGTATCCACGAAGTAAAATACCGCCAAGTAAATCTATGCTTCACTAATAGAGAGGCTTGTCAATTATTTTACGAAAAATAAATTTGAGGATAATCAATTGGGAAGTACAAATAGGGTTTAGTCAGGTTAATTAATGTCTAACATGTTGTAGACCATCAACACTGAAACCATAAACAAATAAGACTAGAGCGATTGTGTTCTTTCAAAACTAAATTTATCTCGGGAATAAAACAACATTATATGAACTTTTTTTATAGATTTGCCCATATAAAATCATGTGCCGATTACGTAAAGATAAATTAAGATTAGTATACTGTATTTGTCGTACAAAAATTTTGCGAAATAATTCAGAATACTGGTTAGCCCATTTGGTGACCAAGTTCCTTTTTTAACCGCTTTTTTGCCTAAAATGTTTAAACATATGTTTTTAACCTCAACATGTAATGCTTAAAACTGTTCGGAATCGTTCGTTTCATTCCCCCTTACTTTCCTTTATTAGCATGAAACCTTATTCTACAAAACCTATTTTCCTGCCTTCGAATCCATGTTGAATTTTGAAAAAGTCACATTATTCAAACGTCATACACAAAACCATCGCACATCAGCGAAAAGGACCATCGTACTTCGGCGTGGACCATCGCACTTCAGCGTGACCATCGCACTTCAGCGTCCCCATCGCACCTCCGAGTCCTACATATCTATTTGGATTCGCTTAATTATTTCATGTTATTTTAGTTTGTTTTTTTGTCTCTTTTTCAATTAGTTTGGTAGGGAAAAAAACACCAACTTTTAAGTCCATTTTTTCTATTGTATGATTGCGTTGATACACTTTGAATCACTAACATGTATCTAAAATGTGTACAAATCTTAATAATAAGATAATACCAACGTACACGGTAGTGTGAATTAAAAAATGTTATATTTCCCCAAATTAATAATCTACTTTACCAGTCTCTGAGGAAAATTATATCTAAACTATTAGGGAAAACATATTGTTAGTTAGTGGCGATTTGATATCTAATTAAGGCTCAATGAATAAAGTAAGTTGTGATATAGAGCATTTATTAATTTAAACAAACAACCACCACTGCTGTATTAAAGTTAAACAATGTCAAAGATTTAAGAATTTAAGCCAACAACGAGTAGTTGCTCGAAAAATTTACGAAAGTACCAATGGAAATAAAAAAGGGTTAAGGACTGATAGAACGTGAAACGTGAATTCGAACCCATCAAAATATTTGTGAACGTCCAATAAAAATTGTCGTCCTAGACCAGTTGTTTAAGAAAAGCATTGTTACAGCATCAACTTTTGTTTCTTCTAGGTATAGCAGGTGGCGGTGAACACCTACAAAGGGGTGCAGCATCAGAATACATTTGTCTTCCTAAAGACCCAAACTTAATAACAAACAGTAAGATACAAAATCCTTACGGAGAGGCTTCTTACTTGTATGGAGCAGAATATGAAGATAACGTGTTTGGTCCGAAACTTCTGCAAAATGATGTGCCATGTGCTGTATGTTACACACCTCATCAATCTGTTATTTTGATGATCCCTGGTAAAACCACGTGTTATGGTGGATGGAAACCCGAATATTTTGGAAAACTTGCAGGTGGAAGTAATACTCAACCAGCAGCTTCACAGTTTGTCTGCCTTGACAGCCATCCGGAAACTATGTATAATGGGATAGCAAACAAAAATGGTAAATTGTTTTATGCCGTCAAAGCACGTTGCGGTTCACTTCCTTGTCCTCCTTATACCAACAATGCTTTGATGACATGCGTTGTTTGTTCTAAATAAGACTGTTTACAAATATTGTTTTAATAAATCTAAAAGAAATTTGAAAAAAAAAGATTGCAAATACATGATAAAAACTGTGCTGTAATAGCATGTTGACGTTTTTTTCATTATCTACCATTTATCAATACTTCTTTGTTGGCATACATTGTTTGCTCGAAATACTCATCTTTTTAGACTTTATCAAATAGATTGGATTTCTATAATGCTTAAATAGATTGTGCAATGGATTTAACATAGATTGTCTAATTCTAAAAGAGTGACGAAAGATATCATAGTAACAAACAACCTCGTAAATCGAAAATATACTGACAACACCATGGCTTAAGACAAACAGACAAATGGGACAACATCACTAGTGCGCCTCGAAATGAGGAACTCAAAAGTCACGTATAAGGAAAAAATCTCTTTGTAGTGATATTGGACATGTTTCTATTTTTAACAAATGACTGAACTTAATTATTTGTGGTGATTAGGAAAGTAAAGTAACATAGAATAAATGTGTAAAAACTATGGAGCTATTGAATGTGTTCAAAGTATTAAATTTTCAAAGAACTTATTGTGTTAAAAAGGGGATATTTCACCATAAGGAGCCGCATCACAAAAGGATGTTCGGGGTTTGCTAATTTACGGAAAAAATAATCTCACTTCGTACCCCGAAAATTTAACCACATATGTCAAAATGTCACAGCTTCGAAACGAGCTATCATACATATCCAAGTTTACGATATGGACTGAGCTACAGGAGTAAACGTTACCATTACCGCCTATGTAAAAACAATTAAAGATATTGAGCCAAATGATGTACACAAGAAAAAACATAGAAAACTAAATATTGAGCAACACAAACCTTACCAAAAATGAGGGTCATCTAAGATGCTCCGGAAGGGTAAGCAGATTCTGCTCCACATGTGGCACTTGTCGTGTTTCCCATGGTATTACAAATCCAGTAAATAGTCTGATTCAGTAGGTCACATTCATGAAAACGGAAGGGAATTGTAGATACGACGTAAGAAACATATCCGATATCGTATGTGAAACGTTTATTTCAAAACGTTTTTATTGTATTCCATGATAAGACTTTATTCATCTCCATATATTTTTTCTAGAAGTGATGTAAACTATAATTAACATACGATTTTGTACTTCTGCATCTAGTTCAGTATACATATTTTAGATAACGTTATGAAAGCGTCTTCTCCCTTATCCTGCATGGTTCAGACTGCAAAGACATGTTTTGCTTTCAATCGTTTAGGAATGAATAACATCGATATCAAAAGGATTTCGCTTGAAAAATGTATAATCGACATAGGGATATTGAACAAGATAAATAGTTATCAAAGGTACCATGATTATAATTTAAAGAATATGTCTAATCTTGTTCATTTACATCCATAAGTATATATGCAATGAATACTTAACTATTGAACACAAAAGTTGACTTTTGAGGATTTCTTTATTTGTGCAATACATTTAACACTATCAAGTAAATACAGTGCATTCAAACTTGTGCATATGACGTTTTGATATATACTTTGAAGGAAATTAACAAAAAAAACGCGGGTTACATAATAAACCCGAGAGAAGTACATCAACCATAAGAGGAACACAAGGGAACAACATATTGTTTTATCTTATGTTGTACGTATGATACGGTGCTTTTTGTCCGCTTTTGCTTTTTGTCCGACACTTTTGCTTTTTGTCCGTTGCTTTTTGTCCGTTTTGTTTTTTTGTCCGTTTTGCTTTTAGTCCGACAGTTTTGCTTTTTGTCCGTTGCTTTTTGTCCGTTTTGCCTTTTTAGCTTACCTGGACCAGAGGGTTAAGTGAGCTTTTTTCATCACGTGGCATCTGTTGTCGTCGATAACTTTCAGAAAATCTGAAATTAATGGCAAAAATTAAAGCAAATATGGCCACAATCATCCTTAGGGTATATAGTTTCATAAAGGTATCCGATGACCCCGCCCAAAAGTCAAGATGGTCGCCATGTCTAAAAATTGAACATTGTGGTAAAATGTAGATTTTTGCTTATATCTCTGAAACAAAAGCATTTAGTTTTGGGATAAAAATATTCATCAAGTCATAATCTATATATATGCCCGAGATTTTTCAGTTATATAAGACAACGCGTTTTGGGGTTGCTGCCCCTGATATTTTAATTTTCAGGTAAATTTGCTTTTTAGTTTTAATTTAATTAGAAGTTTTATTTTAAATCGTTATAATGAGTAAGCTTACTTGTTATAACGACATGACTAGCAACACATTTTACTTGTTTTAACGGCTTAAGTAACTCGTTAAACCACTTGACTAACTTGTTTACTTAAAAATTACTTGTAAATTGTAAATACACAATTTTTATGTGATGTTTGATAATGATATAATGATTAAATTTGTTGCTATTAGATAATAAATAAAATTGAGTATGGAAATGGGTCTTCAATGTAGCGAGAAACTTCCGCACCCGGAGACGATCTTCAGCTGACCCCTAAACAAATATGCAAACTGGTTCAGTGATAATGAACGTCATACTAAACTCTGAATCATACACAATAAACTATAATTAAAAAGTATACCAGACTAAAAAAGGCCAGGGGCTCCTGACTCGGGAAAGGCGCAAAATTGCGGCGGGGTTAATCAAGTTTTTTGGAGATCTCAAAACTACCCCTATACATCTAGCCAATGTAGTAAAACTCAGTTTAAGATGTCCGATTTCAATGTCAGAATATGAAACAAAAGAAAATAAACCAAATGACAATAAAACATAAATAACAACAGACTACAAGCAGTTACTGACATGCCAGCTCCAGACCTCAATTAAACTGATTGAAATATTATGTCTTCATCATATATCAAGCACAATCCCTCCTATTAGGGTTTTAGTATTATACCATCATGAAAAATATGAGAAGAACTTAAACCATGTCATGCCAACAACTGTTTTTAGAATAAATGTGTTTAAATCCGATGCAAAGACCCTATAAGTGAATCAATATTAAAGCCAAAACATGCAATCTTAAATAACCTGACGACAGTATCGTAACTATATCCCTTCTTAATAAGTCTGTTTAAAGGTTTTGTTAGCTTTTGCGGTGAATACTGACACTTTTTGTGCTTTGTGAGGAATATTACCATAAAAGATTGGATGTGAAATATCTGAACGTAGAAGATATCTGCATGTTGAGTTATATTTACGAATTATTTCCTTGTACCGATGATAAATTTATTAGATATTTTGACTAGTTTGTGATATCAAAAACCTGGTGTAATAATTTTTCAGTAATACATAAATTTCTTTC
Organism: Mytilus trossulus; assembly: GCF_036588685.1. Taxonomy (NCBI): domain Eukaryota; kingdom Metazoa; phylum Mollusca; class Bivalvia; order Mytilida; family Mytilidae; genus Mytilus; species Mytilus trossulus. Next base: position 81,214,887 of record NC_086378.1, on the reverse strand, counting down.
GATAAAATCTAATACGTTGTAACATACACGAGCAAATCGTACAAGTTGAGATATATAAACACCATAAGATGGTAACAAGGGAACGTCACCATCTAAAAATGGATAATTAACGATAGGAAATAAAAAATCATCTCTTTTATCATATTTTGTTGTATTAAGTTTCCCGTTAATGATATAGATATCAAGATGAACGTTATACAAAGTTTATTGCACAATCATATTACTTTCTACAAATACTTATTTTATTCTATGCCAGATAAATAAAAACACCAAAACCATTGTGCATGTTTCATTTGCTGTCACATATATAAACACTCTCCTGCACAAACTGATACATCTTATTAAACCACTCCAAATGACAAAATATCTTCATTTGTTTCTTTGAGTGCTTAATACATATCGTGCAAGAATTCACCATTAAACACGAAGGCAGGATTAACTTTTTCTAAGGGAGAGTTCAATAGTTCGTTCAAGAACGTTGCATGCAAAATACAAGATTGAAACTGTGCGAATTTATGAATGATATTTGGTATGTAATCAAGGTTTGATTTAATATCTTCCAGCAAAATCTGTCACTACAGAATATAAGTCTTTAAGCCTAAAATTTCTACGTAAATGTTTTGAATATAGAATAGTATCTCCTCTACTACGAGTTAACCCTTTCCTGCCATCGGTGTGCGGATTAATTTGGGAGAGAATTTTAGCGTTCCAGACTTCCATGGTCATAAACTCCAATTCCTTGCTTTGGTAAGAAAATAAAATAAAGCCAATTAGAACAGATTTAAGAAAGTTATTGTTAATTGGAGGATCCTCTACTCTTGCCCAGTAGACCGTTATCATTAGAAATACTAGAACACACCCGTGATATCGCCTTATTTTTTAGTCCAGATTTTGTAAGTATCTTTATTGTTATCTTAGAAAGTCTTACTGATTAAAATACTACAATAGACCTGTAACAATTTGACAATTTAGTAGTGTCAACCCTGTGATTATGACCCGTGTATATAGCATATTAATCCTGAATACACCGTTTGTTGGTGCGCCTGTCAGATGCGGACCGTACAGATAAGGTTATAGGTAACAGGTGAATATACTATTGGTATCGGTATCGGACTCGACCCGGAACTTCTTAATTATTGACAATATTAATTACGTGGAAAACAAAAGGGCCTGGAGTGGTGTAATTTTTAATCTTCTCCTTTGTACTATATTAGTTATATATATACAGTTGAATTCTTTGATTCGTCGTTTTTACGTGATGACGGCTGACAAATTGGACCTCGTAATTTTAGTATTATAGATGCGTGTTTGATCATGTGATCCACAAACCGAATATGAAGGCACTGGGCAGCATAGAGCTGCACTTAATAGTTTTATTTTCAATTCTTGAGACATATTTGGTAAGTCAATATCACTGAGAACACCCGTCATGCATATAACACCGGATCTTTCCAATTCACATAAACTGATTTTGAATCGGTCATGTTCTGTTACGCTCTGCTCTGTACCTAGCAATAAGGCATATATGACCTTCCGAATGGAAAGACTACATTCGTGCGAGGATAATTCATAATTAAGGCAGTGAGGTCGTTAATACAAATCAGAATTAAGAAACTGAATGGGTCCATCAATGCCCATGCTACGTCAATCTTCAAAGATCCAAATGTTGCTAAACACCTATCTGACCTCCATGATGAATATGTTGTTGTCCCCGCAGACAAAGCCCCAAATAACATCGTTTTTATCTGTAAAAGTCATTACATTAATTGCTTGATAAACGAATTAGGTATAGACAATTTACTTGGAAACCCAACATATACCCTCACGACACTTACCAAAGAGGAAATCATGGATAATCATAGGTCTGTTCTTTGTTCCTTTGGTATTTCAACCAAAGATGAAGAACTGGATCTTCCATCACTGTATTGGATACCTAAACTACATAAGTGTCCTTACAAACAACGGTATATTGCTGGGTCTTCCAAGGGCTCCACGAAACCCCTTTCTAAATTATTAACATCCATTTTATCAGCAATCAAAGACGGGCTTCAAAGTTATTGTGAAACTGCCTATTCTAGAGGTGGCGTGAATCAGATGTGGATACTTAAAAATTCCAAAGATCTTTTAGAGTACATACAATCTAACTCTCTTTCATTTTGTAACAGTATTAAAACATTTGACTTTTCTACTCTTTACACAAGTATTCCACATTCCAAACTAAAAGACAAATTAAAAGAGTTGGTATTACTTTGCTTCATAAAACAGAATGGCCAACGTAGATACAAGTATCTTGTCTTAGGGAGGGATAAATCATACTTTGTAAAGAATCATTCTGATTCAAACAAAAAATTCTCTGAAACCGATATTATCAAGATGCTTGATTTCTTGATTGACAACATATTTGTTACGTTCGGAGGACGTGTTTTTCAACAGACTGTCGGCATCCCAATGGGAACAAACTGTGCCCCTCTACTTGCTGACTTGTTTCTTTATTATTATGAGGCTGACTTCATGCAGGAACTTCTTAGGAAGAAAGATAAGAAGTTAGCAATATCCTTTAACTCTACTTTCCGCTATATAGATGACGTTCTTTCACTAAACAATTCAAAATTTGGTGACTATGTGGATCGCATCTATCCCATCGAATTGGAGATAAAGGATACTACAGATACAGTTAAGTCGGCTTCATATCTTGACTTACATCTAGAAATTGACAATGAGGGTCGGTTGAAGACAAAACTTTACGACAAAAGAGATGATTTCAGCTTTCCAATTGTGAACTTTCCATTTCTAAGTAGCAACATTCCAGCAGCACCTGCATACGGGGTATATATCTCCCAATTGATACGATATTCCCGTGCTTGCATTTCCTATCATGATTTTCTTGATAGAGGGTTACTGCTCACAAGGAAGCTATTAAACCAAGAGTTCCAAATGGTGAAGTTGAAATCATCCCTTCGTAACTTTTACGGACGCCATCACGAGTTGGTTGACCGTTATGGAATAACCGTTTCACAAATGATATCGGATATGTTCCTTACGTCGTAACTACAATCCCCTTCCCTTTCATGAATTTGACCTACCGAATTAGACTATTTACCGGATTTGTAATCACATAAGCAACACGACGGGTGCCGCATGTGGAGCAGGATCTGCTTACCCTTCCGGAGCACCTGAGATCACCCCTAGTTTTTGGTGGGGTTCGTGTTGTTTATTCTTTAGTTTTCTATGTTGTGTCATGTGTACTATTGTTTTTCTGTTTGTGTTTTTCATTTTTAGCCATGGCGTTGTCAGTTTGTTTTAGATTTACGAGTTTGACTGTCCCTTTGGTATCTTTCATCCCTCTTTCATGAGTACCTTCTACCTGTCTTAAAAGAAAAACTCTTTTGTGGATAAAAGTATTCAATACAAAATCTGGAATTGCACCTATTCTGTGACTGTCAATAATCCACATGGGTACATGCGATGGAATTACGGACCAATTCAAAACATCGGATTCTCTGCCTTGTAGAAGATCACGAAGATTATAATTCGTATAGTTGTCTGGATCTGTATAAGCCTTTATTGAACGGGTTATCATTTCTTCTGATTCTCTATTCCTGTTGCAAAAGTATAGCAATTGTTTTTTTCCTCTCTCGGGATCAGGGATCATTATAGCGACATAACCAGTACAATACTTTTCTGATAGTTATAAAATATGGTTCGCCTGGTCTACACGGAAGTTCAAATAAATCTGTCACTTCTGTCTTACAATTAGGAAGTCTAAAATTATCACTGCGATACGCATTTTGTTACACATTGGAGTGTTGGCTCAGATAATCGTTCCCAAGGACAGTTGCTAGTAAGGCCATATTACGCCTTAGGTACGGGAATTTTTTCCATAAATTCTCAATAACATAAATTTTTATCTCAAATTGATGAGCATCACTGCCATCAAATATGGAGATAAAGGGCAAGGAGTCAAAGGGTATATAACCATGATGTAAATCGAAGATGAAAAAGTCACTGTCACGTGACAAAACTGGACATTTCAAATCATTGGCTAGTCTTTGTATGTCTCTATCAGCTTCAAAATCACATGTTATGTACTGAATTTTAAGTTTGTCTAAAATCTTAGTGAAAGCTATCCTCGCAAGAATAGACCACTTTCGAGTTCATCCGTCACCGGCAAAAACTCGTCAATTATGCACGCCTTTATGACGTCATTTACCAGATAGAGGGGGTCGCCTATATCCTTGCACTATTTACGTTCATCAAGCGTCTTAGTGATCGTCTCTGTGCAGGATAAACTAGAAATAATGGTTGCTCTGTAGATACTTACTGACAATTCCCTAATGACAGCAGTGTTGATTGTCAATTTTGAGAATTCAATTTGCCGAATAATTCGTATAATATAGAATTATAGTTTTCCAACCACTCGCTCAACATTGGAAGGGAAGTGACAATACAGGACAATACTACAGGGCTGATCCAAGTTGAATTGCTATTCATGATGCTAAATTGTAATCTATTTAGAAACTTGAAAAAAAATTAATTACTTGAAAAAATGAATGACTACTTTTCCCCAAGCCACAATATATATTTGTTCAAAAAAAATACACTGTTTTCGGTGTATTTTAACTCTAAATTATAAAATTGAGAATGGAAATGGGGAATGTGTCAAAGAGACAACAACCCGACCAAAATAAAAAACAACAGCAGAAGGTCACCAACAGGTCTTCAATGTAGCGAGAAATTCCCGCACCCGGAGGCGTCCTTCAGCTGGCCCCTAAACAAATATATACTAGTTCAGTGATAATGAACGCCATACTAATTTCCAAATTGTACACAAGAAACTAATATAAAAATAATACAAGACTAACAAAGGCCAGAGGCTCCTGACTTGGGACAGGCGCAAAAATGCGGCGGGGTTAAACATGTTTGTGAGATCTCAACCCTCCCCCTATACCTCTAACCAATGTAGAAAAATAAACGCATAACAATACGCACATTAAAATTCAGTTCAAGAGAAGTCCGAGTCTGATGTCAGAAGATGTAACCAAAGAAAATAAACAAAATGACAATAATACATAAATAACAACAGACTACTAGCAGTTAACTGACATGCCAGCTCCAGACTTCAATTAAACTGACTGAAAGATTATGATTTCATCATATGAACCTCAGGCACAATCCTTCCCGTTAGGGGTTTAGTATCATATCATCATAACATATATGAGAAGAACATAACCCGTGTCATGCCAACAACTGTTTTTAGAATAAATGTCTTTAGTTCCGACGCAAAGACCTTATCAGTGACTCAATATTAACGCCAAAATATGCAATCTTTAATGACTTGACAACAGTATCGTAATTATATCCCTTCTTAATCAGTCTATTTAAAGGTTTTGTAAGTTTCTGAGGTGAATACTGACACCGAACACCTATCCCATTAAATCATATCGTGTAACCTTTGAGCGTTGATACTGTTTATACATTATATTGCCTTCGATTTAACTATTACATAAGGCCGATAACAGATGTCTAGATAAACGGCATTTGTTATAATTTAAACATGATTAGCAATGAGATATACTAAGTAATGAAATCATATTTAATTTTCTGAAAATCAGGGAGGAATAACATCGATATCAAACAGACTTTGCTTTTTTAAAATACATTATCAAAATCACGATGATATACAAAATTAATGTACATGATGTTATCGATGTAAAGCTCCGCATAGTATTTGAATGTCAAGTAAAGTTAACTATTGACAGCAGGAAATAAATGTAGTTTATTGATTTCGTTTTTATGTGCAAAACATAAAACAATGTATGAAACAATATACAGTACTCACAGAAAATTAAATATGATTATATTGATCGACCATGTTTCCGATTTACTAAGATTTTTTGCCTACAGGACAAATAAACAGTGTAAAGGCTTGACTACCTAATAATTTAATTTTAGAAGAAATGCGTTTTTTGATTGGCTGACGTTGTTTTGTTTATCAGCTCATACGCTTAATTTAGTCATAAATATTACAGTGAATAGATTACCTAAGCATTATTAAGAAAAGCGTTAAGGAACTTTTGGTCCTCAATGCTCTTTCACTTTATACTTATTTGGCCTTTTTTAACTTTCTTTGATTCGATCGTCATGCTCTGATGAGTCTTTTGTAGATTAAACGCGCGTCAGGCGCAGAGACAAAAATTTCAATCCCATTATATAGGATGAGTTTTCTTACAACGTGTATTTCCGTGGTGTTTATGTCCCCTTCAATGGAATATTATCTCATCAAATCACCCTTCAAGTTTATATGTATATGATAACCCGTCGATTTTAACTTTTACAGATTATTTACGATAACAATTTTCTGGATATACAGCCTGTGTTATATATACGTAGTAAAAAAAATTATATGCATTTTCAAATTCATTTTCTGAATATCAGTAATGAACAAAATTTATATCAAAGGACGTTGCTTTTAAAAATCACCAAATTCATGATGTCGAAGAGGATTGATTTACATTGCTAACAGTTTCCCGTATACAGTTTTATTTAGTAACTGTAAGTACATGTCAAGTAAAGTAAACAATACAACGCGCGAATGTCTTTTGACAATTTCTATGAAATCTGCTATACATTTAACCCCGGCTATATGCATCACTATATAATACACGCAGGGCATTCACACTTTGTTTATTACGTTTTAGTCTGTCGGTAAACGCAGGGACTTTCTATACTAACATAGTATAGAAAGTCCCTGGTTTACGTGATAGAAAAGTCAAAATATGTGATGCCTTATTCCTTTCACGTTGTATAAAGTTTATCATAATTCCTTAATGATTTACTACAATTCTTTTTTACAGTCATTTATACATTTGTTCAGTTTCAATCTTGTATTTTTTATACTTTTATACAGCCGAGTCAATTATTAAACAGCCCTTTGGAAATAGTGAATCCCGCCTTTGTGTTCAATGGTAAATTCTTGCACGACATGTATTTGAGAAGAATCATCTTGGGTGGTTAAATTATATGTTACATTACTTACACATGATGATGTGAATGTAGGCGACAGTGCCGAGGCATACGCACTGTCTAATTAAGTTTTTGTGCAGACTGGTATTCTATGTGACGATGAACTGCTCGATAGAAAGTATTTTCTTTTTGTTTAGGATGAAAGTTTCGATTTGAACGTCAGTCATGTTCAAGTAATACTTTTTACGAATATAGGTATGCGTTAACACTTCAATTTATTTTTTCGTAGTAAGTATATATAAATTTATATGAAGTCGGTGTATTTGTGTATGCACACTAAGTGACCTTAATCCAAAAGAAATATTACTTGTTGCAAATTTATCTATTTTCTTGACATGTTTTATTGCTAAGTCTTATTTGGTATAGTTTCATAATATTAACAATCTTCAAGCTGTATTTGTACATTTTCCCCCTCAACTCCCTGAAGTGTTAACTAGTGTTAACTAACATATACAAATACACTTGTATGACGAAATATACTGATATTGAAAGTAAAAGTAAACATTTGTTTAAATAATGATAGTACATTATAAAATCAGTTGACTTCTTGTAAATTTGTCATACACAGCTACTTTTGCATGTTTACTTTTGTAGTTTACCTACAGATGAATACCCTATACCTTGCTATATAGATCTATGCATCCCTTTTAAGCTCACCTGGCCCAAAGGGCCAAGTGAGCTTTTCTCATCACTTGGCGTCCGGCGTCCGTCGTCGTCGTCGTCCGTCGTCGTCGTCCTGCGTCCGGCGTTAACTTTTACCAAAATCTTCTCCTCTGAAACTACTAGGCCAAATTTAACCAAACTTGGCCACAATCATCATTGGAGTATTTAGTTTAAAAATTGTGTCCGGTGACCCCGCCAACTAACCAAGATGGCCGCCATGGCTATAAATAGAACATAGGGGTAAAATGCAGTTTTTGGCTTATAACTTAAAAACCAAAGCATTTAGGGCAAATCTGACATGGATAATATTGTTAATCAGGTTAAGATCTATCTGCCCTGAAATTTGCAGATGAATCTGACATTCCGTTGTTAAGTTGCTGCCCCTGAATTGGTAATTTTAAGGAAATTTTGTTGTTTTTGGTTATTATCTTGAATATTATTTCAGATAGAGATAAACTGTAAACAGCAATAATGTTCAGCAAAGTAAGATCAACAAATAAGTCAACATGACCAAAATGATCAGTTGACCACTTTAGGAGTTATTGCCCTTTATAGTCAATTTTTAACCATTTTTCGTAAATCTTAGTAATCTTTTAGAAAAATCTTCTCCTCTGAAACTGCTGGGCCAAATTATTTGAAACTTGGCCACAATCATCATTGGGGTATCTAGTTTAAAAATTGTGTCCGGTGACCCCGCCAACTAACCAAGATGACCGCCATGGCTATAAATAGAACATAGGGGTAAAATGCAGTTTATGGCTTATTACTCAAAAACCAAAGCATTTAGAGCAAATCTGACATGGGTAAAATTGTTAATCAGGTGAAGATCTATCTGCCCTGAAATTTTCAGATGAATTGGACAACCTGTTTTTGGGTTGCGGCCCCTGAATTGGTAATTTTAAGGAAATTTTGCTGTTTTTGGTTATTATATTGAATATTATTATAGATATAGGTAAACTGTAAACAGCAATAATGTTCAGCAAGGTCAGATTTACAAATAAGTCAACATGACCAAAATGGTCAGTTGACCTCTTTAGGAGTTATTGCCCTTTAAAGTCAATTTTTAACCATTTTTCGTAAATTTTATATATCTTTTACTAAAATCTTCTTCTCTGAAACTGCTGTGCCAAATTGATCCAAACTTGGCCACAATCATCTTTGGGGTTTCTTGTTTAAAAAATGTGTCCGGTGACCTGGCCATCAAACCAAGATGGCCGCCACGGCTAAAAATAGAACATAGGGGTAAAATGCAGTTTTTGGCTTATAACTCAAAAACCAAATAATTTAGAGAAAATCTGACATGAAGTCAAATTGTTAATCAGGTCAAGATCTATCTGCCCTGAAATTTTCAGATGAATTGGACAACCTGTTTTTGGGTTGCGGCCCCTGAATTGGTAATTTTAAGGAAATTTTGCTGTTTTTGGTTATTATATTGAATATTATTATAGATATAGGTAAACGGTAAACAGCAATAATATTCAGCAAAGTAAGATCTACAAATAAGTCAACATGAACGAAATGGTCAATTGACCCCTGTAGGAGTTATTGACCTTTGTAGTCAATTTTCAATCTGCTTCCTTTGTTTAATATTCACATAGACCAAGGTGAGCGACACAGGCTCTTTAGAGCCTCTAGTCTATCACTGCTACATTATTTATGTATTTATTCAAAAGTGGTTGTGAAGTAACGTATTTCCGTTTAGCATTTTTTTCAGAACAATTACAGTCTTAACCTAAAAATAAATAATCAAAATAACTTTAAAATCTTTCCAGTATATTTTCCTTCCGAATACATTTTCAATTTCGATTATCAATTGGAATAATTTTCGGAAAGTTGCACCGTAACATTTCTTATTGATTTTCGGAAAATGCATGTTCAAGACATATTTAGAAAACCGACATTGTTTTCTAATAATGATTGTTTAGTGTATGATTAGATTATTATACTTTTGTTTCATAAATTAATGGTCACACTGAGCGCTAAAAGATCTTTAGAGAATGCATTGATGTAATATTGGATACAAATATAACATGGTAGGTTAAATCATACAGACACAAATATGGTTCTGCAAAAGATTTGGTAAACATCAAACCTCTCAAATGTATTTTTATGCACAAACTGATCAGTGTGATATTTTATTCTCAGAATAACAAAATCTTAATATAAAATACATCATTTTGTTACGTAAGGGACTTATCAATTTTACCTGGGAATGGAGCTGGTCATTTTAAAATCAAATATACAAAATTTCTTGACCCCCCTATAATATTTCACTGTTTTTATCTGATCCCCTCAGTAAAAACATTCAAAACATGTTGATTTCCCCTCTATCAAACATGCCAAAATTTTAACATGCAAAAGACTGATAATGTTATTTCACGAAAATATTGAAAATGATATATTCTCAGTGGATTTAGTTAAAAAACATATTTGAGGGAAAATTCTCTTAAAAGAGGGCACTTCCATGAGGCTCTTCCATGAATATGAGTAGGTAGCGCAAGCCAGTGCTTTGAGTAATTTTTTTCTGACTTTTTTTCTTATATCCTGTATTGCGCTATTAACAAAAAAGAAAACTTGATCATAAAAATATCTTTTTGAAACAGTAACAACACATCATTTACTAAGAGGAATCTGTTATATGTCCTTACGTTTTATGTAAGGCCTTATTTAAATGTCAATTGATTCACTAAACTTTTATATGGAGATAGTTCATGCTTTCAGCTTGAACACTTAAGTTACTCATTTATTGTCATATTTCATTCATTAATGTGTGATAGTACATAAAGCCTCAAAATTTTGATTTATTAGCCTAAAAGTACAAATTTTGCGGGAGTATAAAGAGGTATAAATGGACCAAAACAGATCTTGTAATGAAAACAAAAAGTAACATTAGTGGTGTTCATCATCTAAAAATCAATTTGTTTTCAATATTCAACTGTTTGTATGATTCTAAGATGAATTGTTAATCATTTATTTGAGAATTTATTACTCTACACAATAGTCTTTCATGATGCGTTATGCTTTGTATTTTTGGACAACGTTTTGCACAAATCGCTGTAGATTTCGCTTTAATTTATTCTTAAATTCTTTCAAACTATTATGCTGATTAAAACAAAACTTGGCAGTAATGGTTGTTGATTTAGTGATCAAAGAGAGTGAAATACATGTAAATATGACTGAACTATTTGGATTATGAAGCAAATACATTACCAAATTCTTGTGATGTCTTACTTAACTGTATATAAACTGTGCTTAAAATATATTTCGATTTGGCAATATGCTTCTTGACATGTTGTCTCTTGAAGCATGTGAAATACTATTTCCAAGTGTAAGTGATACCCCCCCCCCCCCACTTTGAATTAAATTAAACAAATTGAACCCCCCTTTTCCACACACAGAAAAAAACTTGACCCCCCCTTGTATTTTGACCAGCCCCCTCCCAGATAAATAATTATAAGTCCCTAAATAGGATAAGAGGAATCATACTAAATATGTGATGGAATACTGGCCAAACGCCCCTGCAGTTTTAGTTCGGATCCGCATGCTATTAGACCCTCAAATAGGGAAGGAATTATGTTCTGGAAGTGTTTGTATATTTGTACATCCTGCCTGCTCAAATAAATGTTTCTCTATAGCGTGGGTTAAACAGACGCATTGGCGAAATTAAGATATGACCTTTCAAAATAGCGTAGAATTAGACTGAAAAGAATTTATCATCTGATAGTGACAAGGAAAAATAGCAAAAACATTGTCTATAGTATAGCTAATAATCTAGCAAAATTGGCAATAGCCAGTGATATTTCTATATACTGAGTTAACAGGTCATATGAATTCTATACAACTCAAGGATTTAATGTTGCTTAATACATGTATAACGATACATGGTAATGTACTGTATCCGCAAGCGAAACAGAAAGTTTTAACTTAAAATATACTAGTATATCGACATTAATAACAAAAATGACGGTTAGCTAAAGATCGTGTTAATATATAAGCGATTTTATTTCATACCAAAAATAAGAGCAATACATACCACAATTTTAAATCAAATAACTCTGTATAGATAAATAACAAATACAAACATGATTGTGTAACGAAATGATACCGAGAATAAATAGATAACAATTATGATAAATTTTCAAAAAACATCCAAAGTTTATTCATAACGATAATAAAATTACAACAGAACGTTAATAACACTAAAGCTGTATGCAAAATGCCAAATTTTACAAAAATCTGTTACATAACTCGTTAACTGTACCTTGACCTCGGAATTCTGAGATTATGATCGTATTATAAAATAACAGTAATAACCTTACAACGTTTTATAGATTAGTTTCCACAAAACAGAGAAGGATATCCTAGGCTTGTTTTTATAAAGCAACAGTAGCTTAACAAGTATGAGAAGACGATCGACGTTATAATTCCTGAAGAAACACGTCATCAACGCCAATAACAAGGCTTCATTTGGACAGTGAAATACAGTAAAGTAATTATATTAGCTTATATTTATTTGTTTGTTGTTATTTAGTGTTTTTTGTGATATTGAACAATGTTGTGTCTTCCTGTACATATAATCACGTTTTATAAGTAATCTAGGGAGTACAAAAACCTATATAAAAACGAGGTATACGTCATGTATTTATGGTTGCTTTCCGTAACTGCCATAATTTACCATGTCTAAAGTACATGTACTCCGGTGAGTCGCGATAGTATCTAATATCCTATACTGTGACGGATACGGAAGCCGATAAGGGCCATTCAAAAAAAAAATTTATGTCGTAATTACGACATAGCATGTCGTAATTTCGACATAATATGTCGTTATTACGACATCGCTATGTCGTAATTTCGACATCGCTATGTCGTAATTTCGACATAACATGTCGTTATTACAACATCGCTATGTTGTAATTTCGACATAACATGTCGTTATAACGACATCACTATGTCGTAATTTCGACATATCATGTCGTAATAACGACATCACTATGTCGTTATAACGACATCGTTATGTCGTAATAACGACATCGCTATATATAAAAAATATGTATTATGATTGCCAAGAGATATTAACACCTATACGTCATTATGATGCCCCCAATAATTAGAAAAGCCCCCAGCATAGTCAGCTATAAAAGAGGGAGGAAAGATACCAGAGGGAGGGTCCCCGAAATGCTGTGTTGCAGACAGTGTTATTATTCAATTATTAGCTCCCTTGGTAAAACTCCAAATTTCATATTTAATGCATTTTATTGTTAAATAATTTACATGAAGCTTAATAAGTATATATTTGTTAATTGCATAGCTTTTGCAATTTGAATTCATTGGTTAAAGATATTTATTTATATTGTAAAGTTTAATATTTGCATCGTCGCAAAATCTTTGGATACCTTCTTTGAATACCTTCAGTGAGAAACTTATATATTTTATTAAATACAAAATCAATAAATTAACGTTTTGTCAAATGGTAATATAAACAAATTAGGTACACAATCCTATGTGAATATGCGAGCCTAACTTGCCAGCGAAGCATCCCATATCCCTTCAAATAAGCGCATACTCCATGGCTTCTTGTAATAAGTAGAATTAAAGTATCAATTGCTCTAATGCTAAGTTATTTCAACTTAAAATGCAGTACTGTCGCAAGTAATGTAGGAAGGAAAGATGGGACGGAAGTACATGTATACGGTTTTCATATTTTTTTTTTATCATATAGGATGTTAAACATTCAAGTTGCATATCATCTGTCATTGTAAAATTTCTATATCCTTATTCATCCCCAATACAAATATATCTGACACTCTGCAAGTAAATCGAACATTTTTACTCTTGGTTAAATTTGAATAGAATTGTATTTTCCCTGACACATAAGTTGTCGAAATACACCCCTTCAATTACTTGAACCTTGGCTTGAGAATTATTTCCCAAGTCATCTTCATATATATACATTTTGAAATATAGTTATCTACTCCTGGGTCGTCCGCGAAAACGGCAAATAAAAATATAATCCTTTTTTTTTTTAATTCATTGAAACGGTTTTCGTTGCTGTTTGGGATTCGTCTTTCAATTATCTCCATTTCATGCACAAGTTTATATTGACGAAAAGTTCCGGCTTCGCTAGTACAGGAATTATTTTCATCACGAAATAGCAGGACAAATCGCGAAGTAAAACATTCCGTGAACTGGTATTAATTGTTTTGATATTGGTAATTGCACCTTACTGAAGTGAAGACTTTAAATGATCTATTTCGGAGTACTTTCGTAACATAAATTTCAATTTATTTTATAAAATGGGATTTTCCCCCCATTTCCAAATTCTTTCCCCGGGCGGAGTCTTTAGCAACATGCATTATTTTTTTTCCGGCAGCAATCATTAACATCTTTCTCCAAATTTCATAACACGATTTGTTTTAATTATCATAATCATTTAATTGAAACTTTAGCACATTTAACGTCGGAAATCAGCGTCTCTAGGATTTTAGACGTTTTCAGACATTTGGAAAATATGGCTACCGTTTTGTAATGTATGGAAGCATTTTATTCCTTTAAGACCCAAATATGTAGTTAATAAGGAAAGAATCTTGGCATTTTTTACTCTTCGTATATCTAACTTTTGTTTTGATCAATTATAAAAAAATACACCTTAACTGCTTTGAAAAATGAAATATCAACTTGGACAAAATGGCTACCGTTTGAAAAACGACTGTGGAGAGAAGATTTTATTGAATCAGCAATATTTGAACTCACATGAGGCAAATATTTGTACTTTTGTTAGATATTATTATTGTCTTACTATTTTTATTCATTTTCTACTTTAATATGCAGTCGAGTCAAATGAAATTTGGTAACATAACGGCTTTAACGCCACAAAGAACCGACACATGTCGTTGTTCCTGTTAAGAGTCAAGAAGATCAGAAAATAAGAAATAGGATCACTATACATAAGAGTTAAAACAGTTTTTCATAAATGAAACGTTGGATGGGGACATCCGTTTTTTTCACATAGCTTTCTTTTTTTAATCCTCAAATATACTAGATATTACTTAGGAGATGATCAAGAGCTGTAAAAACATAATTCAAAACATATATTGAATTTGTTTTAATATTGGTTCGTGTTTTCGAACATTTTTATTTTGTTTTGCGGATGAAATTTCGAAGATTCTGTTTTAAATCCTAGGGGTTGTAGGAATACGCGCACGCCCAACGTTTGAAAGTAGAAAAAGAGCTATCAATACTTCAATACACCCTTATACCAAGAAGACATGTAGTTTGCGCTTATTTAAAGGGAGATGGAAAGCTTGGCTTGGCTTGGCTGTACAATTTCAGTCGTCTTTTATTTCCACATTTCATTCTTGACTGCATAGCTATTCTACGACCGGAATCGACTTTGTCGGTCTGTTCAGCCCTAATATTATGGGCCAAGTTAATTTAAATTGGTATCTATAACATATTTAAGTTTCTCACTGAAGGTATCCAAAGAAGGTAACCAAAGATTTTGCGACGATGCAAATATTAAATTTTACAATATAAATAAATATCTTTAACCAATGAATTCAAATAGCAAAAGCTATGCAATTATCAAATATATACTTATTAAGCTTCATGTAAATTATTTAACAATAGAATACATTAAATATAAAATTTGGAGTTTTACCAAGGGAGCTAATAATTGAATAATAACACTGTATGCCACACAGCATTTCGGAGAATCTCCCTCAGGTAGCTTTCTTCCCTCTTTTATAGCTGACCATGCGGGGGCTTTTATAATTATCGGGGACATTATGATGACGTATAATTGTTAATTTCTTTGTCATTTAGTCTCTTGCCAATCATAATACATATTCTTTTAAATATAGCGATGTCGTTATTACGACATAGCTATGTCGTTAAAACGACATGATATGTCGAAATTACGACATAGCGATGTCGTAATAACGACATGTTATGTCGAAATTACGACATCCTATGTCGTAATAACGACATAAAATTATTTTTTTGAATGGCCCTTATCGGCTTCCGTAGACGGATAACCGATAGTCAAAGAAATGTAGAATTTCCCTTTTATGTATCTGTTGTTTATCTGAAATTGAAGAAAACAAATATGCATATTAAACAATTTAGAATGGGACATAAAATAAACTGACAACGCCATGGATAAAAATAAAAAGACAAACAGAAAAATTATAGTACAGAAGACACACCATTGAAAACTAAAGACTAAGCAACACGAACCCCACCAAATACTTAGGGTGATCTCAGGTGCTTCTGAAGGTAAGCCGTTCTAGACATAAATAACGATACGCTTCAACTTGATTATTAGAGTGAAGCTTACCTCGAATTAGTTTAATTCCTTTCTTTATTAAGCACACTGTACAGAGAGAACATACAGAAAGAAAGATTTATACAAAAAGATTGCAGGATTAACAACTTTGATCATCTCGATAGATTTTTTCCCATGTAAGAACCAAAGAAATTGATCAATTCAAATATATATCAGTGTTCACAGTTCAACGATGAATTAAACAAATTCGAGGCAAAGTTAACGCTAAAGGAATTTCTACATTATCTTTGTCAGTATATTAGATGTCCAGATATTCGGAATCCTCTGATTTTATCCAGGGAGTGCCAATAACAGTTTGCCCGCTAACTGCTTCTTGTCTTTTGATCATTTTTAAACAACGTTTAGGTGCTAGGTAAGGGTTATGTTGCACAGGCTTAAGTTTTCTATGTTGTGTTTTGTACACTGTTGTTTAACTTTATTTTTGATCATTTTTGTTTTGTAAGGTTAAAATGAGATGTTACAATAGTATCTTTTTCTATTTTTCAGATTGCAAATGGGAGTTCCAAGTATTATTGTTCTTGCAACGAAAAATCCAAGCTTCTGGGAAGTATGCGATTTTAGGGACATTAAGTTAGTTATTGACGGTAACTGCTTGTACAATTTATTGTATGCATACTTTAATATAGATACCATTGGAAATTTTAGTGAATATGCTGAGAAGGTAGAAGTGTTTTTCATGTGGCTTTTCGACCGTCGAATAACCCCCTATGTTGTGTTTGATGGAGCATATGATATCGATGATAAGAAAATCGAAACAGTCAAAAGCAGGTCTCAACAACGTGCAGCAAATCCAGAAGAAAAAGTACCCATTCTGGCGAAGATAACGTTTACTAAAGTTTTAGAAAAACTTAGAATCCAGTACATAAAATGTGATTTTGAAGCTGATAGAGACATACAAATGCTAGCCAATGATTTGAAATGTCCAGTTTTGTCACGTGATAGTGACTTTTTCATCTTTGATGTACATCACGGTTATATACCATTTGAGTCGTTGCCATTAAGCGCGATATTTGAAGGCACTGATGACGATAAAATAAAAATTTATTTCATTGAGAATTTATGGAAAAAATTCCCATACCTAAGGTATAATATGGCCTTACTAGCCACTGCCTTAGGGAACGATTATCTAAGCAAACACTCTAATGTTTTACAAAATGCTTATCAAAGTGATAATTTTAGACTTCCAAGATGCAATACAGAAGTTTCAAATTTATTTGAAATTCCGTGTGAAGCAGGTGAACCCTTTTTTATAACTATCAGGAAAGTTTTGTACTGGATATATCGTTATAATGATGCTGAGAGAGGGAAAAGACAACTGCTATACTTTTGCAAGAAGGATAAGAGAGAAGAGGAAATGCTAACCCGTTCCCTTAAAGTTTTTACGGAACCAGACGACTACACGAGCTACAATCTTTATGATCTTCTACAAGAAAGACAATATGGTGGCCTACATGTACATAGGTCCGCTGTTCCATCACATGTACCAACTTGGATTATTGACAGTCATAGAAGAGGTTTAATTTCAGGATTTGTCCTGAACACTTTAATCCACAAGAGAGTTTTTCTTTTAAGTCAGGTAGAAGGTACTCATGAAGTATCCTCGCACGAGTGCAGTCTTTCAATTCGGAAAGTAATATACGCCTTATTATTAGGTACAGAGCCGAGTGTTACCGAACACGACCGATATAGAATGAGTTTATGTGAATTCAAAAGAACCGGTGTTATATGTCTAACTGGTCTTCTTCGTGGTCCATACATACCTAATATGCCAAGAGAACTGAAAATTAAGATACTAGGAGCAGCTTTATGCTGCCAAATCCCATCTGAATCAATATGTGGATCACTTGGTCAAACACGCCTATTTCTCATGATAACGACTTACTGGGCAAGAGTAGCTGAACCGGCTATAAACATTTACTTTTTAAAATCAGTTTTGATAAGCTATCTTTTGTTTTCAACAATCAAACGTAATGAATTTCGAGATTTAAAAATTGATTTCCGAGACGATCATTGTTTAAACCAAATGAAATCTAACCTAGTAACAAATAGTTTTAAAGGATCGACAATTATTTATTCGAAACATGTCTGCAGTGACGTTAGACTTAAAGATTTGTATTACGCAGTGACGCACTTCGCTGGAAGAGATTTTAAAACAAAAAGGGATTACATACCAAATATTATTCATACATTCGCTCAGTTCCAATCTTGTATATTGTATACAACATATCTTAACCAACTATTGAACAGTCCCTTAGAAAATGTAAATCCTGCCTTCGTGTTTAATGGTAAATTCCTGCACGACATTTATTATACAATCAGAGAAATAAAAGAAGACATTATTGGACACTTTTTAGCATCGGAAAAGAATCATTTTGAGAGTTTTAATAACATGTTACAATTTGTTCAGGAGAATGTGTATGTAGAAGATAGGGAATGATACTTACGCATTGTATATAGCTCCGGAATGTCATGAAACATGACGTGATGATTAAGATTGTTGTTAAATTGTTGACACAGGGTACTTTTTAGTTTCATATTTTTAAATTTACTACTTGGTATAAATTTGTTTCGAATTACAAATTGATAGATTGCCTATTGTATTATTGAAAATGTATATAATATAAATGACTGCATCCAGGACATGGATCGGATCCATTATTTGTACATCTCTGTAAGTTCCTTTAAATAAAAAAATAACTTTTAATAGTTGTGCTCGAAGTTGTGGGTTGATATGCTAAAGGTCTTGAGTTCAAATCCCAGCATATACACTTGATTGTTTTTACGTAAATTTTAAAAGATATCTTCTCCGTAGAATTAATTATAAATTTTATAGTGGATAAATGGGTGTCTTCCTCGAATGCCAACGTTTTATATGTTACCTATTCCTTGAATGCCTACAAAAATATTCAGATGTTTATATAAGAACAATAGGTGTTTTTATAATTATTTAAATGATTTTCTTGGTATTTAAATGTAAAAGTTAATTAGAGAACTTGATAAAACATTTTATCTGTTTTTTATAAGAATGTACAGCAGATTTTGGGGTTAAAATTATCATGAATTCTAAAGAAATAAAGAAAATAAAAATATTTTTATTACTTTTTATTAAAAAAAATATATTTTGGGATTGAAAATGTTTCTCAGAATAAGATATATTCAAAAAAAATATTAATGATATTCTAGTTAAATACAATTAAAAAAAAAAATATTAGAAATTTAACTAAATCCATATCATATTGAATATTTTATTAGTAAATATAAATTATATTAACTTTTTATTTGAACAATTAATTAAATTTTTCACTTGAAATAGACTGTTAAATGAAAATGGCTTGTATAAAATTTTCAACAATATTCAAATATGAAGAATTATAGTGCTTTTTTATCTGCTTATATGTTTACTTATATAAATGTTATGTGTATTGTTTTCTGTGTTCTCTGTCGGCAAACAAATAATATATTTTTCAAAATTTTCTTCTTGTTATGCTGCGAGAATTATACAAAGTTTCGAGAAATTCCATCAACTAAAATAGGAGAATATTACGTCACACAAACCTATAGAAATATTGAAAAAGCATCAAAGTCCAAAGACTTAGTGATACAACAATTTCAAAGTTTTATACTTGGAAAAGAGCATATTGGTTAAAGCAGCTACAGCAAAATCTGAATTTTCAACAATTTTACAAACATGGATATCACCTGGAATTTACCTTTTTGTTTAATTAGAAGGATTGTTTTGAAAAGCATCCACGTTTGTTGTGATAGCTTCTTGCACCTATTCCTCGAATGCCAACATAATTTTACAGGTAAATTGTCGGTAGATCAGAGGATGTTGGCATTCAAGGAATAAACCGATAAATGCTACAGAACAAAGGAAAGCATGCAACACAAAGAAACTCAAACTGGGGTGATCTGGTAGGGGTGATCCGGCTCAGATCATCCTGGTTACAACAAAGGATATGGGATGTAACATGATAGTCAAATCGAAATTTTCACGCGAGTTTTATGTATAAACTCGTATGAGGTTAATCTCACGTGAAAATTTCACCTCAATTTCATGTGAAATTCATGTGAAAAGTTTTGCCTGTGTAAATTGTGATGATATTCATGTAAAACATTTTGACATTCAACCTAACCATACACCTTTTTCTTATATTTTTTTCTACATCGAATTAGTTCCGTAATCAGACATTTCATTCACTCATTTAAGTAGCAATTTCTTAATTTTAATCACATAAACAATCATTTGACGTTGACTTTTAAATCCTCCAAACATAAGCAATTTTGTCTGGTTTCTTTTAATCAGTATGGACTATATCGTTCTACCAATGTAATTGCAGAGTTCAATGTCCCTGAGTGGATAATAATCTCTCTGCACAAGGGCAATTACTGAAAAAAATCTTTTAGCTTTTAGTTAATATCTATGAGATGTATGCTAGCGATCACTTGTTTCATCCATTGTTTGAAAGAATCAGAAATAATAGAAAATGACTCCAATTTGGAAAACAAAATGGAAAAAAGTATTTTCCTCACCACCACTCATGGCCTTTAGAAGACAAAAGCATCTGAGACAAATTTATGATAGCTGTTTTAACAAAGCAACCTACTCTTCCTCCTGGTAGCTACAAATAATGAAGAAGAAGGAATTGCTTATGCTGTAATGCTGCCAATACTAGCAGTTCTTTCGTTAGCTTCTTTACAAAACAAAGTTAAAAAAAAATTCACAAATTTCAACTGTAAAACGAGAAACTTAATTTCTGTGTTAACATATAACAACTGTTGCATTCAAAACGTGTGCGAAACAATGGACAATTTTAATATTTGGCTATATAACCATCGTTCATGGTATAAATACAACAAAAACTGATCAACCTTATTTTGTAGTTGGTTTTGGTGTTGTTTTTGGGGTTTGACTATAACTCGACTTGGTGTAGCCCAAGACATCTTCCCTCAAAGAAACATACTAAAGTCTTTTGATAATGTTACTTTCCAAATCATAGAGGTGAACACTGAGTGGGACACGACGACGAGAAAGAGAGAAAACTTACAAAACCACCAAGGTCCATATACTTAAAACCTGATAGGTTTAATAAAAATAAGAGAAAAAAAAGATACAGGAAATGTAAATTCTTTTAAATATTGGCCAATGGACGTTGCAAACTTCAACCACAATTTTGTATTATGAATAAAATAATCTTGAACTTTATCCAAACTTTGAAGTTTTTACAATGCAGCAACATGCATGTGCAAATTCAATGAGCTGTACACATTTCTCACCTGGATAGAATGTGTGTTGTCGAGCGACTACTATTAGTGCGTTTAACATGTTTAATTTTATCGCATTGTTATAGTATTCATTTACATTTTAATATTAACATACTGAATATAAGTTTGTTAAAATTACTTTTGATCGGCAATTTATGATTGTATTTGTGTTATTGTGTTAATCTTATTACTGATTAATCTACACTTTTAAAATATATGTATATATGTTACGTTATTCTATTTATATTATAGAGTAAGACACTTTTATACAATTATGTATTGCAGTTTTGTGAAAATCATGGTCCCATTTATACTTTCAGTTTCATAGTAAAATCAAATTGCATACATGTACATTTCACAGGTATCACGCATACAATCTGTGACCCACTGTGTGACATCTTAATTAGATTTCAAAGTTTGGTTTAATTGTGTCAATAAAAGTTTCAGTAAATAAAAGTTACCCATTATAAACTCGAGATTTTCTTCATAATAATAAGACAATAGAAACAGTGCACATTATTAAGTGACTTCAAACCTCATTAAATGGGAAATCACAAATAGACATACTATAAACAGCTACCAAATGATATATTACCTCGGTGTATTTAACTGATCTTAACTTAATTCAAAAGGGAGTGGTAAGTTTTTTTTTGTCTTAGTCAGAAAAAAAAATGCCTCAAACTTATATTTTTAGTCTTGCAATGCTATCAATCAAATTATTTGTTTTCAACATTTAACACTATAAGGTATTTGGGAAATTGGATTCAGATTTCCCTCCCCCATTCAATTTGGGGTATTAGAACATATCTCTCTTTTTTTTAAAGTTAAATAGTTGTTCACTAATCATTTACATATTAAAAGTGCGTATACACCAAAAAAAAGTGATCAAAAGTCTAATCACTCCCCGAGTCACTCATTTCCCCTTTCGGTTTGATATTCAGCTGAAGGGGAGATAACCGCGAGACATTGACTTGCATTTTCTGGAAATTACTTTTTACAATTTTCTGGAAATCAGTTTATGTACACATATTGTAAGAGATTCAAAGGAGATAATCATGCGATATTAAAAAGTGCATCGAAGTTTTATTGTATAATATGTATGTCAAGGAAATGATTGCATCTACGCATTAAGATAAATACATGTAACTATCTAAATTTATAATAGGTAAGTTTATCATATAATTAACAACTGTAATTTACAATCTGTACGCTTCTGAATCATATAAAAAATTGCCAACTGTGTTTTATTCACATATCATCAATGAAGACGTTTTGAATGGAATGTAACAGGAAAGGTAAGGTTGATTTTCAAAATAATCTACACGTACAGTCTTTCCTGGCCAGTACAGGAAAACACGCACATGAGTATAAATGTACCTTGCTGCAAGCATCGAAGAACTGCAAATCATGCACGATACTAAAATTTGACTTTTTCTTTATATGCAAAAATATTAAGAGGTCTCTGGCTTTTCCTTTTTAACTCACCTGACCTGAAAGGTCAAGTGAGCTTTCTCATCACTTGGCGTCCGTCGTCCTGAATCCGTCGTCCTGCGTCCGTCGTCCGTCGTCCGTAAACTTTTACAAAAATCTTCTCCTCTGAAACTACTGGACCAAATTCTACCAAACTTGGCCACAATCATCCTTGGGGTATCTAGTTTTAAAAATGTGTGGCGTGACCCGTCAAACCAACTAAGATGGCCGCCATGGCTAAAAATCGAACATAGGGGTAAAATGCAGTTTTTGGCTCAGAACTCAAAAACCAAAGCATTTAGAGCAAATCTGACATGGGGTAAAATTGTTGATCAGGTCAAGATCTATCTGCCCTGAAATTTTTAAACGAATCAGACAACTTGTTGTTGGGTTGCTGCCCCTGAAATGGTTATTTTAAGAAAATTTTGCAGTTTTTGGTTATTATCTTGAATACTAATATTATAGATAGAGATAAACTGTAAACAGCAATAATGTTCAGAAAAGTAAGACCTACAAATAAGGCAACATGACCAAAATTGTCAGTCGACCCCTTAAGGAGTTATTGCCCTTTATAGTCAATGTTTAACAACTTTTCATCATTTTTTGTAACTTTTCTAAAAATCTTCTTCTCTAAAACTACTTTGCCAAATTTAACCAAACTTGGCCACAATTATCATTGTGGTTTACAGTTTAAAAAATGTGTCCGATGACCCAGCCTACCAAACAAAATGGTCTACATGGCTAAAATTAGAACATAGTGGTAGAATGCATTTTTTGCTTTATATCTTTGAAACTAAGACATTTAGGGAAAATCTTTCATGATTGAAATGTCCATCAGAATAAGATATATTCCCTCACAAATTTTCAGTTGAATCGGACAACCTGTTGTTGGGTTGCTGCCCTAAAACTGGTGATTTTAAGGAAATTTTGATGTTTTTGGTTATTATCTTGAATACTATTATAGTAAGAGATAAACTGTAAACAGCAATAATGTTCAGCAAAGTAGGATCTACAAATAATTCAGTATGATCATAATTGTAAGAGGACCCCTTAAGGAGTTATTGTCCTTTATAGTCTATATTGAACAACTTTTCGTCATTTTTGTAACTTGTATAAAAATCTTTTCTAAAACTACTTGTCCAAATTTAACCAAACTTGGCCACAATCATAATACTAGGGTATCTATTTAAAAAAAAAGTGTCTAATAACCCGTCTACCAACGAAGATGGCCGACATCAGTGAACACATTAACAGGTGAGCGAGACAGGCTCTTGAGAGCCTCTAGTTCTTTATGTAAGGGGTTTTTAAAATTATTTATTTAATAAAATGCAATATGATCAGTGTCAATAAAGACGAAATATCCCATACATAACATGACTTGTGTGTAATACAAACATGACAAATGTGGTGGTCGATTGAATCACGTAAATACTACGCGGAAGTTTTAATGAATATACTTTCTTTTTCAATGACGAGCTTACCATTGAGATCCACAGACAGTCAAATTATCCTTCCGATTCTGGCTAAAGCAAGCTTCCACTATCCACTTGCGTTTGTGGTGCAGTGGATAGAAGAGATAATCCGTCTG
Organism: Mytilus trossulus; assembly: GCF_036588685.1. Lineage (NCBI taxonomy): Eukaryota > Metazoa > Mollusca > Bivalvia > Mytilida > Mytilidae > Mytilus > Mytilus trossulus. Next base: position 81,190,534 of record NC_086378.1, on the reverse strand, counting down.
ATAATCCGTTATAAAAGTTATCCATTTTTGTTTACCACATCTCAGTTTCTTGTCTGCTCTGTTTACTATCTCTACTATGTATTGACTTCCTTGACCACTTTTTTGTACATACAAATAATCAAATGTAGCTTTAAGTATATCTTCTACCCCTTGATTTTTTTGGGTCCTTTTTTCCCCCGTTTTCTACATAAGAAAATGACTGTACATAGTCAGAAATATGACAGTTGTTACCCATTCGTTTGGCCGTGATTGAGATCTTGATATTTTAGTTTTTACTTATCTGAAAAATTCAAAATCGCAAATGAACTGATTGGTATATCGGACGGTCGTGTTTAGAAGGGGATTACCATTTGATTTTCGGGGATGGGGTGGTTATTCTTGACTGGTAGATGAAAAATAAACCTGTTTGCTAAACATGATTAATATGCACCACACACAAATTTGCAAGAAAAGAAAAAAAACTGCATAAAATGGTCGTCCTCTAATAATGTCTTTCGCAATCCAATAATCAAATGATTTCTCAAAAACCAAAATGAAAAAGAAAACTGTTCTCGTCTTTGTTTTTTTTTATTTCTCAAAAACCAAAACCAATATCGAAAGGAGTTTTCGTTTTTTCCAAAACCAAAATGAAAATCAAAAGGAGTTTTCGTTTTTCTATTTCGATTTTCGATTTCCCTGTCCCTGAACAAGAAAAACATCTACATTTGGATTCAATTTCTATATTAGATTTTATTTAACCGTATTGTATTTTTATGCTTTAAAACATACAGATACAAAATTATGTAATATTGATTCTTTTCATTGAAATCAACATTAAATATAGATGATCAGTCAACCTTTTCACATGTCAAAATTCTTATTGATTTTGACGTCGTGCTTTTTTTAAATAGAACCATGCATGAGCCGGATTCTTCCTTGGTAACAACCTAATATGTTCCTTATTGCTTGGACGTGTCATGAAAAACTACAAGCATTGGATCCAAATATTACTGTTTTATGACCGTAAAGAAAATAATGTGAAAGTTTAGGTAAGAAGGTTGTTTTTAACTCTCTTACTCGCTCACTGACCCAAAGGACGAGTGTGATTTTTTCTTATTACACTGCTTAGCGTCTGTCGTCTTCGTCGTCACGGTTAAATTTTATAAAACCCAATTGAGTTCTACAAGGCCAAATTGAACCGAATTTATCCAAAATCATCCTGAGGTCATTGAGTTTTTTATGCTCCACCTACGATAGAAGCGGGTCATTATGTTGTCTGGTCCGTTCGTCCCGCTTCAGGTTAAAGTTTTTTGGTCAAGGTAGTTTTTGATGGAGTCGAAGTCCAATCAACTTGAAACTTAGTAAACATGTTCCCTATGATATGATCTTTACAATATTAATGCCAAATTAAAGTTTTGATTCCAATTTCACGGTCCACTAAATAGAAAATGATAGTGTGGTGGTCAGATTAAAGTTTTTGGTCAAGGTAGTTTTTGATAAAGTTGAAGTCGCGTCAATATGAAACTTAGTACACATGTTCCCTATGTTATGATCTTTCTAATTTTGTTCCAAAATAAAGTTTTGACCCCAATTTCACGGTCCACTGAACATGGAAAACTATAGTGCGAGTGGGGCATCCGTGTTTTATGGACACCTTCTTGTTTCTCAATATGGCAGATTGTTTCGCCCCCGCCTGTCATTGCTGCAAGTGTAGTATCTTATTTTGAACACCGTTATACATGAACATAGATAGATTGATAGTTTGATAGTTTATTAGAGAAAACTCAGCCGCAGAAGACTGCGTAACAGGAGCATATTTATATACACAATATTAATTACAACATAGTTCATCATACAAACATAATACATTTTTAAATTATACATCTTCAAAAATAAGTTTGTGTTTATTACAGTTTTGAATTAGACAAGCATCTTTTCTACCTTTTGAATAAAAATTGACAGCTTAGACAGCACATTACTATTACTATATTTAAGCATGCCAAGTACTTTTTTTTCATTTGGATATTTTAAATAATATGGAGGTATGAACTTCCCCCTTAAATCCTTAACTTCATAGTTGGTACATTTACATATATAGTGGTATACATCTCCAAGACCAGCTTTACAAAGTGGACAAATCCTCTCATTTCGTGGTACATTTCTCCATCTTCCTGTTTCGATGGGAAACTTTGTATTACATACCCTTAATTTACATTTGTTTACCCTATGACCCCGCCTTAATTTTAACTGATATGGTTCCAAGCAAAACTCTTCTTTAAAGTGTAGATAAAATTCCCCCCTTGATGAATTGTTTATATCTGAGAACCATTTTTGAATAAACTGGTCCTGGAGACGCTGCCTTACATTAATTTTAATATAATTATAATCAACTTGCTCCGGAAAATTATATAGTTCACAAAAGCCACAATCATTAAACACAGATTTTACATAGTTAAACCACTTAAAATTACAACCTTCATGCTCATGCATGTACCAAAGTAACTTATAAAGTTTACCCGATAGTTTTTTATCATTTGTTGCTAGCTTGTGCCAAAAACATACCATTTTTAACTTGATCTGCAGTTCAAGCGGAAATCTTCCAAGTTCCCCATATACCATAAAATTTGGCGTAGATGATCGCACACCCAAAGTGCGCTTACAAAACTGTAGATGTAACTTTTCAGTATTATTTTTATTTTCAAACCCCCATATTTCCGAGGAATAGGTCAAAATAGGAACCACCAAAGCATCAAATAATTTTAGCTGTAGATCAATCGGAAGTGAGATATTTTGTATCTTCTTGTAAAGAGTATAAAGTGCTTTTTGAGCTTGGTCTACCAATTTTTTACGAGCTTGAAAGAAATTTCCGTTGTAATTAAACAGCAGACCAAGATAAACATATGAATCTTTAATTTCAATAATTTCATTACATAGTTTAAAAGTAACATTCTTATTATACTTTCTCTTTGAAAAAATTACAATTAATGTTTTTGTAACATTAACAGTGAGTTTCCACTCAAAACAATATTGCTCAAAAACATCCAGAGCCTTTTGTAACCCTTCTGCCGACTCCGCAAAAATGATTGTGTCATCGGCGTACAGAAGAATAAATAACTTGATATACAAATCAAGATTCTCTGTAAATTTTCCATTAATACATTTTAGACCATCCACAGAGTTTTCATCCAGATATTCCTCCAAGTCATTAAGGTATAAGGCAAAGAGAATAGGTGACATTTTTTCTCCCTGTCTTACACCTACCTCACACGGGAAAAAATCTGTTTTCAGTTCTCCATTTTTAACACAAGACTTAATATCTGTATACATGCTCAATATAACTTTAAACATTTTCCCACCAATATTATATTTTAATAGTTTTTGCCATAGTCCCACCCTCCACACTGTGTCAAACGCTTTTCTAAAATCTACAAAAGCGCAAAATAATTTCTTTCCCGAACTCAAATATAATGAAATTAAAGCATGCATGATAAACATACTATCTTGGACAGAATATCCCTTACGAAAACCACCCTGGGCATCAGTTATAATCCCGATCTCGTCTGACAGAGCATTAAGTTTTGAATTAAGTATAGAGGTGAACACTTTTCCTAAATTCGATGTAAGACAAATAGCTCTGTAATTATCCAAATTGTTTGGATCCCCCTTATTTTTAAATAACGGCTTAATGATACCAATAAGCCATGAATTTGGAACGATTCCAGAATCAAACACTAAATTAAATAACTTAGTGTAAATAGGCAAAAATTGATTCACCGTGCTTTTTATAAATTCGTTGACAATCTCATCTTCCCCTGGGGCTTTCCCATTACATAACTTTTTTAACAGCTGACAGTATTTCGTCCTGTGTGATTTCCTGATCTATAATTTCAATAAAACCCTGATCTTTTATACTTTTAGCTAAATCCTCAAAATCAATATCATCATCTGGAACATCGCTCTTATTTAATGACTTAAAATACTCATATAATTGATCAATAGTAATTTTGATATCTTTATCAGACCCCCCTCTATCAAATCTTTTCAAGATTTTCCAAAATTTACCAGAATCTTTTTTCGAAAGTTTGCGCATGTCAGATTCTAGTGCATGTTGAAAACTCTCAAAACTTTTATTCATTTCGGTTCTATAAACTTTCCCGGACTTTTTCATCTCATCTCGGTTCTCTTTATTCTTATTTAAACTGTAACGGTTTTTCGCTTTATGGAAACCCTTTCTCTTATCTCTGCATTGTTTATTAAACCACAGTTGGTTAGAAGTACCAGGTGGATAGAATCTTCCCTTTGGTTTAAATACACGATTAGCGGTGCTTTTAAAAAGATCACATATTTTATCAACGGCGGTGTTGATTCGTTCTTTTGGATCAGTACTACTGTCCTCCGACAAAAGCAGTGATATCTCGTCAAATTTAGTAACGTCACCAACGAGTGTCTCAGTCTCAATAAACCGGTTTTCCTTGTCTGGGACCCATCGTGCATGACCACGCTGACTACTACAATTATCATCGGAATGTGTAGTAAAAATGTTCACTGAAGCATGAAAACAAAAACAAAGACCACAATGAACGTCAGAAAAAAGTGGGTTGAATTCGAGAACATTGAATTCTTTTATCAATGGAAATACACTGGATGACAGTAATAAATAATCAATAAGAGATACACTATTACATGTAGTCAAACCTATTGCATGACCCGTTGACAGACACTTCCAGAACGTCAAGATCAGCCTTCTGTCCGTAAAGACCAAAACCTGTCCGATTCTGAAGACTCCTTTAAGTTGTTATTGTCCGTCTTATTAACACCGTTTTTTTTTTTATCCTTGTTTTACCATTTTACAAATTCAAGGTTCTTAGAAAGAAACTATATATGACAACAAAGACCAAGATTACAAAATGTACACGTCTAAAATTGTTAGTTGACTCATCATAGGAGTTTTTGCCCATGAAAGACGCATTTTACCCTCTTCTGTATTTTTTTGTTAACTAGAAAAAAGAAGGTGAAAAATTGTCCAGCCGAATACCAATGATCAAAAGTTATAGATTTTTCTCATGCTTAATTTTTAAAATAAAAGAATTAGTCAACACATTTGGAGTTACTGCTCGACGAATCGCCAATTAACCCCTTCGAGCAGTAACTGCTTTTGCAAGACATTGCACCCATTGTTTGCCTTTTATGCAGAACTTATGTTGGGTAAGGAAAAAAAGATAACCAAAAGTGTAAAGTTAAAAAAGATCTACAAGTAATTCACTTAGCCTTAATTGAAAATTGGCAGCTTATGTAAGTTCTTGTTCCTTGAAAGATGCACTTGGTATCAGACAATTTCGAGGTCGGTTGCCCTCCGACGCCAATCTGACCAATTATTTGATTTCGGTCCAAAGAATATAAACCAAAACAGTTGTTGTTGACTGTACGGCGAATTTCAAAATAATTAAATAATTGTATTGATAACAACATTGATAATAACGGTCAAGGGTAAAAAATGGTGTACAAAATCGTGCATTTGTGTCGATTATATATACACAGTGATACATTGTGTCGATTATATATACACAGTGATACATTGCGGTTTCTCTTCAACTGTTATGCCGTATTTGTAGTTTTGGAAACATGACGATTTACACGACAGTAAGTGAGAACAGTGTATTCTAGAAATATCAACAACTTTTTATTTTTACTCTATATTGCAGGCTGAAGAATGGGAATTCCAAGCATAAGCAATCTTGTACAGAAGAACCCAAGCTTTTGGACGATATCTGACTTCCAAGACATAAGACTGGTGATCGATGCTAACTGTTTAGTCGAATTTCTTTATAAATATCAAGATATTGATACCATTGGTAATTATAATGAATACACAGAAAAAGTAGAAATATTTTTTAAATGGCTTCAAACCCGCAGGATAACACCTTTTGTTGTTTTTAGTGGAGCTCTTGGTATGGATGACAAGGAAATCGGAATTGTATTAGGCAAGACTAAACATCGGATTGGAAAACCAGACGAAGGTATGCCAATTCTTGCCAAGCTTACTTTCATTAATGCATTAGACAAACTTAGAATCAACTACGTAAATAGTGATTTTGAAGCTGATAGAGATATACAAAAATTAGCTAACGATTTGAAATGTCCGGTGTTGTCGGCTAATAGTGACTTTTTTGTCTTTGATGTCCAGTTCGGTTACATACCATTCGATTCACTTCCGTTTAAGTCAATTTTGAATGGAGTAAAAAAATCCTTTGGTGAAATCAAAACATATTTCTATAAGAACTTATTGAAGAAATTTCCTTATTTAACGCATAAAATGGCGCTACTTGCTACAGCGCTCGGTAACGATATCTTTCCCAAAAATTCAAAAGCGCTACAACTAGCCTACCTCAGTGCTAATTTTAGACTTCCCGAGTGTATGGCAATAACTTCAGATGTATTAGAAACGCCATGTGAACGTTCTAGTGAAACCTTTTTTATTACAACAAGAAAGATTTTATATTGGATAAAACGCTGTAAAGATGTTGAAAGAGGGAAAAAACAGTTGCAATATTTCTGTAAGGAAGACAAGAAAGAAGAGAAAAAACTCTTCCGGTCCATAGAGGTATATACAGAAACTGGAAACTATACGAGTTACAACCTTCATGACCTTATTCAGAGAAGAAATGATAAGGGTTTCTGTCGATCACCATTTCCATTCGGTATTAGAAAGTGGATAATTGAACATCACCGCAGGGGTAAAATTCCAAACTTTATAATTAACACAATAATACACCAGAGAAACATTTTTATGTGTCAACTAGAGGGTACACATGATACCTCCTCCCACGACTGCAGCCTGTCAATTCGAGAGGTTATATATGCCGTATTGGTTGGAACTGAAACCACCATTACAGAATATGATCGACAAGAAAAGAGTTTATGCAAAGTTTTAAGAAAAGGAGTTATTAGTACTACAGGAATACTCAAAGATTTGCATATTCCGGAAATGATGTCTGCAGTAAAAATCAAAATATTGAGCTCGACTTTGTGTTGTTCAGTACCTTCTGATAAAGTCAGCGGACAACTCGAACAAACACGCCTATTTTTGATGATTACAGCCTATTGGACAAGGGTCGCTGAACCGTCTGTTAACACCAACTTCATCAAATCTGTTCTCATTGGTTACGTTTTATTTTCTGCACGACACAAAGAATTTCAACCTGGTACCAAAATAATTGGAAGGCTTGAAAACTTGTCCGCCGAGGTAACAAAGTATGCTGATAGACGTATAAAATCGTACCGAGATTTTGTACAGAATATCACATATACATTTTCACAGTTTCAGTCTTGTATTTTATATACAACTCATCTTAACAGACTTTTACAATGTCCACTCGAAAATGTTAATCCTGCTATTGTTTACAATGGCTCATTTCTACACAAAATGTATTTTATCCTGAATGAGAATGACCGGTATGAGAATGATGATATCATTGAAAAACATTTATATGGGTGTAACGTATATGTTTGGTTAAACCAGATGTTATATTTTTTGCAAGAGAACGTTTACATAAAAAGTGCAGAAGTTGCAGCGAAAATGTGAGAGATAAGATGACATTCATTGTAATAAATTCAAAAAATGCTGACAACTGCAATACTTATGTTGGTAATACTGAATCATTTACCTTTTACTTGCTTGTCATCGGCTATCAATTTCAATGATTTTCCGTTCTCTCAGTCTGTATAAGAGGCCTCCCATGCAGTTGGGATACAAACAGAAAAAGAGTGTAGTTCAGGCATTAAAATGAAAAGAAAAAAAGAATGTTCAAGTTTTCAACATTAGAATCAGCACATAAGGTTAAGTCCTCTGTTAGTTATTCCTTCTTTTTTTATTTTTGCGTTTAGAACCTTTGACGATCCCAAATTTTAAATGTCTAAAACAAGTACGATGTGTTAGTGATAATTCATTGTAACAGAGGAACGGTTACCTATTCTGACCAAGTCCATTGCTAGAGCGTTAATAAATGGTCTCGTACACACTGTGATGATCAAAATAGTTAGAAATCCAAACAAGAACAAAGTTGAAGAGCATTTAGGACCAAAAATACCAAAATATTGTTCCAAACACGATAAAAGAAGTCTATGCCTGGGTTATAAAATCCTAAGTATTTTGAAAAAATTAGACTTTTGTAGACAATAAAATACTAATGACCCTATAAAGTCATGTCAGCACTGAAGTGTTGACTACTGAGCTGGTGATACCAACACCAAACTTTTTTTCCAGAGAACAGTTATTGTACATTTGAAAAAAAATACGAATAGCTTGAAAGACCATTAGCGGCTTTATGTATAAAAACAATGAGTAGAAAAAAACAAAATAGTATGTACAATTTGGTAGTGAATATCCTTTTTAAATACAATCAGCAACACACAAAAAGAAAAACTGTATCAAACAACACCGGTTCAAACAACACACAAAACAGAAAACTACATGTCTATCAAACAACACGTTTTGTACGTTTATCAAACATTATAAATAAATGATATTGATGCTGTCTTTACCTTTTTCAAACAAAAACACAATCTGTTTCGTCTGTAATTATAAGTGTGAGTTCGTGGTCTAGTGGTTAAGACCGATGGCTACAGTGCTGAAGATCCCGAGTTCGATTCTCACTCGGGGTGCTGAAAATATCAGTACATTAGTGTCGAGAAGACCGCGGGACCGGCAACGTATCGGAAGTCACATTGTATCTAAGGGCGACGTCACACGGCGACGTCTCCTTATATTTGGTTAGTAACTAGTAAACGTCAAACTACAAAGCTGTTGTGTATTTTATCAGAGTCATATTATAAGATATCGTCCCCACATTTATGGTGCCGTGACTAATGGAGCTACCAAAGCTGAAATCAAGAAGAACGGGCAATCGTAGTGCCGTTACCAGACTTTTACGAAAATTTGCCGATGCAAAAGAAAGTTCTGAATTCGACCGAGAGGAGCTGTTAGCCACATACGAAAATCTACAACAGAAGAAGAAGTTACTCGACACACTGAATGAACAAATTGAGAACGCATCGGAAACAGAGGATATAGAGACGGAAATCGTAGACACAGATGAGTATACTACAAATTTTGTTACTAAATTGAGACATTTTAAGATATTCATAGATAAGACATTACAACCTATTTCCAATCAACCATCACATTCGTCTTATCAAGTTTTAAATGTAGACAGTCCACCGTTCATCCCTACTAGTTCACCCGAAATTGTACAGACAAGTTATGTCGCCCCGTCATTGCCACAGTCAAATGATGCCGCTCGAATTTTAACAGAGACAAGCCAAATTGCCACATCAATTCCCACGTCAAGCTATGCTCTCCCGTCCGCTATATCCAGCAATCACCGTTTGCCAAAATTAACTTTGCCTACATTTAATGGCAATATATTAGAATGGCCAAGCTTTTGGGATTCGTACGAATCAGTAGTTCATCACAACCCAACATTGACAGATGTTCAAAAGTTTAGTTATTTGAAGGCCCAATTAGAAAACGAAGCCGCTCAGACAATTGCCGGATTTTCTCTAACTAACGCTAATTATACCGAAGCCGTTAATGTTCTGATAGAGAGATTTGGACAGACTCATAAAATCACACAAGCACACCTACAAGCACTGCTTGATATTACGCCACCCCGAGGTGACCTCATAAGCCTGAGAATGTTTTATGACAAAATGGAGAGTTTAGTTAGAGGACTTGAATCGCTTGGACAGACACAGGACTCATACGGTAATTTATTAGTACCGATTATAATCAGCAAACTGCCCGGAGAAATCAGAAAGCAACTCGCGCGGGAGCATGGTACGACAAATTGGTTACTACGAGATCTTAGAAAAAGTATACTTAAGGAAATACAAATTATGGAAGCCGGACAAGTTTCACAGACGGAAACTGATATTTCGACTTCAACCTTTTTCGCCGGTGCTAAATCACAAAGAAAACACAACGCAAGTACTAGAAATGCAAATCACCATTTAACAGCTAAGCCGTGCATTTTCTGCAAAGATATTCATTCACCTGCCAATTGCCCGAAAATACGCGATTTAGATAAACGCCTCGCTATCGTTAAACAAAACCATTTATGTTTCAACTGCCTCGGTAAACATCACATAAAGGAATGCAAATCAAAAGGCTCATGTCGTAACTGCAGTAAAAGACACCACACTAGTTTATGTAGCGAAGTTAAACACACCGCAGACCCCGAAAAGAGAAGTAACGCTGACACTAGAAATTCTTTAAACAGTTGTAATAAGAACGAAACTACGTCATCTACATCAACTATAGTAAATCTTGTGAAGGACACCGAGATACAAGAAGATTCCACGATTTTACACTCGTCAGCACAATTTCACTCAAATGTATTGTTGAAAACTGCCGTGGCCCCCGTTTGGTCAGATCGTCATTGCACTGATACTAATATTTTGTTTGATGAAGGCGCTCAAAGATCTTTTGTAACGGAGAGTCTTGCGCGTAAATTGAATTTACAGAGAGAAGGAGCCGACAATATTCAACTCTCATCATTCGGAGAAACCAACGCAAATGCTAGGCGACTTGATAAAGCTACAGTTTATGTTGAAACTGAAACTGGACATAAAATCCCAATACAGGTTTTAATCGTTCCCATGATAGCTACGCCGTTACAGAACCACATTCGTTACATTGACAGGAACAATAACTATTTGAAAGGACTAAAGCTCGCACATCCTGTTACGCAACAAGATACTTTTGAAATTTCGTTATTAATTGGAGCCGATTTTTATTGGGAAATTATTGAAGATAAAGTTGTACGCGGAAACGGACCTATCGCAGTCAAATCGAAACTAGGATACTTACTTTCAGGACCGTTACACTCAGGAAAATCTCAGTACTCAACAACATCTAGTATTTTCAATGTGCTTATTTCACGTAAAACTGAGGAACACGACTTAGAAGCGTTTTGGAAGCTCGAGGCTATAGGGATTGAATCTCCGGAAGTACACGAAAAAGAGAATGATTACATACGAAATTACCAAGAATCTTCAATTGAGTTTCGAGACCACAAATATTACGCAAAGTTACCCTGGAAAACTGACCACGATGAGTTACCATTAAACTATGCTGTAACAAAGAAAAGAACAGAAAGCGTAATAAGAAGACTGCGCCAAGAACCAAATATGTTAAAGAAGTACAGCGATATCATAACGGATCAAGAAAACCGCGGATTCATTGAAAGAGTATATGAAACTGAACCGATTCCGAACAAAATTCACTACATTCCACATCATCCAGTAAAAAAGGACTCAAGCACGACGCCAATAAGAATAGTGTATGATTGTAGTTGTCGGATTTCATCAAACCATCCCAGTTTGAATGACTGTCTCATGAACACTCCGCCGATACTTAATGATTTAACGAAGATTTTAATTCGATTTCGACTCAACCGTTATGCCATATCAACGGACATTGAAAAAGCCTTTCTACATGTTGGACTACACGAAGACGACAGGGATGTCACACGGTTTCTATGGCTAAGCAATCCATCAGATCCTGATAGCCATTTGATTGAATACAGATTTAAAGCTGTACTATTTGGAGCAACTTGCTCACCTTTCATTCTGAATGCCACGTTATTAAAACATTTACAGCAAACCAACAATACAACAACGAAATTATTAGAAAGGGACCTGTATGTTGACAACATATTGTCTAGCTTAAATACAGAAGATGACGCCATTGTTTATTTCAAAGAAGCTCGTACATTAATGAACAAAGCCGGTTTTAATCTGAGATCTTGGACTTCAAACAGCGAAAAGGTTCGTACATTAGCAGCAACAGAAAACGTACTCGATACAGATGAAGAAACAAAGATTTTAGGAATGCGATGGAACAGCGTAACCGATGAACTGTTTTACCCAAAACGAGAAATTCTTAATTCTTCACAAATAGTAACTAAGCGTGAAATTTTGAAACATTCGTCACGAATTTATGACCCTCTCGGACTATTAAGTCCAGTCACAATTAGAAATAAAATACTTTTACAAGACATATGGAAAAGAGGATTTGACTGGGACCAAAAAGTTGATGAAGACATACGTATTTCATGGATGGATCTTGCCAAAGACGTAGAACAAGTTACACATGAGGTATTTAATAGATACTTATTTTCTAAAACTAGTTGTAACTCAACAGAAAATAATTTACATGTATTTGTTGATGCTAGTACAAAGGCGTATGGTGCAGTAGCATACTTGTGTAACGGAAGTGATAGTACACTCGTGATGGCAAAGTCAAGAGTAGCCCCGCTTAAAGAACTTACGTTACCACAACTTGAATTAATGGCCGCCGTTATTGGGGCACGTTTAGTAAATCACCTTAAATCAACATTAGAATGTTCAAGCATAACTGTTTGGTCCGACAGCCAGATAGTCTTACATTGGTTAAAATCAACAAAAACGTTAAAACGTTTTATTACAAATCGAGTGAACGAGATAAATGATTTGACGTATTCTCATATGTGGAAATATTGCCCAACTGACTGTAATCCAGCCGATTTGTTAACCCGTGGTATAACAAGCGAGAGGTATAAGGAAAGTACATTATGGAAAAAAGGACCCAGTTGGCTTACGGACACTTCTAAATTTCCAAATACCACAATTGTAAGCGACGCCTCATTATCTGTTTTAATCAATGACCAAGAAAACAGTCAAGCGACAAGAGACATTTCAACTGATAAAAATGAAAATCAACCAGGACTTCACGTTATTATGGAGATAAACCGATATGGATCGTATAAGAGACTGTTACGTATAACTGCTTATGTACAACGTTTCGTTAGTAAGTGTCGTAAGCAATGCAATTCAATACAAAAAGGACAATTGAAACCACCAGAAATACAGAAATCCGCGGAATTATGGATAAAGCACTGTCAGGAGACGAGTTTTCCACAAGAATATAAGGCGCTGAAATCGAAAACGACAACAAATTTACCTAGAATAAGACAACTACGTTTATTCTTAGACGACAACAATCTTATGAGATGTCAAGGACGAATACACAACGCACCAATATCGGAATTCGCAAAATTCCCGTATATACTACCATCAAATCACGCATTGGCTGAACTCATCATAATGGACGCGCATAGGCAAGTTTTACATTCAGGCTGTAATATGACAATAACTCACATAAGACAGACATTTTGGATACCTGCAATTCGACAAGTTGTTAGAAAAATGCTGAGAAGATGTGTTACATGCCGTAAAATAATAGGAAAGCCATATTCAGCACCCGACCCTCCTCCTTTACAGAAGATAAGACTACAAGAAGCGCCACCGTTTACGGCTACAGGAATAGATTTTACAGGAGCACTACATATAAGACAAACAGACAAGTTAAAGCATACATTTGCTTATTTACGTGCGCTTCAACTAGAGCAATACATTTGGAAGTGGTAACAAACTTAACAGTGGATACGTTTTTACAAGCGTTTAGGCGTTTTGTTAGCAGAAAATCTTTACCGCGATTGATTCTATCAGACAATGCATCTACTTTTGTTTCTGCTTCAGATGAAATAACACGACTATGTAAATCTGAGAAATTACAGGAAGCATTTTCTTTACAAGGAATTGAATGGCGATTTATACCGAAACGCGCACCATGGTTTGGAGGCTGGTGGGAACGTCTCATTGGTTTAACAAAAACTAGCTTACGAAAGGTACTTGGAAAATCGCTAATTGATTTAGAAACACTTCAAACAGTAACAACGGAGGTTGAATCTATTCTCAATGATCGACCCTTAACTTACATTTCTTCAGATGTAGTGGATTCGGAACCTCTTACTCCAGCTCATCTTTTATACGGACGACGCATTAATACACTGCCATATCCTCGTGGAGAAGATATTGATATTGAAAACTATGAGTTCATGAACATTACGAATTTAGATAAACGTGCAAAGAGACAATCGTTAATAATTCAACAATTTTGGAATCGATGGAAATCAGAGTACCTGACTTCTCTCAGAGAATTTCACCAAAAAACCGGGAATAATAAAAGAAGGATTGAAATTGGAGACTTAGTACAAATTCACGATGAGAAACCTAGAATTGGATGGAAAACCGCAATTGTTGAGGATTTAGTTAAAGGAAATGATGGACATGTTCGTTCAGCAGTTGTAAGAACTAAGAACGGAATTACAAATAGACCAATTGTAAAGTTATATCCGCTCGAAATCCATATAGAGAGTGAAAACACGGACACGGAACAAAAAACAACACACCCGACGAAGAAAGACGATGTCACAGAACGACAGTTATCCACCAGAGAAGCATCTAAACGTGCGAAAGAGAACATTAAAACATTTTATGGACTTTCGAAGTAAAGTGATCGAGCATATTTGTTTAAAAATGCGTTGCGCCATGATTATGAACTATTAATGTTATGCGATTTTGTTTAATGAACTACGTTAGTTCAACTGTGAAAGAACTGTGAATTTTTTTATTTTGAGAGACTTTAATCTTAATTTAATGTTATTTATATATTGTATTTCAATTTTCTTTTCTACGTAAAGTAATTTTTTTTGAGGCCCCGAGAATGTCGAGAAGACCGCGGGACCGGCAACGTATCGGAAGTCACATTGTATCTAAGGGCGACGTCACACGGCGACGTCTCCTTATATTTGGTTAGTAACTAGTAAACGTCAAACTACAAAGCTGTTGTGTATTTTATCAGAGTCATATTATAAGATATCGTCCCCACATTAGAAGGGTAATTTTCACCCTCTCACACACATCTCTGGTACCCAGACCGGAGTTTAAACTAGAATGGGTACGTTGGGGGCTTCGGTTGGTCAAAGTGTTCCTTCTTTGACCTGGAGATCAATCTTCTGATATTTCTCTGGTTTGTCTGTTTCCACCGAGTGGCCCGGTGGTTCTCTCCGAGTACTTCGGCTTCCTCCACCACAATAACAGACTTTCCGGTGTCCTAGCACTCCCTTTGTGTTGGGTGGGGTTTGATTGTCCTTGTAAAAATAATTGTAGTATAAATATACGTTAGTGACACATCTCCATTAATCCCGTTAGGGAGTGTACATGGATGCCACTGTACCCTCGCAGTATTCGAGGGGTTCTTCGGATATCGGAGGCATTTACCAGTACATACATACATGTAAACCAGCACAAAAGCCGGTATTGTTTTGGTGACATGAATGATCAAATTATACGGAAAAAGCAACAAACGACAACCATTGAATTACGGGCTCCGGTCTTGGATATGCACATAAAAAAGATGCGTTTAGTAAAAAAAGAATAAGATTCATCAAAGTTTTACTTTACAGCGTATAACTTCAAACCATATCTATGCTATGATAAGTCTTTCAAAATTCATTTGGAATAGAATTACCTCCCTTAGGTTGAATTCTAAGTTTTTATCAAATACTTAAATAATAAGTTAATATCTAAATATTTCAAATATAAATCATAGTCTGGAAGATTTTCATTACAATTTTTAACCTTTATTTGGAATTTGTCATAATTTAAAACACTTTCATTTCGCAGTAATATGTCCTCACTTTTTCCTTACCGTATGATCGATCGTTTATAACTGTTGCATGTGATATGTGAAGTTGTTGTATCAATTATGTAAAATGGCTTGTAGTGGGATTTTTTTCTAGACTAGAGGCCCTAAAGAGCCTGTATTTAGAGCCTGCATTGCTGATCACCTACGTCTATTAGCATCTTTAACAATGGACGCTCTCAAACATTGTGGATTAGATATGAACTCAATGACAAGTCATGACCAAAAAAAATATTTTGTCGATCAGCTGATCAATTATTATGTCTACGTTTTCTTTCTAGTTTCTTTAAACGGTCAAATAAATCATTTAAAGTAATTAATCCTATAAAAAGCAAACCAAAGATTATGACATGTTTAACATTTGTTTACATCTTGTCTTTCTGGTCATTTTGCTATTTAAAGTGTTAATCTTTGATAATTTTCAAGATGCGGCTGATAATTGACTTAAATGATAGAATAATAGCTGCTTTATTTTAATTTTCATTTGGTCGAAAAAACTTCTTCGGTCTTTTTTTTTTTGTATTCTAGCCTGTTTTTCGGTATTAACACTCCTTTCTGTAAAAAATACCGATACATTTAAAATAACAAATTAATTACTCAACTTATAGCGAGGGTAGCACATTCATTTCTGATAAGATTGTCTTATTTTTTTTTGTCCGACTTCATTTTTATAGACTTGGTGAGGTTGTTTTTCAGAAAAAGATAAACTACATATAGGTACTTCGTTTGACTTGTTAAAATGTTTAATCGGTTATATATGGAGCATTTTAACTTGTATGTAATAAACCATAAAAGGTTCCGTCAAAAGAAAACATATACTTTAGTAATGTTTGTTGTGTATAAGCGGCCGGTGTTCTTAACTAAGGACACAAGTTCAACATTTCCATCAGGATTATTTAGTCAAGAGAAGTGTGACACTTGCTTTCATATTTTGTGTGTATTTAGCAACTTATACAGCATTTGAAAGATCTAAGTACTCGTATTACAGGAAGCATTAAAACATATCATCATACAAGGTATCCTCTTATAAGTACTTGAATGTCTTAAGTAAATAAGAATTCAAAACTCAAATCATAATAAAATAAACATATCGTAAAGTTTTATAATAATAAATCAGCCCTTGACCAAGCATTTTATTACTTCAATACTAATTCAACAAGACTTATTGTTTGTTTAAAACATTCAAATAGAAGAATAATAAAACAGGCGATTAAAACAGACCTCCACTACAGATATTATGTACAATAAACAGCGAAAACATATTAATTCGGTATAGTATTAATATCAAACGGACATTTTCCATCGCGACTTCACGTACTAACAAAACATTACAAAACAAAAACTTAAGTATTGAGGAGATGCGGAACATTTTTTTTTATCCCTAACGGTACGAGACAAAAACATACATTCATGAGTTACAAAGTTGGAAATTCAAAGTGAATAAATGCTTGGAGAAAGGCTCAGGTCAGGAGCATCTGTATGCCTTTGTTAGTCTTGAATGATTTTAAATTATAGTTTCTTTTGTATAATTTAGAGTTTAGAATGACGTCCATGATCACTGAACTAGTACACATTTTTTTTGTTTAGGGGTGAGCTGAAGCACGCCTCCGGGTGCGGGATTTTCTCGCTATATTGAGGACCCATTGGTGGCCTGCGGTTGTTTATAACTCTTTGGTCGGGTTTTATCTTTTTGACACATTCTCCATTTCCATTCTAAATTTTACTTAAAATATGTAAGCTGGTGACATCATGAATGTTACATTTCATTTTGAAATGAAGGTTAATTTGAGAATGAAGCACGATTGCTGTTATCCAATCAAAACAATGTAATAATAATGAAGCATACAGTTTATTACATGTTATGTACTATTTGTGAATAAAGCACGATTCTTTCTTTCATGTCAACCCAATTTACAGAATCTGTAGAAACTTGTGTATTTGTAATGTAATTATTCGAATAAGCAGCTAAATGTACTTGATCTTTTTCTAATATATATTGAAATTGGGTAATGCTTATTTTGTGATCCACCTCTTCAACCATTTTATTTGAGTATTTTCTCGCATTTCGTCAAACCCTGAAAATTGACTTCTCTGCTTACTGGTCAGTAAAGTCCATTTAACTCATTTAAAACTATCATCAAAGATCTATAGAATTCCTCAAACAAGATTCCAGGCAAGCTTAATAGAAACAAAATTAAAAGGAGAAATGGAGACAACATCTACATATGACTATAGACAGTTGTTAATATGGCTTTAAAAATAATCATTCATATGGAAGTATGTACACACTTAGTTTTTTCATTCATACATTCGATAGTATAGCAGGAAGCGAATGAAGACAACGAATCTTAATTGGAAAAAGCAAAATTTATGCATGTTAAGTACCATTTAAAAGGAAAGTTGAGGTTTACAGTGTAAATGATACCAAGCAGATTTGAGAAAATCATATCTAACTGTCAGTATACAAGATTTTCTTTGTATTATTTAATGTTAGTATTTAAAAAAAAAAAAAAATTATGATAAAACTTGCGGTGACCAAACTTGCATACTTCAAAAGTTTAAGATTGGCATTCATTACTATCAAAACAGTCATTTATGAATTCAATACTAATTCAACAGAATCAGTATTTATATAAAACATTTGAATGAATATGAATATGGTTCAAAGCACCTCTATTTGAAAAAAAATATATGTATAATTTCGTTTATATCTTATCAAAGAACTATATATTCGTTCCTGATGGCACGTATTAAAATGTGTTTTTTTTTTTATCTTTTATCTAAGAATAGAATTAAAGGTCAAAGGAAGTCTAACAACTTCGACAAATAGACTGAATAAAGAAATTTAACCTTATTAATAATTTAAAATAAATACCGAAGAACCCTGATTTGTTTGTAATGTGTAAATTAAAGAGAAACCATACATGTACAATTGTACAATGCATTATATATCAGTTTAACTAAGGCAGATATCTGTTTGGCTGTTAATTATAATTTTTGTACTAAAAATTGACTTTTGGCAATAGTTTTAGTTTTTATGGCACCCTCAACGGAGTTGGGGTGACGTATTGTTATTCTACGTTTCTTTTTGTTTTTATTTTTATTTTTCTTCCACACTTTTTTGTCCACTCTGGATCTCGGAATTGAATGAACCCAAGTTGATGGAACTATACCATAATGTTAACCACCATGTGAAGATTTGCTTTTTGGGGTTGGCACTTTCAAGATGTCCGCCGTTACCATGGAAACAGAACAAATGTAAAAAAATCCAGTTTTTTGTTTTGGTGAACTGCTTGGATATGCTTTAACTTAGAATCATTATATTTTGATACAATGTAGGTGCCCACTATATACAGGTGTTGGATGATTTTGGCACTCATTGGAACTACTATGTTGCCATGGAAACTACTCCAAAAAATTCAAAAATCTCAAAATGTTCCAAACTTAATGAAACTTCACAGTAACAATGAGCAACATTGGAAGATGTGGAATTTGGCGTTGGAATTTCCAAAATCGCTGTTGTTACCATGGAAACAATACAAAAAGGTCAAAACTTTGAATTTTCACAGAACATTCTAGAACATCAATGTTTAATTTATTCTAGAGACATTAAATGGTATATGATTGTGGAGGGAAAAAATTGCAGCGGGGGTTTGACTTTGGAATATTCAAAATGGCCGCCGTTACCATGGAAACAGCAAAAATACAAAAAACTTCAAAATGCTTCAAATTTATTGAAACTTATAACAAATGTTGCTCAGCTAATGTAGACTTGACTTTTGAGTTTGGAATTTCCAAAATGGCCGCCGTTACCATGGCTACCGCTCACCTGGCAATAGGGGAAGGGTGCCATCCGCTATTGCTTGCAATCGCAAATCTAGTTAACTTTGACCTTCATCGTTTACCCGAATCATTCGTTTCAACTCGGCAGGTTCCGTACCCTCATCTCTCATTGAAGGAGGGTAGCGGATTCTAACGAGGATTGCCGCATGTTACCGAATGTCAACATAGACATAATGGTGTCTGCAGCATATTTATTCTTTGTCATATCATTATTAATTATTTTTATAATATTTTGATTCTTGCGTCAAATCCCGTCATCATTGTTTTTTTTCTTTTTGTGTGGTAGGTTTCGGGGTATTTTGGTGTGCTTTAAATGTAAAGTTTTAAATATACACTTTGTATGAGTTTAAAATATGTCATGATACAGTACCTCTGTAATCCGATAATGATGAAGACGCGTCTTCATCATAATATTTCAGTCCCATGAAACTATGTTTTTAAATATCGTATATGACGCTTCAAAATTTTTATCAATATCGTGCTTCATAACTACATTTTTAATCCCAAATTTTCCATTCATTCTTATAACATAAAAATGAAAACCCAACGTAAATTAATGGGACGCTTGTTTTAGTCATGTAAAATAGAATTGTTTGTTAAAATCAAATACTTTCTTCAATTTCATATTCGTTAAAAGCTGCAAGTAAATTACAATGCTATAGACTTGTCAATTCTTTATAGCCTTAATGGTTAAATATATCTGTTTGTCTGCTAAGTGATTCGTTTTCTACTTAATGGTTCATATTAAAGTGTCTGAAAGGGGATGGAAACCCGTTAAAACAAAGAGCAGAATAACAACATATCGAATGTAAATCAAATACGAGATGTTTTAATTGCTAAAAGTTTCCTCGATACAATCCATAAGTTTGACACCAATCCTACTAGTTTATTTATTCTAATATTTACTGGTATCAAGTGCTATTTAATTGTTGCTAATTGCGTTTTACCGAGGAGAGTGATATAGAATCAAGTCAAAAGTGGGAGTCGGAAAAGAAAAGGTCAAGGGCGACAAAAAAAATCCATTGACAAAAAATGCTGTTTGATTGTTGCTTATTGCGTTATACCAAGGAGAGTTGTACAGAATCACGTCAAAAAGTTGAAGACAGAAAAGGAAATGTCAAGTGCGACAATGAAAAATCTATTGACAAAAATATAAATAATCAGAACGTGCAATTTTTATATAAAAAAAAGAACATGTGATATGATTGCCAATGAGACAACTGACCACGAGAAACCAAAAGACGAGGAAATAAACATTAATAGTTAACCGTTCCACCTTCAAACATGTCAAACAACAATACTGTACTGAGCTATACAAGGTCACGACATATTAATATGTGAAACAATTCAAAGGAGAAAACCCAAAGGACCGCGATTTCCGTAAAAACCAAAAGCGAAAAGTTTTAAACGCAATATGACAGACGGCAAACAACTACAGGTTTAAGACTTAGACCGACACATTTCAAATGTAGCAGGATTAAAGTGGGAGAGCTCATTTTGAGAATGAACAGCTAGCCTTGTTGGAAAAATAGTGGATTTTTCCCGATGAAAGTGGATAAAGCTGTTCATGACCAACACTAGAGAAACAATTCAAATGATTTACTGTTGTAAATGCAGCCAGAAAACCTCAATTAGATATTACGATTCACAGGAGTCGATAAGTAATGCATTTCCTTAAAGTTAAACATGTATCAAATATGCATCTATTTGAAAAATTTATCGGGTAGAATTTATTTAAGCATTTAACAAAACTTAAAGTATCATTAATCATGTAAAACTATTTCTGCATGACATCAATAACGTAAAAAGGATGTTACATTTAAGTGGTCTTCTAATTGACCTTCGATAAAACGTATCTTACGTAACTCTAAAATCTGAATGCAGCAGATCAATCATTTAAACCATCGTCAAGAACGGACATGATGCATTAACTTATCATGTCCTAAAATTCCTACAATTTTTGATGTTGCTATACCTTAAATCACAAGTCAAAACGAGGCTTTTATCACAGACCCGAAGTAAATTATGATAGGTAAATAAAGAAATTCGACAATCATTTTGTAAATTTCAGCAAATTGCCACTGCTGTTGTTTTTTTCTTCGTTCAATTACTTATGAAACGTCTAAATAATTTTCCAATTTTAGTACTGTAATACTGATGAAGAAATGTGGGTCAAGTTCGATATTATCAAGTGTCACTTGTAATGGTTCGTGAGAAATTTGAAACTAACAATTTTTGTCGTTTCCAATTCCGTACTATAACTTGTCAATCATTAAGCCAATACTATTGAATTTTTATATTTTGTTACTGATGACCAAATAAAGGTCAAGTTTGATATTGACGATTTTCTGATGCCGTCTTTGATTGGAAAGTTACATATCCCAAACCCCGCAAAAATCCTCAACGTTTTTTATAATATATTAAATAATATATCTTTCGTTTGTAGAAATGCACTATGTGATACAGATCGACCAGAATGCAACTACAAATGTATTTCTAATGGAAATAGTATGAATAGTTGAAAGACATGCATGTTTTTAGTGTATGTGTACATACATTATGTTTTAGTTTTTATTGTACCTATTCTGACATCGGACTCTAACTTGTTTTCGACTGAGTTTTACTATGAATATTGCTGTATGTTCGTTTATTCTACATTTACTAGAGGTTTTGGGAGGTTCGAGATTTCATAAAACATGTTTAACCCCGCTGCATTTTTGCGACTGATCCAAGACAGAAGCCTCTGGCCTTTATTAGTCTTAAAATTGTACTGGGTTTGCTTAGTTTTAGTTCATTTATATGTTTTGAAGTTTAGTGTGACGTCCATTTTCACTGAACTAGTCCACATTTTTCAAGTTATTTATGGGCCAGCTGAAGCTCGACTCCGGTTGTTGGATTTCTTGCTGCGTTAAAACAAATATTTGTGGCCTTCGGATGGTTTCTGCTCTTTGGTCGGGTGTTGTCCCTTTGACACATTCCCCATTTCCATTCTCAATTTTAATTTTACTTATACTAATATTGCAGCTGCCTTACACAATCAGAGATTTGATCTTTTTAACTTTTGTAAGCTCCTCCAAAATATATTTTCAACTATATATGCTTTGTTCCTCCAAGCGTTAGAGATGCTTGTAAATGCCGAAAGACAAATCTATTGCAGTAAATTTTACTGCCATTTATATTTCATTTTTTTTATTTCAATGTTTGAACATTTTTTAGAGAAATGCATTGTGGCTTTTAGTGTACTTTTATTTCAATAAACTATGTGAAGAAATTATTTGCATAAACTCGCATATATGTTATTTTATCTTTTTGCACATATACCATTTCGTATAACCATTGAGAGGCTATGAGGATGCTACCTTTCGCTTACACATAATTAGAAGTTAAACTATGGTACCAGGTATTCTTTCCAACAAGATTATCTCCGTAGCTAGTTTGATCAAAACGATTGGTTGTAATATGAAAAGCAGACATCTCCTATTTGTAAGCTTCCTATGTAATTAGTTAGTAATAGCTTGGTTTGTGATTGTTGCTAATAACAGCAAAACACCTTACTTTGTTATCAGGACCCGAAAAACTGAAAATATTACAAACATGTTTTTTTTTTATTTTGATGAAAAGTGCATATATAATTCTGTTGACAGTTATGATTTTTCTACTCTGTACACTACACTTCCACACAATCTTATAAAGAAAAAGTTTTTGTATTTGATAAAATGGTCTTTCGAAAAATCTCATTGTAATTTTATTTGCTGTAACTCGTTTAAGGCCTTTTTCTGTAACGAAAAAGGAAAGTATGCTAGATACACTTACTGGAAATGTGAGGATATGATTGAAGCTTTAAACTTTCTGCTTGATAACATTTATGTACGTTTCGGCGATAAAGTGTATCGTCAGGTAGTAGGTATTCCTATGGGCACCAACTGTGCCCCTTTAATAGCAGATTTATTTCTATATTGCTATGAATCTCAGTTTATGACCAAACTCAGTAAAGACCCATCATTGTTACATTTGGTTGATACATTCAAAAATACCTACCGTTATCTGGATGATATTTTTTCGTTGAATAATCCAGAGTTCTCTAAATATACTTCAGAAATTTACCCAAACGAACTTACTTTAACTAAATCTAACATAAACAGCTGCAGTTGTCCTTTTCTAGATTTAGACATTTCAATTTCAAACGGGAAACTTCACACTAAAATTTACGACAAAAGAGACGATTTTTCATTTCCTATTGTTAATTTTCCTTTTTTAGACGGCGATGTGCCTTTGGCTCCATCATACGGTGTTTATATATCGCAACTCGTTCGGTTTGCCCGTGTGTGTTCTGATGTCATAGATTTTAACGAACGTAATCAATGCATCACTGGTAAATTGTTGTGTCAGGGATTTCGATACCATAAATTACTTAAAACTTTTACTAAATTTTTTCATAGATACAAAGATTTGATTAGTAAATTTGGCTACACCTGTAGAAAGCTTATTAAAAATGGTATTTCTCATCCTAAATTTTATGGTAATATTGTACTTAAAGCGAGGAAATCACTATGTGATCCTTGTAAACTCATCGAACCTTTAAACAAACTTATAAGTAAGGGTTATCGTACCAATATTGTAATTAGATCTCTGAATATAGTTCACATTGGCACTAATATTGATTTTGTCATTAGCAAATTAAAACATAACTAAATTTCATTATCTTTTGAGGCGAGATGTATAGGGGACACAGCCACGTTAACTTTTATTTCTATAGAAGTCGCTCTTCACTATACTACTACCTGTCGATACATTTATTTTTGGCATTGCACAAGTCATGTCTTCTTTGACTATTAATGACGTTAAAATACTAAATCCCTGTGATGTGTTTTAGTCGATTTTAGTCTCTGATGCATGATTTTTTACTATTAATTGGTTTTGGCTTTTAACTAGCTGTCAGTAACTGCGAGTACTCTCAAATCGTATTTTCTTGTTAATTCGACCTGTTGATACTGTTTATAATGCTTTTTTGTCATTTTTAATTATATGGATCTTGGCTGTATACCAGCTTTGATTATTTGTAATATCTTCAATTTTTCACTTATTCTTACAACATTTGTATAAACTTCAAGATTATAAAAAACCGGTTTTTTTCTAAAGTGAACATTGATTGGTTAAATATTTCTCAGTGTGTTTGAATTTGTTTGATAGCCTTTTGGTCATGACTGTTTGTCTCTAATATTTAATTAACTGTGCATTTGTATTCAGATATCGCAGATCAAATTTATTCGTTCTTTGTGTAATCATACGTTTTTTGATTGAGTTAAGTCTGCTAATTGATATTTTATCGTATGTTTTTATATGTTGTGATGTTATGCTATTGTTTCAGAATAAGGGAGAAGGTTTGGGCCCATTAAAACGTTTAATCCCGCTGCAAATATTTGCACCTGTCCTAAGTCAGGAATCTGATGTACAGTAGTTGTCGTTTGTTTATGTAATATATACGTGTTTCTCGTTTCTCGTTTTGTTTATATAGATTAGACCGTTGGTTTTCCCGTTTGAATGGTGTTACACTAGTAATTTTGGGGCCCTTTATAGCTTGGTGTTCGGTGTGAGCCAAGGCTCCGTGTTGAAGGCCGTACTTTAACCTATAATGGTTTAATTTTTAAATTGTTATTTGGATGGAGAGTTGTCTCATTGGCACTCACACCACATCTTCCTATATCTATATAAGGCACATTACTACGCTCAACTCGACAACATAGTCGAAATGTAAGGAAACACTTAAACTAAGCATTATCTAGCGGCGTCTGCGTATGAATGAGAAAAAAATATACGAGTGCATTGAATGACAAGTGAAGTTAACCTTTCCTTTATTTATTTAAAAGCATGCATGATGACACCGATTCCACATTGACCATTAAACTAAGACTAATAGTCAAAGTGTTACAATGTTAACAAAAACACACAACATTAACTTGTAAGTTGACATTTTAATGTTAGTGTGAACTCTGCCAGAAAATTAACGATGTATGCTGTCTAGTCTGAGTTGGGTTAAGAAAACATACACCATGGTAAAAGAACTTCTCATCTATAAAGTACGTTAACTGTCAATTTCTCTCGTCCTCACTCAAATAAGTGAAAAGTTGCAGTAGTTAAATATCTGATATCACAATAGTACAATATTTGCCAATTGGTATTGTAATAGTTAAATATTTGACATTGTAATAGTTAAATAATTGGTTGTAATAGTTAAATATTTGACATTGCAATAGGTAAATATTTGGTATTGCAATAGTTAAAAAAATAATATTTGTTATTCCGAAATTTGATTTGTTCTCTAGGTCTTATCTGACAAAACTATAAACCACTTAACCTACTAAGCATACTTTTGCATATATTTTTAAGTGTTCGAACAAAATTCATCTTACTCCTAGTGAATATATATTTGAATACGGAATAACACAGGGATTGGGGGTAAATACAAATGATTAGAATCAAAGTACCAATAATGTAAATAAGAATACGTCTTGCCCTTTTATCTATCAGTCCAAGATCGTATTGTTTGCCATTGTTTTCCTATTCAATTCTTTAAAATTCGCATTCTCAGCAGGCTGATAAAAGCTAAATTAAAAGAATCATAATCATTTTCGTGTCAAGGGTGATAAAACGACCTTTTCAATCACTGCAACAGCTTTCTTAGTAGAAAACAAGGCCGCTTAATTACATTTGTACACAGAAACTTGTAATAAAACGCCTTTACTTTCATCATTTTATTGTTATTTTCGATTTTTTTTCCGCGCACAACCTGTGTTTACAGAAGGAATTTACTCAAAGCTACCACAGCAGGTCATATAGTAACCATTAAAAATCTTGTAGACATTTCTTTGCTTTCTTGAAATTGCTGCTTTAATTTAAGCCTTAGGAATCCATGAAACCGTTATTTGAATACTAGATCGATATTACTGTACGTACTACCTGAAACCAATTTCATTGCTGCTGTCTATCGTGACGATTTAATTACGTCTTTAGCCGATTTGTTGATTGAATGGCATAGTGAATTATTCTTAGTATCCTCAGAAGAGCTGCACGAGCCTGCATCGGTCAAAGTGATGAGATATTAGCTCCCGTGAGGGACTTTGTCATTTTAAATGAACGTGGTTGGTTTTTCAACTCACTAGAGCTACGTAGAAAACTAACGAAGACAAGTTGTCAGAGTTGATTGGCTTCCCATACTACAGAGGATAGCTGTCGTATTTACTTTTTGGAAGGTAAATAAAACTTTTATATATTCTTCGTTATTTTCAGTACCGTATACTGATTTAAATCATATTTACTACATTTAAATGACATGGAAAATAAAAATGTTTCCTTATGAATTTTCCAGTAAATATACACTTTGAAATAAGACTGTTTATAAATTTGAACATCTGTATGGTAGAGCACTTCCTCTATTTAAACAAATAATACATGGCACCATTATTTGTTTAAACATTTACCTTAATTGTATATTTATGCAAAAATATTTCCACTTTTTAACCGTTCTGAATGTATCATATATCTAGAAGTCCAATGTGTTCTGTACGCAGTTTTGGCGTACCACTGAGTCGGTACCGCTCCAAGTGAGTTATTAGTCTAGGTCACGTGCTTCACGTGTTAATATAATTGAAATGAAACATTGTGTTAATAAATATTCAGTTATATGATTATTTCGATGTTGTGCTAAAGTACGATTGAAACTCCCTCACTCAAAATTTATCTTTGACACTTTTGTTTGATTGTTTGATTCAGGTACGCTTGATTATTCCTATTCTGAAGATATGTTGTACATGTATATGTTTTTCTTTCAAAACTTTTGGGCACTAGTAAATCTGGTGAATTATATTCCGAAAACACGTGCGGTGCATGGAAATCGTGTCATTTTTTTATATCTGGATTGTGTCTGAACAGATGTACAGGTTCATTTACGCAACTTTAAAATCGACCATGTAAATGAAATAAATCAGGGCAACTCAAAACACAACACCCTACAAAAACATGTCTTTCAGCAGCCAACTATACTTCTTACCTCTTTTCCTTGAATAGGACCTACCAATAAGACTTATCACTAACTTTTTACTTACATGAACAACTTGATGGTTTTCCACACGTAGAGCAGGATCTGCTTATCCTATCGAAACAAATGATATAACCCCGGCCTGGTCTATAGCTTTTTATGTGGTGTTTTATACACTGTTGTTTGTCTTTTGTTTTGTTTTTGTTTTTGCCATGACGTTACAAATTTGTTTTGTAACTTATGTTGTATCTTTCGTCTTTATATCATAATGACACGAACTAGTTAAAATGATGGTTGCGAGGTTACTAGACTTCATAGGCTACATATAAATAGTGTTGATCACATTCACAGATCTCGCAGAGCCTCATATATATAAGGCGTTATCATTGAGTAGCTGTAAAATCATGTGTTTGACGTTACGAAGGAAGTTAGGAACTTTAATATCTGTAAATGTGTCTTTCAATCTAAA
Source organism: Mytilus trossulus (assembly GCF_036588685.1). NCBI lineage: Eukaryota > Metazoa > Mollusca > Bivalvia > Mytilida > Mytilidae > Mytilus > Mytilus trossulus. The sequence continues at coordinate 81,162,622 of NC_086378.1, read as the reverse complement.
AAAAATATCGTCGTATACTTGCCACATATTTAGCTGTCTTCGATATTTAAATACCATGCAGGATAAAACTTAATCTGTAAATTCTGTTACCCATTCCCGATTGTTAAATTTTAAACAAGCATTGATTCGCATGGCTCGTGGTGCACTTATAACAGGAGATGCTCTCCATTCCGACACACGTTTTCCTTTTAGAGTGCATGCGACATGTCTAAAATTTAACTGAACACAATTTTGTAATTTGTTGTAGCAAAGTACCTTCGTACGAAACAAAGGAATCTGATGTACAGTAGTTGTCGTTTGTTTATGTAATATATATGTGTTTCTCGTTTCTCGTTTTGTTTATATAGATTAGACCGTTCGTTTTCCTGTTTGAATGGTTTTACACTAGTAATTTTGGGGCCCTTTATAGCTTGTTGTTCGGTGTGAGCCAAGGCTCCGTGTTGAAGGCCGTACTTTAACCTATAATGGTTTAATTTTTAAATTGTTATTTGGAAGGAGAGTTGTCTCATTGGCACTCACACCACATCTTCCTATATCTATAAAATATATATTTTTTTTAAAATAATTTAATACTTTAAGTTAGTTTGACTAAATGCCATAATGTCAAGAAAGATAATTTTCTGTAATACCTTTATACATACAAATGTGTGCGAAGCTCAGAATCTAGACAATTGATTTGAAATATTTAAAATGCCACATAATGGTAATGATAATGTTTATACTGCTTTCAAATTACATTTCTATGAAAGAGTGTTTACAGTAAAACAATTGAAATCCTGTCATTAATAGCTATGCATTACTGTTAAGTGTCTTCTTCTGTTTGGTAAACTAATATTTTTGTATTTATAAAGTTAAATATATTTGCTTTTTAATTCCCAATTGGTGGAGCAATTTTCTCGTACCATTAACATTATGTCTTTGAATTGCAATTTTATAAATTTTTAACAGCCTAGCTCAGATAACAAGAGGTTTTCTGCACGTATGTCTTCATCAATTTGTCAAATTCAGTTTTAAATCATCGATATATGCAATGTTTTGTCGCCATGTTCTGTTATATAGGACTAGTCAGTATATAATTTATTGTTTCTTTTCGTCTACATGCTTGCATAGTATAAGTCTTGACAGGAATTAACCGCTGATAAATATGAATTAGAAGATGTGGTATGAGTGTCAATGAGACAACTCGTATACACTCAAGTCACAATGCTTTAAAATAAGTTAACAATTAAATGTCAAATTACGACCTTCAACACGGAGCATTGGCTTTCACCGAACAGCCAGCTATAATGGGCCCACATGACTAGTGTAAAACAATTCAAACAAGAAAACAAATGTTATGCTGACTCCGTGCAATCATAATTTGTCTGTATACTTCTGGTGATTCTATTTTAATCTTGCATCGTTATTAAAATATATCATGATGTTTTGTATGGTCTTTTTATGTGCCGGTTTATAGGTTTACCGAGACTATTTACGAGTATTCATTTTACCGAATTTTCTTATAATGTTAATGTCTATATTAATATCTATCAATTTATTTTCACTTAACTTAACTCTGAACTTAAAATGGTAACTTTAAACTAAGATGGTTATTTCGTGTGTACGTTATTTTCTTTCTTTTATAATTAAAAAAAGTGGAAAATCATCTGTTTACTTTTTAAAATACCAGTCCTCTCTTATATGACGCTTAGACCATAACAGTCTATCCTCAATGCAGAGCTTTTGAACCAGCTCGAATGCTAGAAGAAAGGGGGGAACACATTGCAATCGAAAATTCTAGGATTACTTCCCTCAGTAATTACTCAGATTTATTAACTGAATTTTACTTATATTAGCAATTTACTACTGTTCTTTCTTTTAAACGCTATGCTAAAAGTTGGCCGCTCCCGTCACGTTCCATTGATTCCCTATGTATTAACCAACCATTTTCCCACTAAAAGGGGGCCGGGCCCCTTCCCCCTACTCCCTCCCCCTAAATCCGCCTGTGACTAATGTGACTTCCCGATTTCTTTTATAGAATCTACATTACAGCGGTATAATATACCTCCCCATGTCTAATCAGTCATTATTACAAATCACACAGGGATAAATATTTAATTTATTTATATAAGACAAATAATGCATTAATTGGGACTAGATTTAAGTATTGGGTTTCAGATAAGTAGCTGAGAATATCTGATGTATTATTTATTAATTAATGGGAGTCAATACACAGATGTCACGTGATCAGAATATATAGTTTCCTTTTGTTCTTTTCCGATCATGAAATCATTATTAGCTAGTAAATTTAATTCAGCATACGGGTATAATAGTTTACCCAAGTATTAAATGGTGTTCGTAGGATGCGGTAAGAAATTTATATCTTTCCTTTTGTAAAATGACAGTTGAGATTTGTGTTAATTGCAGTTTGTCTTACCATAACAGTTCTACCAATTGAAAAATCGTGTTTGAAAATATTTTTGTAAAATTAGATTCCGTCAGAGTCGTGTCAGTCCGGAATAAACGTCTATTAGTTTAGCAATAAGGATATAATCAAAACTAGAAAATTATTTCGAAATGTTTGTTGATTGAATAACCAAAGAAAAAAATAATTGCTGCCTTTTCAGTGAAAATCAGTCAAACCATCCCTCCCTTTTATCGCTTGTTGCACGAAATCGTTTTACATAAAAGGAAACAGAAGGTCGGTTAAGTTGATAAATTTTTCATAATTATTGGAAGTGCAATAGACTGCTATCCAAAGTAAAGGTTCGATAAAGTCAGTAAATACACGTACTGGTCTAAGCGTACATACTGTTTTAAAGTCTGTAAAACAAAATCCTCTACACATGTGCGTTCGACACACGATTCGGTAATACAAGTACTGATATACAAGTCTGTCATAATGATCTAATGATCCAACCTGTGGTGTTAAAGTCAGACTTAACTGAATAAGAATACCTATGAAAATCAGATGAGAATTAATACTAAAATAAAAAAAACTTACTTTAAAAGAGGGGCGAAAGATGTCAGAGGGACAGTCGAACTCATAGACCGAAATTAAACTGACAACGCCATGGCTTACAAAGAAAAAGACAAACAGACAAATAACACAAGACAGAACATAGAAAACTAAAAACTAAACAACACGAATCACAACAAATCCTGGAGGTGATCTCATGTGCTCTGAAAGGGTAAGCAGATTCTGCTTCACATGTGGCACCCGTGGTGATTCTCATGTTATTCCATTAAGATTTATCTTTTTTTAAACAATTCTTTATTAACTTTATCAAAGAAAAAAAGAAAAAGGAAATATAAATGTGCTAATTACAAACCACTGTTTTTATAAACGTAGGACGGCCACAGTGACAATTTGTCTTGAAGCTACGCTTTTCCCTCCAAGAAATCATTTTAAATGTTGTAGGACTTGTTTGGTATGATAACATATAGAACTGGTCAAATTAGTTAATCGATTGAAGCAGATAAAACCCTTCCTCTTGTTTGAATAATTCAAATAGCTTTTTCTGTTTCTTTTGTTTTCATTTCCGGATCGTGTTCCGTTGCGTGACAAAGAAATCTTAAATAATTGTAGAAACGTTAGAAATTCTTTTCTGATGATGATATTATATCGAAGCGAAAGAAATTTACTGCTTCTCTATAAGTTCATTTATGGAATAGTATCTCATAACATGAATATCGTCTCTTTCTTATTTAATTTTATCATGATAAAAGTGTATATTCAATATGTATGTGTTCAAAGCAATTACATTTTCTGTGATTTTCAGCATAGAACTCTGGCGCGATGAACTTCAACTGAAAATCGAAATAATAATGCATTTATCTCATTTATCATTTGAAATAATATTGATTGAAATTTTACAAAATGGGTGAACATTTGTATAGAAAGCACATATAAGCGGCAAAAAAACTTCTAAAATTTGTCTTAAAATCGCCAAATTTCTAATTCTACTCCATAGATTTTTCTTAAAAAACCTTATAATAAATTGTTCAAATAAGGCCTTCGAAAATAGTGGAATAAATTACTTTTGGAGTGTCAAGAACTCGTTGGAAGTACTTGATAAATTGCATGCTTATGTTGGTGATTTTGAATCTGTTCAAAGTTTTGATTTTTCTACCCTGTATACCACATTGCCTCACATTCTCATTAAGAAAAAATTCACACACCTAATTAAATGGGCATTCAAAAAATCAGAATGTGAATATATATATGTTCAAACTCTTTTAGGTCATTTTTTAGTAGCAATAAACAAAAAAACTATGTTAATTGGACATGCTTTGATACTATATATGCCCTTGAATTTTTACTAGATAACATTTTTGTTCGCTTTGGGGATTCCGTATATCGTCAGATTATCGGAGTTCCAATGGGGACTAACTGTGCACCACCTATTGCGGACCTCTTTTTGTATTGTTATGAGTTACAATTATGACAAAAATAAGCAAAGACCCATCAAAACAACATCTGATAAACAAATTTAATAATACTTTTAGATATTTGGATGATATTTTGGCTCTCAATAATGACGACTTCAGTATGTATATTAATGAAATTTATCCTGCTCAACTTACTTTAAATAAAGCTAATACTAACAATGACCACTGCCCTTTCCTCGATCTTGATATCTATATCACTAACGGAAAGCTGAATACTAAAATTTATGATAAAAGGGATGATTTTTCATTTCCTATCGTTAATTATCCGTTTTTAGATGGTGACGTTCCCTTGTCACCATCTTACGGTGTTTATATATCTCAACTTGTACGATTCGCTCGTGTATGTAACAATGTTTTAGATTTTAACGAGAGAAATTTATGTATTACTGAAAAATTATTACACCAGTGTTTTCGATATCACAAACTAGTCAAAACATTTACTAAATTTTATCATCGGTATAAAGACATCATTCGTAAATATAGCTCAACATGCAGACTTCTTATACGTTCAGGTATTTCACATTCAATTTTTTATGGAAATATTCTTTATAAAGCACAAAGGTGTCAGTATTCACCTCAGAAACTTACAAAACCTTACAAAGACTTATTAAGAAGGGATATAATTACGATACTGTTGTCAAGTCATTAAAGATTGCATATTTTGGCGTTAATATTGAGTCACTGATAAGGTCTGTGCGTCGGAACTAAACACATTTATTCTAAAAACAGTTGTTGGCATGACACGGGTTATGTTCTTCTCATATATGTTATGATGGTATGATACTAAACCCCTAACGGGAAGGATTGTGCCTGATGTTCATATGATGAAATCATAATCTTTCAGTCAGTTTAATTGAAGTCTGGAGCTGGCATGTCAGTTAACTGCTAGTAGTCTGTTGTTATTTATGTATTATTGTCATTTTGTTTATTATCTTTGGTTACCTCTTCTGACATCAGACTCGGACTTCTCTTGAACTGAATTTTAATGTGCGTATTGTTATGCGTTTACTTTTCTACATTGGTCAGAGGTATAGGGGGAGGGTTGAGATCTCACAAACATGTTTAACCCCGCCGCATTTTTGCGCCTGTCCCAAGTCAGGAGCCTCTAGCCTTTGTTAGTCTTGTATTATTTTAATTTTAGTTTCTTGTGTACAATTTGGAAATTAGTATGGCGTTCATTGTCACTGAACTAGTATATATTTGTTTGGGGCCAGCTGAAGGACGCCTCCGGGTGCGGGAATTTATCGCTACATTGAAGACCTGTTGGTGACCTTCTGCTGGTGTTTTTTTATTTGGTCGGGTTGTTGTCTCTTTGACACATTCCCCATTTCCATTCTCAATTTTATATGTTGTTGATACATGAATTTCCGTTATAATGATGCAAAATAAAGATAGGGTCACCGACTTCGTTTTTACGGTATTCATCATTCAAAGTTGCGTTCTTTGTGAAAAAAAACCCAACAAAACGTCGAAATAATCTTAACGTTATCGCGTTGCAGTCCGTAAAACGTTGATTTTTGACGTTTTTCACTACCAACCAGGCAACAAATTGATTATTAGACACAAAAAGAAGTCGGTGACCCAATGAGTATTTTATATCATTAAAACAGAAATTTATTCAACAATATATAGTTTTTTAAGAAAAATCTATGGAGTGGAATTAGAGATTTGGCGATTTTAGGACAAAGTTTTTTCGCCGATTTTATGTGCTTTCTATACAAATATTCACCCATATTAAAAGAAATTAATCTACAATTTTTCAAATAACAAAGAGATAAATGTATTATTATTTCGATTTTCAGTTGTAGTTCAACGAGCCAACGTTGTATGCAAATTTTTAGCAAAATATGCGATATAGCCCATTTACTGTTCCTTGACCTTAAGTATCTCCATAAATGCAAACTATCTCAGAATTGCCAGAACAGGACCGTTTAATGATTACGAAATATCCCAACATTTCAAATGATATAACTATAGTAAAACTAGAAGACATATTATCGCTGTATTGAAAACCCATTGGTGGCTTTTGCCTGTGTTCTGCTGGTTGGTCGGGTTGGTTTCTCTCTGACGCATTTACTTATTGGGGGCCTTCGGCTGTTTTCGGCTCTTTGGTCGGGTTGCTTTCTTTGACACAATTCCCATTTCCATTCTCTATTTCGTGGAAAACATATTTTAAAAAGAGTTACCTGTATACAATCGCAAATGAAAAAGAAAGAGTTGCCCCTTTTTATTTAAAATTGGAAATGAAATGGCTTGCTGTAACTGTAAGTACTCCTAGAACATTTCGTATAAAGGCAAATTCAGGTAAGCGCTTCGAATTCAGAACAAGTACACGTCAGTTTAGCCGATCGCAATTTATTAATATGCAGTAAACAATCATCTCTGATTAGCGGGGAAAATAGACGTATTTCAGTACTGGGAGTCTGTTTATGTATTAGCAGTTAAAAAGAGCACTTATTTGAAAAGTGTACAACCCATTTGGTTACTTGAATGTAACCCATTTAAAGTGTTAGATCTTTCCGACATAATATTTAGGGAAAAAAAATAAAAAAAAATAACGTAGGATCAAATGTTTACCAGTATTATACCACAGACTGACCATGTAAATTACTTGCATATAAATTTTCATATCACAAGTTGACCATTTTAAATCTCCTCCATTTTCTTCTCTCCATCTCCTTACAAATACTGTTACTTTATCACATGTATTACCTAATAGTACGACAATCACTATACGTTAATAAAGAAATGATTTATGGCGTATATGGTTCTACTTTCGGATGCAATATTAACCTACAAAGGAACTGTCCATTTACAATCGATAGCACAGAAAAAAAAGATTGACCATTTATTTATTGGACAAATTGGTGGAAACCATAGACTTAATTTAGATAGATGATGATTAATGATGAAAGTGTTGAAAAGATGAGTTATAATAGTGCTAAGATCATGCTTGGGTGGCCTATCTAATTACCGAGCTGTCAATAATGTGCGAGAAATATGCAAGAATTATTCGATACCGCATTCAGTCATTTAATAAAGCATTTTTATACGGTCATCGACTAAAAAATTGAATATGATTATAGAGTGACTCCGAGAAAGTGTACATATACCATCCCTCCCACTGAGTCGTTGTTTATATCATCCTACTGAGTATAATGTCTGAAAAAAACTTTACATTTCTCTCCGTCTTTTTAAATTTTAACTCTAAGCAATGTATAATGATATACATAAAGTTCCAGTTCAAAAGTAGAATATATTCTATAACAAACCGTTCAAAATATTTTTTTATTTTATTCATCATAATTTAATTTACTACTAAGGAAGCAATGATATATTCCTGTCCTATATTGTTAAATACATTTTCGAATTAACATTTAATCTTATCTACCAAAATTGAGACTCAAGAGTTTGTAACATGCTTAAATAAGGTTCAGAGATGTAAACATATTTACATGATATTCAGTGGGAACAAGTTTAAATTAGATTCAAAGGTGTGAACATCTTTAAATGAGACTCAAAGTTGTGAACAAATTAAATGAGACCGAGTCAAGATGTGAACAAGTTAAAATGAGATTCAAAGGTGTGAACAGGTTTGAATGAGACTCAGAGTTATGAGCAAGTTTAAATGTGACTCAGAGGTGAGACAAAGCTTGAATAAGATTAAGACGTACACTGTATGAACAAGTTTAAATGAGATCCGGAGGTGTGCATAAGAATACACGAGACTATACAATTTCTGCCATCAACACCAAATTCAAATTAACAAAATATAAACATATAAAGAAGATGTTGATGTTGCATGCTGACAAGCACATGAACATGAACGTGTGGCGAAGCTGAACTAGTTTTAAGGCTGTTTGCTCCTGTAAATTTTGATTTTTTTGTCAGATATTTTGAATATTCTGTTTTTCTTCAATGTAGTACCATAAAAAAAATCACACTTACCCCTACTTTTCTTGTCATAATTTGATTACCTATAATTTTATATGTCATCTTTAAAATCTTATAAAATCTTTATTATTTTTGCACCGTTTTTGACAGAAAAAAGGTGTATGAAACATCTGGAGGGAATTACTTTCGCAAAATTTTCAATGGCTTATTTCTCGTTTTTCTGCTATTTTAGTTTCTTAACTCGTATACTGTCAATTTATAACAATCTTATTATTTTAAATCAGAATAGCGAACATCCTTTTACATCTCATATTTGATATTTGTTCAGATCCTTTGTTTGGATTACATATAAATTACACTGCTGTGTCTTGAACTTTATGTTTGAGAATTGGACAGTTAGCGACATACTTTCAATTATATTTTCTTGATGATTTCCTAAGCCTATTGATCTGACCCAAGGCATTAATAAAGCGCTGGTAGAAATCCGAATCTAATATTGTTTACCAATATTACGTAACAGATGTATTATGATATACATAAAGTTCCAGAACATTGCTAAAGTTGTGATAGGTTTTGATAAATATGATTTCGTCTTATATCTTCTTGCGATTTATATCAATAACAATGTTAACTAAAAACAATTTATTCTTCCGTGAAAATTTAATTTTGTCTGACTACTAGTATTAGCGAGATGTCTGTCTACGTTGAAACCCATTTGTGGTGGAGATAGATGATGTTTTATGAGTGTCAATGAGACAATTCTCCATCCAAATTACAATTTGTAAATGTAAACCATTGTTGGTCAAAGTGCAACCTTTAACACGGTGCCTTGGCTCACATCGAACAGCAAGCTATAAAGAGCCCCCAAAATTGAGAAGTGTAAAACCATTCAAACAGGATAACCAACGGACTAATTAATCTGTATACACAAAAATGAGCTAGTGACCGTCTAAACATTACAGTGATGTGAAATAAGATAATATATAACATAACAACCAAACATACCTACCTACTTACCTAGTCCTTATTATGCCAGGAGGCACATAGGGCAAGGACTAGTTCTTTCCACTCATCTCTGTTCTGTGCTTTCTTTTCTATTACACCCCAGCTGATTCCATGTTCTTTCATTTCAGCTTCAACTGTTCTTCTCCACGTTGTTTTGGGGCGTCCTTTCTTCCTTTCCCCTCAGGTATCCATCTTAGAGCTACTCTAGTCAAGTCATCTGCTGGTCTTCTAAGAACATTGCCAATCCATCTCAATCTTTTCTGTTTCAATAAAGTCTCCATGTTGTTGGATCCTGTTGTTTCGTGGCGGTCTTTGTTGATGATCTTACGCGGCCAGAATATCCTTAATATCTTTCTAAGGCAACCGTTGTGAAAACTGGAGAGCTTGTTGATGTCTTTTTCTGTCATTCTCCATCATTCCGCCCCATATAGTAGTACTGCTTATCCACAACTGTTGTATAATCTAATTTTGGTGTTCCTACTGATGTTGCTAATTGTCTTCCAGATGTGCCTTAGTTTTAAAAATGCAGTTCTTGCCTTTCCTTTTCTGGCTCTGATGTCTTTGTCTGCTCCTCCTTCAGATGTTACTATATGCTGCCCAAGTAGGTGTAAGATCAAGTGCAATGCTTTTGTAAACATAGCATACAAAAACTATTGTCTGAAGACTTTGAGATGAAGAGCATCATAAACTGTATCGTATGTCCTTTTAAAAGCGCTGTTACTTTGTATTTTGGTTTGTCAACTACATGTATGAGTTTTGTGTATATTTTTGATTAAATGAGGTCGAAATTTCAGATAAACCTAATTCTAATGTAACAACGTTTGTAACGTTCATTTTGATTGGATAACGTCACTTTCTTACATGGCATCAATTGAAAATTGATGCTATGGGACGTACGCGCAAGCGCAGACGGCATATGACAGATTTTAAATATATGTTTTAACGTTGTTTTCTATCAGTTTCATTAAAATGGAGATAACAATATTGTATTTTAAGCTCCGACGGCATCAATTTGGGATTTGATGGTCGCAAATACCCGTTTACTGTCTCCGCTAACGCGTCGCCAGTAAACTTAATTTGCGACCATCAAATCCCCAATTGATGCCGTCGGAGCTTAAAATACAATACAGTTATCTCCTAAATGTTTTCATTTGATATGTTTTCATTCTTCAAACCAATATCTTGTTTGTTCTTTTGTCGATTGACGTCTATAAATCACACACAGCAGCGTAAAATATTAAACTACACTAGACATATTGACTTCAAAGAATATTCACTCGATAGACAACACTGTAATCAAACATTATGAAATCACTTCAAAAGAGTTGTAATATTATGAAATCTAAAATTCTATAGAAATACATCTGCAGGAAACATACTACGACAATGCATTAACACAATACGAAAGTTGTAATTTGAAAAAAAAGGCGTAAAGACAGATTGATTGATTGTTGGTTGCTTAACGTCCAGTGGCATATATTTCATGCATATTCAGGACGAGAACAAGTTCACCATAAATACAATAGATAGGGTCATAAAAGAGTCCATTTGGGATGATGGTCAGGAAAATTTGGTTTGCCACTGAAAAATGAGGGTTTATTGGACAGGGACAGAAATTTTGCCTTGCAACAGGCCACCTACGGGCCCTCAAAGAGTTGTTACAAGGGTAAAGACAGAACTTTCAAAATATATACATAGCAACTACATATAACTAGCACGACGAGTCTGACTATTGGAGAAGGATATGCTTACCTTTCTGGACATCTGATAAGCCCCTGGTTTTTGTGTGGGTTTGTACGACTCCGATTCAAAGGGTTTTGTAGATGGTTGTTTGTCTTTTAATAGAGGATATTTTTTGTCGTGTTTTCTTTTGTTCTTCAATTTAGGGAGTTACATTTTCGGCTCATTGTAAAAATTACAATGCAACGAACGGGAGCCGTTTTTGTTGAAAAAGTATTTATAATTGTTGTGGAATACTTATTGATAATAGTACCCGAATGTATCCCCTTCCCTTCCCCCCCTCCAAAATAAAATTGAAATAAAAACTAACCTAGAAATTTGTTTTTATGTTTTTTTCCAAGATGAAACCCTTGAATAGACATTTATCCTGTTTATATAATATAATATGAAGTCAGGCACAATTGTGCAGATTGGGTTAGCCTTTTTCTACTTAAAGTTAACATTATTTAAAGTTAATATTCTGAAAAACGCATTGCAGATTCCTATTCAATTATAACTTCCGACTAAAGCACAATGTAATTACTTCTCTTAGACAAATGTCTTGTTAAAATTTCAAAGACTTTAATTATCTTTTTCTAGTCGTATTATTGTGTTAAATATTTGCTCTTCTGTTTTAAAAAAAATAAATCTCTTGTGAGCAAAAACATGGATTCTGTCTATACGATTTTGACAGATTATGTACAAAATAATTAAATACATACGGCGGGAAGATTGAAGCATAAATCAAATTTCTTGAAAAATCTATATTTTCTTCGTGCAGACCTGACTAACAATGTAGACGATGTTTATTAGTGATAATTTTCAACATTTACCACCACTACAGTGAAAAAAATTAATGCAAATATGAACAGGAAAATTTGAGCTTCAAAACCTGACAGGCCATCATTTTTATAACTATAAAATGTCAATTATCTTCCAAATACGGTGAGAGATAACATAACTACGGAAACTGTTTTCCAAATATATCGTTATTCAATGCAGAAACCAATTATCTTAAGAACTTTCAATACCCTTTTAACCAATTCACATATTTTGATTTGTTAAAGATAGTATTGAGTCTAGTTGCCATGAAAGTTTTGCGTAATTAATGAAACGGCATTGGAGATGCCAAACAAAGATAGCCTATTGCTTTCGTATTGTCAATGTTTCCATGCCATTTCTGTAGTATATAATAATTTAGAGAAAGTGAACTAATAAACATGCCAAAAACAAATTGGTTTAGATGGTCGAAAATACAGTCTGACTTTTTAAAATTGAATAGACTCGTTTTAGAAATTAGTAGAAAATGGTCACGTGGGAGGAAGAGAAGATATGATTTAGCTGTAACTGCAATTAAGACAAGTCTGCAACAAACAGTAAATTGAATATAAAAATCACATTTTAACATAAAGAAGTCGGTTGATTGATTAATTTTATTTAAAAATTTGACTGCTGTTATAATATGTCTGACGACCGATTTTTGGAATGTAAAATTCATCTAAATAGTACATGTACATGTATATTAATAGTCTAGTGGGGGGAAAATGCATTAATGTAAAAAATGTACTTTCTGATTCCTTTTTATACGACCGCAAATTTTGAAAAAATGTTCGTCGTATATTGCTATCACGTTGGCGTCGTCGTCGTCGTCGTCGTCGTCGTCCGAATACTTAGTTTTCGCACTCTAACTTGTAAAAGTGAATAGAAATCTATGAAATTTTAACACAAGGTTTATGACCATAAAAGGAAGGCTGGTATTGATTTTGGGAGTTTTGGTCCCAACATTTTAGGAATTAGGGGCCAAAAAGGGCCCAAATAAGCATTTTCTTGGTTTTCGCACTATAACTTTAGTTTAAGTTAATAGAAATCTATGAAATTTTGACACAAGGTTTATGACTACAAAAGAAAGGTTGGGATTGATTTTGGGAGTTTTGGTTTCAACAGTTTAGGAATTAGGGGCCAAAAAAGGGCCCAAATAAGCATTATTCTTGGTTTTCGCACAATAACTTTAGTTAAAGTTTAATAAAAATCAATGAAATTTAAACACAATGTTTATGACCACAAAAGGAAGGTTGGTATTGATTTTGGGAGTTTCGGTCCCAACAGTTTAGGAATTAGGGGCCAAAAAGGGACCCAAATAAGCATTTTTCTTGGTTTTCGCACCATAGCGTTAGTATAAGTAAATAGAAATCTATGAAATTTAAACACAAGGTTTATGACTATAAAAAGAAGGTTGGTATTGATTTTGGGAGTTTTGGTCCCAACAGTTAAGGAAAAAGGGGCCCAAAGGGTCCAAAATTAAACTTTGTTTGATTTCATCAAAATTGAATAATTGGGGTTCTTTAATATGCCGAATCTAACTGTGTATGTAGATTCTTAATTTTTGGTCCCGTTTTCAAATTGGTCTACATTAAGGTCCAAAGGGTCCAAAATTAAACTTAGTTTGATTTTAACAAAAATTGAAACCTTGGGGTTCTTTGATAAGCTGAATCTAAAAATGTACTTAGATTTTTGATTATTGGCCCAGTTTTCAAGTTGGCAAAAATCGAGGTCCAAAATTAAACATTGTTTGATTTCATCAAAAATTGAATAATTGGGGTTCTTTGATATGCCAAATCTAACTGTGTATGTAGATTCTTAATTTTTGGTCCAGTTTTAAAATTGGTCTAAATTAAAGTGCAAAGGGTCCAAAATTAAACTAAGTTTGATTTTAACAAAAATTAAATTCTTGGGCCTCTTTGATATGCTGAATCTAAACATGTACTTAGATTTTTGATTATGGGCCCAGTTTTCAAGTTGGTCCAAATCAGGATCTAAAATTATTATATTAAGTATTGTGCAATAGCAAGTCTTTTCAATTGCACAGTATTGTGCAATGGCAAGAAATATCTAATTTCACAATATTGTGAAATAGCAAATTTTTTTTTAATTAAGAGTTATCTTTCTTTGTCCAGTATAGTAAGCAAGAAATATCTGCAAGAATTTTTTTTAATTGGAGTTATCTTTCTTTGTCCAGAATCAACTTAAATCTTTGTTATATACAATATACAATGTATATTCACTTTTTACTACCAACTGATAAATATAAATAATCTTTACCATTCAGTGATAACAAGCAGTTTTTTTACATCTTAATATTTTATGATGTATTTAAATGAGTAGTAATTGTTGCAAACTCCATTAGAATATTTTAATTGAAATTAGTTTTGGAATAAGGGAAAGGGGGATGTGATTAAAAAATTGGGTTCAATTTTTCTCATTTGAAATTTCATAAATAAAAAGAAAATTTCTTCAAACATTTTTTTGAGAGGATTAATATTCAACAGCATAGTGAATTGCTCTAAGAGAAAACAAAAATGTTAAGTTCATTTGAATACATTCATTCTGTGTCAGAAACCTATGCTGTGTCAACTATTTAATCACAATCCAAATTAAGAGCTGAATCCAGCTTGAATGTTGTGTCCATACTTGCCCCAACCGTTCAGGGTTCAACCTCTGCGGTCGTATAAAGCTACACCCTGCGGAGCATCTGGTTTAAATTTCGAATGTACGATTTCTCCATACAATGAAACCATGGTAATGTTTCCAGTTTCCAGTTTAATGAAATTAAACATGCAAAAAGATCGTGCATATACACATGTACATAACGTTGAACAAAATTTATTTATTTTATTTCCCGGCATATAAATTTGTTTGTAATGAATCGTTTAATTTATTTTAAAATCTGAAATTCTCTATCTGAACAGACTCTGAGATTCATTTTTTTTATGTCTTATGACTGTTGCAGCAATACATATAATTATGGGTTTTCTATTCGTTCAAGTGTTTGTCCGTCCGTTCGTGGTTACTTTCGTTTGCACTTTGTATTTGCAACTCGAGCTAAACTAGGAACTTGCTTGCAACTTTTGCTTAAATGAGTTCATGGGTTTATCATAGCCAAAATATACAAATGGGTTGATATCACAACTTCAAGGCAAATGTGTAAAATAAACTTTAACCGCATTGTTACGGACCACTCCGACTGAGGAACGGCTCAATATCTTTTGAACTTATGTTTTGTGGGCTTTTGTTTGTCTGTTCATCTTTATCCTTTTGACCATTGTTTAGTTTTTCTTGTGTGAGTGTGTGTGTTTTTTTTATCTGAATTTGATATCAATATAATTCATATTTTTATATGCATTTTGCTATATAAATGTGGAAAAGTTACATCAAACATTCATATTTAATTACCATAAATGTTATCCCCTTTTTATTTTGAGAAATCGAGTGTCAATGTAAAATTTCCAATTTTTGTAATACAATATATATTTCCATTCTTTTAATTTTCATCAGATTCTCTAAATGTTCCTATGATCAGCTGTTGTAACGCTGGCAGGTTGTTGCCCTTACAGGAGCATATCTCTCACATTTTATTAAAATCGGCTTCCAATTTCAACAAGGATTCAAATTATTTTAAGTAAACATGTAAATAGGTATATTGTATATTTGTAATTAAATATGTACATGTATAAAGACAATATTTTTTATAGTTATATTTTGTTTTTATTCAGGTGTGTGTTGAAGCTTAAAATAACTAATCCAATGAAATAATATTTGATTTTTACTTTGATTTAAACGTAGTGTGTATACTCCGACTGAAAATTTAAATTATATAAAAACGTTTCCAGTAGCTGATACTATATTTTTTGTCTTTGAAATTTTCACTTTTAGTTAAATTGCTTATTTCGAAAGCTGCATAAAATATGTTTACTTTATTCGAATTTTACCATAACTACTCATGGTGTCGTTCCATTGTCATGTGCTTTCGTAGATTGGATCTTCTTGTATAACCATGTCTTGTATAATCATGTCTTGATTTTTATTGTTAATACTTTTATACCTTGTATTTAATTGTTGCTGTCTCAATGACGTTTATCACAGATTTGGTATTAGTATTGATGCTTACATATAACTGAGAAATACAGATATCATTGTTTATAAATATTTATAGTCACAGAACTCCGTGACGGTCAATGGCTGTTGCTCTCACTCCCATTTCTGAGATTGTATTTCTTCCATCGATTAAACAATTATCTTGCAATCCCGAAGTATAACTTTTAATAGGCCTTAATATATTACTTCAAATTGATCGGAAAAAATATTAAAAAATCGTTTGAAAGGGTGAAAATATCTCATGAATTAGCATCGATAGTATTGATATTTCGTTTCGTTTTTTCTTATCTCTGTGTTACTGAAGAATGAAGAAGCTTGAAAACTTTACAGCTCAGTCATTCAGAGTTTTATCTTCTTTAAAAGAAAAACTACCATAATAAAAACGGAAAAATTACATCAATGAACAAGTTATTTTTATGTAGCGTGAAATGTACGTAAATATAATTAGCCATATAATGACGCTATTCTTTGTACAAATGTACATTATGATAAAGACAAGAAGTTGGAATAAAACAACCGTAAACTAAATATCTAATTCATGCATGAAAGAATGGAGAACCATTTCAACATAACAAAGGTTGTAGAACGGAGAATAAAATGTCCAGATCTGAGCTATTACTCTCTATAAAAAAATGACTTGAGCGGTCTTTGCGAAAGGCTGTAGATCAGAAAATGAAGAAATACCTAGATCACACGCGATTAGAGCGGCGTCTTGCTATAAAAGATCTTTATGAAAGTCTGATTTTATGTAATGCTCTCGGATGCGAATAAAAACTGAAGCCATGACCACCTTAAGATGTAAACAATGAAAAGGTAAAAAAAAAGAAATAAAATTAAGAAAAATTCAAAATGGAAAGTCTCTTATCAAATGCCAAAATCAAAGTATCGAACGAATGTAAAACATATTCCTGACTTGGTACAGTACTTCCCTTATGCAAAAAAGGGTGGATTAAACCTTGTTGTATAGCTAGCTAAACATCTCACCTTAATGACAGTCGCATCAAATTCCATTATATTGACAAAGATGTATGAATAAAACAAAACAATTTTTGAATATCAAACGGTATTTGTCCAGAAAACAGTGTTATGTATTATGAGTTTATGTCAGCTGCAATCACAAATGAGAAGTGAACAAATACGTAATCTTTCAACGATGCCTAACAGGAAAACAATAATAAAAATTTACTTCTACAAAATATTTTACTTTTATTGTGAACATTCATTTCCGGACACATGATACACATGTCCATATTTGTTTTATTCTGCAAAAATCGGGACTGTGGTTTTTAAAGTTTTTGTTTTTTTAAGTGTCTACTATAGTTTCATACGGTCTAGTTCTTTTTATTGTTTTTGACAATCATTGTTCGTATATAAATTCTTAATGTCTTGTTTAGTAGGAAACAATTAAAGGTTCAAATATAAGGAACGATTCTAGGTTGCAGATAAAACAAGTTGGCTGTTGTCAAAATAAAAAAAAGTTGTGCATCGTCCTGCGAATCCTTGATTCGTGTCAATATTTAATGCTACCATGGAAGGTTAGTGGCCATGTGTTTGTCTTAAAGCATTAACTATACGGTCTTATTATTTTTACAATCTGTAAACCATTTAACAGGCAGAAACTATGAACTTTCTTATGAATGAAAAAGAACTTAAAAAAAACCAAAGGTAACCCGTTGTAAAATAGATTTTAAAATGCATAAGTAGGGCTGTAGTGATTCCAGTGACGTAAAATGTTTTTATTTCACGGTCTCCAAATTGAAATTACTTACATAAAGAGTATTGTGTTCCCATAACAGGACATAAACACTTGAGTAATGCTTGTTAGCAGCAAATCACTTTTACATGAAAAGGCATTATACAAATGGCATTATACTATTTTGACTTAAATGAGGGTAATTAAAACTTTTAAATTTTTCGTTAACGGTATTTTAAAAACGATTGAATTAAAGGTATGTTGAGAAAATGCCAAACTTTTTAAATTAAAATGTGAATGGTAATGCCTTTTTATTTCACATTATTTTTACAAATTCAACGGTGTTGTCAGGAGCGGGTATTATCTGCCAACCTTGGTAAAATCTTGATGTTGGAATATTTTAGCAGTAATCGACCGACATCATGTTTACCAAAAGGTAAAATTCAATAATGTTTTAGATTAATGTATTTTTCATTATCATTAAGATCATTAGCATTTTCTTGTTTCCTTTTTGCATTTTTATATATTCCTTTTAAATTTAGGATTGAAATTAATATCGGCGGATTTAGGGAGGCAGGGCTCCTGGGTTTATTGTAGGAGCTTCATAATTTTTATATGGTTCATGCATAAACTATTTACATGTTCCACTCTAAACTTAGCCCTGTTTAAAGCCTTGGGCCCGAGCTTTTTTCACAATATCCCCTAGTAACGATAATTTTATTCTTTTTGCAAAACAATATGACTGTGTTGTTCAATATAAAATTTGAATTTTAGATAAAGAAAAATAAATTATAAAGATTTAATGATCTTAGTTATGCATATATATAATACACTGAAGATCAACTACACATATTAATCACCGCCGGGTTTTTTGGCGGGGTTCGTGTTGCAGAGTCTTTAGTTTTCTATGTTGTGTCTTGTTTACTATTATTTTTCTGTTTGTCTTTTTCTTTTTTAACCATGTTTATTCAGTTTATTTTCTATCTCTGAGTTTGACTGTTCCTCTAATGTATTTTGCCCCTATTTTAAGTATCTCCGAAAATGTTTATTCAGTTTATTTTCTATCTCTGAGTTTGACTGTTCCTCTGATATATTTTGCCCCTATTTTAAGTATCTCCGAAAATGTTTATTCAGTTTATTTTCTATCTCTGAGTTTGACTGTTCCTCTGATGTATTTTGCCCCTATTTTAAGTATCTCCGAAAATGTTTATTCAGTTTATTTTCTATCTCTGAGTTTGACTGTTCCTCTGATGTATTTTGCCCCTATTTTAAGTATCTCCGAAAATGTTTATTCAGTTTATTTTCTATCTCTGAGTTTGACTGTTCCTCTGATGTATTTTGCCCCTATTTTAAGTATCTCCGAAAATGTTTATTCAGTTTATTTTCTATCTCTGAGTTTGACTGTTCCTCTGATGTATTTTGCCCCTATTTTAAGTAACTCCGAAATTACTTGTTCTGTATTACATTGAACCAATATTTTATATTTTCAGGTCTATGTAGGCCATGGGGCAACAGGTCAGTGTTGAGACCTTGACTACAAGAGATACAGATAAAACCAGTCTTTATTGGTGTAGCTTCGAACCGTATCCACATAAAGTTGGAAAACGTAAACTAACATATCTCGGAGTTCTAAACGGAGAAGGTCCAAGAAAGGGAGAGAAATGTATGGTAAAGGCATTCCGAAATGGTTGTGGCACGTATGAAGATTGGTTGGCAGAGCGAGAAAGATCTCATAATGCTAACCAAATCTCTAGGCGCTTCCAAAAGGAACTTGAAACACAAGGGAAAACTGCTAAAATGCATTTCACCATTCCGTTAATGGTAGAAATAGATGAAGTATCAAACTATATGTGTGTGTCCTTTATTGTTGGAAAACCGCACAAGAAAATGAGAGAATTAGAGGTTGTGTCGTTAGAACCTTATTACGAAAACGATTTTAAAGTTTTCAAATCTGACAAAATGCGTTCGTTTGAAACAACAATATGTGAAGCTTTTACACATTTCAGCTGGTATGACAGCAATGGGGAGATAGTTGTTACAAGCCTGAAAGGTGTTCGGAAAATGAACCAGTATGACTTCACCGTACCTATCATTCATTCAAAAGAAAGGACGTACGGTGCGACTGATCATGGGTCAAAGGGCATTAAAGATTTCTTCCGTGAGCATCAGTGTAATGAAATATGTAATAACTGGCCGCGACCAGATCGTATTTCAGTTAACACTGAAGATGTCGAAAAGAGCACTCTCGAACGCTTCCAAATCCATCCACAAGAATCAATCAAACCAAAATTCGGGTACAGCAATAACGTGTGGAATCCTGAACTTCATCGTTTTTATATCCAAAATATAAACAAAGATGAAACTGTGCATTGCCAAAAAGAACAGAATTGTTTCTGCGAATATTTCCGGTTACCATGTCAACATAGTATTAGCAGTAACTCTGCTTTTATTTACAATAAAAATCAACCAAAAGATGGCATGGGAAACTTTTTGTAATTTGTTTAATGAATTCGTCAAAAAAATCAAAATCAACGTTTGAATTTCTTAAATGTGCTGGTCGCATTTTCCGGTTGTGCTATTTTGGAATATGAAGATATCGGAGGAAAATCTTGGTATTGTTCATGCTTTGACGTAACTTTTGAAACCGACTTTCAAACTATTAATGTGAGTTTAGATATAACATTTATGTTTTAATGGCGTACTCATATAAATATTATCAAACGGGTAAGAAATTTAAATGAAAGTTCTGCAGGACATCACTGTCTTTTGTCATGAACCACGTAGATCAAGATTCGCAAAAAAAGTGGAAAGGTTATTGTCAAGTTCTGAATGAATTCTTCAATTCTTCTTTTATTAAATATTTTTTATATCTATCAGTTATACTAAATAACAGATTACAATCACGAAACAAAATATAGTAAACTTTAATTATATGAATGAAATGAATTCATGATTTAGTGAATTTCCCAAATTTTTTTATGTGTTTGTGAAAAGCATATTTTACAGCTGCGTTAAATTAAAGTAAATAATCAAAAAGTGAACAAATAATTATTCCGAAAATTCTTATAAGAAAAAGTAGGCATGTGAAAACGAAATATGTGGACACTTGTGTCCGTGTTTATTTGCGTCCATTTGTTGTTCGTTTCGAAATATCAAAAACAAAAAAATGAAAAACAAAAGTGTTTTCATTTTTCGTTTTTGATTTCTCAAAACGAATGGACGCAAATATACACGGACACACCTGCTCGTTAGCATGTCTGCGTAAAGCTATTTTTTGAAAATCATGTAATTTAAGATTAAGTGTAACTGCATATTTCGAATACTTTTTTTTATTAGAGATGTATTTATACATATCATTTTATGATTACGGTATATCCCAGAGAAACCTCCATTGAAAGTATGAGGAAAGTGAATATAAGGACCGTCCATTTAAAAATGTGTTTATTTATTGTTGTATAATATTTGTGGGAATGGTGTTTAATTAAATATATTATGTAAACCGTCGGAAAGTGCTGCTCTTTACTTTCTGAAAAGAGAATATATTCACTAGTAACTGATATTTTCTTGGCTGAAAAATGAAACTTTATTAGTTTTTTATTATATTATTTGAAATCTATGGTTTGGAACAAATACATATTCATTTAATATATTGTCTTACTCTAGAGAAAACATATTTCAAGCTGGTATGACATTTCAAAGTGATTCAAAATGTTTAACTATTATTTTACTATAAAAATGGCGGAATATCTATTACATTCATGTATACTTTTGACTTTGGCTTTGTCCTTTTATGAAATCAGGGACAATAATAAAATAACAAAGTGTTACCGGTTGACTAATTGAAATATTAATTGTTGACTTTTGTTATTGGCTAATTATAACCACAAAACCACAAGATCAGTTAAATAAACGGAAAGAATTAAAGAACATTTACAGAGTGCAGTAATATTTTTGTGATTTTACTTTTCACAACTCTTTTACATAGAAGATAGAAAGATGATATTACAACTAAATATTTTTTAATGAGAATTCTCTCTCTACAATTGATTTCTTGTACCTCTAGTCAGTTATTTTAAAGTGCTATGTTTCATTCCCTTTTACCGGGTATCAGTACATCAGATGCAATAAGAGAACGACCATTTAATTTAAAAAAAGGGGGTGTTATGATTTTTTTCTTAAATTTTTTTTATTCTGATCACCACTTTTGATAAAAAAAAATTAATTTGAATTCAGATTTTCCCTCATATCTTATATAGTTTTGTAAGAAATTATTTGGTGGGTAACGTCGAAACCCTAAAAAGAACTTCCCCCGCCCCACCTTGAAGTTCAGTTATTGATACCTAAGAAACAGAGATAAAAAAAAAAAAAGATCAAAATCTGCAGTACATTGTTTAGCAATTTGGAATGATACATGTACATGATAGCAAAGATTTTTTTTTTTCAATCGAGAACACAGATCCTACTGCAGTGAGAGCCGACATAATGTGTATGTTTCCGAATGTAACTTGTTATTAACCAGAATATTACAGTCAGTTGTTTGTAAGTACTATGTTTGAATTTTTAATTTGTTGTTAACCAGAATATTACAATCAATTTAAGAAAATGTGGTAGTTGTTTTAAAGTGCTATAGTTGAATTTTATTTTTTTGTTAAACAGACTCTGATGTGATATCATATAGCGTGGTGTGGTACCATCCTGATGGTATTGTTGTAACCTATGTTCAGATATAATGCATTGTTGATTTTTATATGTACTGTTTTGTTGTAGACCGATGAAATGTACTATTATGTTGTTACTCAGAAAATAAATATATATATTAAACTAATATGATTGTGTTTCGCCTGTAAACAAAATGGAATATTGTGCATTTCGGGGAAAGTGGTACATTTGTGTAAAAGGTAAAATCACAAAAATACTGAATTTAGAGGAAAATCAATTCGGAAAGTCCACAATCACATGGCAAAATAAAATAACAAAACGCATCAAAAACGAATGGACAAGAACTGTCATATTCCTGACTTGGTACAGGCATTTTCAAATGTAGAAAGTGGTGGATTAAACCTGGTTTTATAGCGCTAACCCTCTCACATTGATGACAGTCCCACCAAATTCCGTTATATTTACATTGATGCGTAAACAGTCTAATATACCATTGAAACTCATGATATAAGCATTCTATTACAAAGACTGAAAAATACACTTTAAATGCACCAGACTCGCTTTAAACTTTCGCGTATAGAAAGTGATCCTTATACTATTGCAATCTGTATTGATTTTTCATGCGAACCCCTGATTGTTTTATGTTCGTGTTCGTGTCAGTCTGTTTCGGTGTTCAAAAAGTTATGTCTTTTCTATGGTCCTTGCGGCAAAAACTAACAAGAGTCAATGAGATTGAATATATAACATCTGGCTCAGACATGATAGAAAGGAATAAAACAATACAACTTCATCATGCAACTGTAATACTAGCAAAGCTTTGCATGAGAGCAATTTTGCTATCTAAATTAATTTGTTAATATTGCGTCAGGGAATTTCTTTTACACACGTGCTGAATGGTAGAAAACTCTATATAAATATTGAACATCTAAACATTGGAAACACTATTTGGTCTGGTAAAGGCTCTTTAGTAAACTCAAATTCTACAAAAACTAAGATTAGAACTTCTTAGGGAAAGTGAACCTAGCTGGGTACTTATTTTCTTATCAAACGTAATACATAATGTTTTTCTAATAATTTGCTTATGTAGACGAAACGCGCATCTGGCGTACTAAATTATAATCCTGGTACCTTTGATAACTATTTACACCACTGGGTCGATGCCCCTGCTGGTGGACGTTTCGTCCCCGAGGGTATCACCAGCCCAGTAGTCAACACTTCGGTGTTGACATACATATCAATTATGTAGTCATTTTTATAAATTTCCTGTTTACAAAACTTTTAATTTTTCGAAAAAATAAGGATTTTCTTATTCCAGAAATAGATTACCTTAGTCGTATTTGGCACAAATTTTTGGAATTTTGGATCCTCAATGCTGTTCAACTTCGTACTTGTTTGGCTTTATAACTATTTTGATATGAGCGTCACTGATGAGTTTTATGTAGACGAAACGCTCGTCTGGCGTACTAAATTGTAATCCTGATATCTTTGATAACTATTTGTTATCGTGCTTAACTGATGCCTTGCCTACAAAAACGTGTCCACGGAAATTTGTACTTAACTGAAGAGCTCACGCATTACAGAAAGAAGTACCATGTGTAGTCAAAAACTTCTCACAGAAACTCACAGTATCTGTTGCACGGAATTTAGTATCATACTTAGGTATTTACAGAAACAAGTGACCGGTAAACAATTGTCTTGTGAACTGAAATTGGTGCCACAGTGATGTATTCAGTTTATTGCAAATATAAGTGTCATGTGCACACAAGTTGGTTTTACAATGATGAGTTTATTACAGAAACTTGTGCCCTGCGCCCAGAAATCGGCATGACACCGATGAGTTTTAATACAGAAGCAAGTGTCATGTGCACGTATGAAAATAAATAAGTGATGAGTCAATTACAGAATTACGTGTCATGTACACGGGAATCGAATATTTTCTGAGAAACACATGTCATATACTCAGAAATGGCAACACGCATTTTACCCTTTGACTGATTTAAGTTCGATATTGTCTTGACAATGACCGTTACAAAGCTCTTAAAATTTCAAAGATTCTTTAAATAATTTTTAAGCAAGTATAAGTAAGGTAACTAAAATATAGATTTAACTTCTATAAATAGTAAATAGAAGTAGTTTTTTAATAAGCTGATCAAAGTAAAGATCAAGGTTGTTATTGCTTCTCCTTTGCCAACCCATACTATTATGGTTTTATAAACAACACCGCACAGGTGGTCGGATTTTAGGATTTAAACGTACTACGTCATGTGGATTTATTTTGTACCAAGATATAAAGTCAATATCTCTGTACACTCCAAACGTTCGAAAAAATGCTTACATGCAGATTATCGAAACACTGATTATTCTGCAGTGTTACTTGTGTTACTCCGACACAGTGGGGACCAGATAAAAATGTCAGATTAAGCAGGGTGTTGGAATATCATGGGCAAGGTTTTTTTTGCAAAGATAAAAGATAATTCTTATTTTTGGGACTATGAAGATGATTAATGATTAATGCAGGTTGCTGAAATACTCCGGTGTCGGACGTGTTTCTAAAACACCATTTGATGTCATCATTTTGTTTTTTGGGGAGGGGGACATACGATATCATTTAAAAGGACCACACTTATCACTCTTTTTTATATGCCCGACTAATTTCACACATCCATCAGGGGTCTTTGAGACTCCGTAATTTTTGGTCATGGTTTTTAAATCAAGTAACATTCCACCACATACAAGAACTACACAATTCCCTCGTTGTCATGTTTAAACACACGCCCCAATACCCTGTAAAAAGAGAATCGGAAGTTGTTTAGGCCTACTAGTATTTTTTAATCCTCACAAATGTCCAGGCGGTTTGGAAACTATGTTTTGCAGTTAAGTTTGACGTCCATTTTCGCTGAACTAGTATTATACATTGTTGCTTAGGGGATAACTGGAGCCCAACTCCGGTAGTGGGACATTCGTGCTGAAGCAAAAATCATTTGGCTGTTTTCTGCTTTTTGGTCAGAATGTCTACTCTTTTACACAATTCCTCGTTTCCCTTCTCAATTGTATTGATTCCCATTTAAAGCAATTGACCGCCGGTATTTTATTTAAGATATCACAATAAATGTAGATTCTACTGTACACAATAGAAATTCAAATATTTTTACAAATTATTTTGTAATACATGCAGAACAGTAATATGGGTTTGCACTTTGCTGTACTATACGTAACACCTATCATGTAAGATATATATTTTCCATTTAATATTGAAGTATTGTAATTCATGTGAAAGTTAAATAAGAGCTGATATTTATTCTCATCAGTTCATGATTAATTATATACCACTCACCTCCTGAAAGTGAATGCACAAAGGACATATTAGTTTGGTCCATATATTTAACATATTTTGCATCAATTTGCATTTTGAAACAAATTTTTTTTCTATCGTGACACTGAGTGTAAACACATATCGTAATGTTTGTTAAACGAAATTCTATACCTATTTGAAATTAACCTTCAATTTTATAAAAAGAACTTTTAATTAAATTTGATGTAGTCACAAAACATATTGAGTCCATATATTTTCTGTAGTTGTTTACACATGAGGTGATGGGTTGCGAAATCTTTCAAAGTAACTGTAAACATTGCAAATATTAATATAGGGTAAAGACATGTGAACATATATACCTGTTCTTATGAAAGAAAAGAGAAGCATGGCAGTGACGTCAATAAGATAACAATCCCACAAAACAGGACAATATAATTCAGGAATAAGCACCATGCAGGACTCGATGATGAGCACGCTGAATATTTTCTGAAATAGCCATTTGTAAAAGTAACCATGAACAATTAAATATGAATGAATACGTGTAGCCAATATACACCGAATGAGAGGAGATTATACTAGAATGTGCCAATTTAACCAAAAGACACATTCACTGTACAACCCAAAGACACATACACTGTACAACCCAAAGACACATACACTGTACAACCCAAAGACACATACACTGTACAACCCAAAGACACATACACTGTACAACCCAAAGACATCTAACTTGAACTTATAGTGAGGTGAGAGTATTTTCTCATAATTGACTCACTTGACTTTGAAATGAAGAACTGTTATATCGGCGTTGTTCCCTTGAGGGATTTTATGTGCTTTTTAATAGCGATATGATACACAATATTCTTACTTTTTCCTAAACTACAAGAAAACATACTTTTCAACAGCAGACAGCCGTACAGACAATTAGTCAAAATTTAAATAGTCCCTAATCTGAACAAATTATAATAAGTCCAAGAGGCGAAGAAAAAAACTGATAAGGCCGGCGACAAGGAATCTAACGTAAATAGGCCTGTTGTTGATAACAATGTTATACCACAATTTTAATTATATATTTCACAGAATATTCTATCCTCTCGAATCAACTTATAGAAACCAATAACATTATCAAAATGTACAAAAAATGTAACAGGCAATATAGGAGACTGTCAAGTGTACTCGAAATATTTCTAATATTGATTGTCAAACATAGAATTTATTGGAAACTTTTGTTATTCTCGTGATCCGTTTGAACAACTGGTGAAGTGGACTTCATTTCAGAACTAATAAGTCATCGCATTTCAAATCAAGGATATTAGCAAGACAATATGATCGGAAAATAAACTCTATAGTAGTCATTAAGTAGAAGATTAGAGTTGTTTTGACGTTTTTTCTTCTGTACAAAAGACGATTTTTGTTTTAAAGTAGATTATTGTTGTGAAAAAAATTTTGAAATAGATTTATATACTTTGCCTTCTAAGCTCTAGGACGACTGATTTCAATCATAATGAAAACTGAAACACGATCAGGTCATCTAAAAAAGAACGTTATTTTTGGAGGGAACACATAAAAAATCTTTGGGTTGATTTCATTTTCACTTACACCCCACTTTTATAATGGATAATGGGAGATGTGTGGTATACATCAAATATTACTTTCGAGTTGTGTGCTCCACGTTCAGTTGCAAATAGTACGTGCCTAAAGACGATGAGAATAATTGAACAATAAGTTCAAGATGTAGGTTTTTCAAAAAATGGTCGTCCGGGTATAATACTGGATGAAAGCAGAAATATTCCTTAGCAATATTCCACATACAACACCTGAACCATCTTTTAATACATGTGAAGATCACGATACCCTGCCTTGATGAGCTGTCAAATGTCAATACATGAAGTAGCAGTACCTGAGTATCTATACACCCTACACAACCAAACAAACGCTGATTTTGGTCCGAATGTAACTGTCTTATGTTTTGGTCTTTATGGTTTTAAACGCCACTTTTAGCAGTATTGACCTAAGTCCTGTGCGGTCATCTGTTTATAATGGTAATAGAAGAAGAAGTTCCCGGAAAGCCGACTAAACACCTTCCGAATCGGTAGCTTACAATCTTATTGTAAGATGCCCTGATAAACAAATAATTATATATCACAATCAAATGTCGGTGTATGCACCAACAAAAAACAAATGACATTAAGAAGTCAACATACAGTAATCAACAATAGACAGGAGCTGGGATTAAAATATACATATAACATGTTACTGCCAAATGTTACACAAGTGAATGAAACTAACATAAAAAAAACTTCTATGTCTAGTTCATGGCGTAAACATGTTAATATTTATCAAAAGTACCAGGATTATAATTTAGTACGCCAGACACGCGTTTCGTCTTCATAAGACTCATCAGTGACGCTCATATCAAAATATTTATAAAGCCAAACTAGACCAAAGTTAACCACAGGTTCATTGTGATCATGAGCGATACATGATCTGCTCACAATTGACCCATCAATACAGATGTACACTCAGTGCGTGGAATTATTGATGGTATTCAAGTATGTATGTGAATTAATACAGATCCTAGCTATCATATTTTAAAAAAAACATTTGCAGGCATTTTCTGGGAAGAAAAACCTGAGTAAATACATAAAATGAATAGTCAAATACGTTTACCATCAACTTTGCCTGAGGGAATTGCGGCCTGAATATCACTGACAATTATATAAACTAATCAAGTGAAATTATACGTTATCAATAATATATTAAATGTTTGTGACTTTTGTAATACATCATGCCTGTATCAACGCCCGGATTATTGATAGGTAGATTTTTGTTGGAGACTACCGGTCAGTAGGTACATGTAGTTGAGTCATGTCAATCCCACAATGAATAAATAGTTCTTATAATAAGTGTGTCGTGTTCTCTGTTAATAATCAGTAACATGATAGCGGTTTTTCAGTTATTACGTCGGTTGATATAGTTGAGCGTTTGGTTTCGTCAGATTTATTGAATTGCCTCTCTTTTATAATTAGTCTTGCAATAATAGTTATCAAAGGTACCAGGATTATAATTTAGTACGCCAGACGCCCGTTTCGTCTACATAAGACTCATGAGTGACGCTCATATCAAAATATTTATAACACCAAAACAAGTACAAAGTTGAAGAGCATTGATGATCGAAAATTCCAAAAAAGTTGTGCCAAATACGGCTAAGGTAATCTATGCCTGGGACAAGAAAATCCTTAGTTTTTCGAAAAATTTAAAGTTTTGTAAACAGGAAATTTGTAAAAAATGACCACATTATTGATATTCATGTCAACACCGAAATGTTGACTACTGCGCTGGTGATGCCGTCGGGGACGAAACGTCCACCAGCAGTGACATCAACCCAGTGGTGTAAATAGTTATCAAAGTTACCAGGATTATAATTTAGTACACCAGACGCGCGTTTCGTCTACATAAGACTCATCAGTGACGCTCATATCAAAATATTTATAAAACCAAGCAAGTAAATAAATGATTTGTAGCGATATAATGTGAATCTGTTAATATCTCTACGCATTTTACATAGCTTTTTTTTATGTGTTCCAACTCTCAATCAAACTTCGATACATTATATGTTAATGAATATGCATCTCAATGTAACTCAAGAAACTACATCGGCGATCTATTGGTTGATTCCTCAACTGAGGGCAGTAGGTAATTATTCAAACCCCGGCCAAGCCAAAAGACTTTAAAATGGCATTAGAAGTTCACCTGATAAGCACATATCATTAAACTGGTCGATTCGCAGTCAGAATAATGTGTCTGGGTAGGGTGAAATGTCATCCTTCGGACTGTTACCTTGACTAGCACATTGATAATTCAACTCAGTATTATTCAACAGTTACTAGATATTCTTGGCTAGATATGTTGTACATAAACTCATCATAGAAACCAGGATTGGAATTTTGTATTCTGCCAGACGCGCGTTTCGTCTACAAAAGACTCCTCACTGAGGCTCGAATAACAAAAGTTATAAAGGTCAAATAAAGTACGAAGTTGAATTAAGATCATTGAGGACCAAACATTCCTAAATGTTTTTGCCAAATACAGCCAAGGTTATCTATTCCTGAGGTAAAAAAACCTTAGTATTTAAAAAAATCAAAGTTTTGTTTACAGTAAATTTATAATTATGACCATGAAACGATAATTCTTGTCAACACAGACGTGCTAACTAATGGGCTGGAGATACCTCGAGGAATAAAACCTCAACCAGCATTGGCATGGACCCAGTGGTTGTAAATAAACTCCTCATAGATACCAGGATTGAAATTTTGTATTTACGCCAGACGCGCGTTTCTTCTACAAAAGACTCATTAGTCAGTGATGCTCTAATGAAGAAAAAAAACACGTATTTGTCTATAACAACAGAAATCACATTCAACACTGAACAGCAAGTGTAATGTCCGATCTGTTTCTGCATTTGCTTTCTCAACAGATTGTACAAGATGGGGAGTGTTATTTTCTTAAATCAATCGTCATTTCCCTGTAGCAGTTATTTGATTCTCACCAGGCTGTACGTAGGTCTTCACAACTACGTCCACTACTTATCGTACCAGTTTACATCGACTCGATTGTTGGATTTTCCAACTGATTCCCATGGTCCTAAGATTGCCATTGTTAAATATAAATCTTTAGATAAAACTTACGACTAACGAAGTTCCAACATGAAGAGCGTCACCTTAGGTCAGTCAGCGGGGCCCCTTATGAAAAGTTCTGGATCCGCAACTGTTTTAGGTTACTGCATCCAAGTATATTATACCAAAAATATTTCCTCGGCATACTTGATAAGGATTACGTTACCGTTTTGAGATATGGTTAGCACAATATCATCTCGAACCCTTTGATACTGGTATCATGATTTTTTTTCATAATCAACCATAGTCGTAATTGTTGTTTCCATCGAAAGAAAAAGACGTTTAAGAATTTTATGACAATTGTTGTTTATTTGAAATGGAAGTAAAAACTACATCACTTTCTACTTTATCACAAGTGGAATATCGTCTTTATCTCCTTTATACAGAAATTGTCTTTCAAAATATGATTAGAAACAACAAGATTGAAAAAGAAAATCAAATTTGCGAATAGAAAATTAACATTGTCGCTTGAGTAGTTTGATTATGAGAAAAAATTGCTTTTTGATATGGGTTGGTGATAAGCAAGCGAAACAGAAAATAGTCAATTTCAATTAAAATAAAATTACATTATAACTAGAATGAGCTATTTAAGACTTGCAAATGTCAGATTAATATTATTTAATGAACATTTTGTCAGGAATATCTTAAGTGTCTATTTAGTAATATAATAAGACGAGTAGTATGAAAATTAATGAAACTCTTTTGGCCATAATGCTTTTACTTGGGTATTACTTAGTTTTGATAGTTATAGAGCTACATACATTGTAAATGTGTCACACTATTAATTAAAACAATTAAAACAGAAACACATTATTATCAGGTCTTTAAGTAGACAAAGGAAAAAAAACCAAGATGTTCAACTAAATAAATTTTACAATTTTCTGATGTTCAATGTAAAATTAATAAAACTTACAATAAGATTGCTTAGAAAAATGGAATCTGTCAAAATGGTGCATTCGAAGTAGTATATCGTATAAGTGTTTTCAATATTTATATCTATCTTTATTAATTGTTATAAACGAAATAGGTTTCAAATTATTGTTTTATATACGTTTTTAGATTTGACCGTCCAATTGACAAGATTTAGAAACACTTGCGTCTAACGTTCCAAATTATAAGCATGGTTGGTATATTTGATGCGTTTGTATGTAAAATGCATGATACATGTGTTTTAAATGTTTTTAGTAGAACTGATGGTGTATAACATGTCAAGATAACATTGATCTGTAGACATTACAAGCATCATTTAATATTATAAATGGATAATTTCCTTGACTGTTATTATAAAAAAATACACAACCTCTTTTGAAGATGTTCTTGTATCATGTAAGTGCAGGTCCCTGAACTGCAATTAAATATCATAGTTAATTTAGCAGGAGGTATCCTAAGATTTAATTTATATTATGTATTACATTGCAATATTGTAAAATAGTTTTATTATGTTACCGTTTGTTTTGCAATATGAATCGATTTCGAATCGAACTGTCTCGTATTGCGAATGAGTAACTGTTAATTTCCTTAAACATATGGCCTGTTATATGTACAAAGACAATAACAATCAAAACCAAGGAGTAATCAACGACTCATAAAACCAAAGGACATTTACATCAACAGTTTTAAATAATAAATAAGAAACAACTCGAACTCCACTAAAAACCTGGAGTGAAATCAGTTGCTCTGGAAGGGTAAGCATTTCCTGCACCGTATACGGTATCCGTCGTGCTATTTCTTTGTTCAGTTCGGTAATGATGAAAGATTATTATGACTGAGGAAGAATATCAGATATGATTTTGAACACACTTTTGTCATAATGGCCAATCAGCTCATGATGGCGACCGTAAAATTTCTTGAGTGATGACCTTAATTTGATTGATTCATAGCCCTGTTTCTGCAACTTTTGAAAAAAGCAGTATTCCTCGTTCAAAAGAATCAACGTAATTTGAGTTAGCTCTTGAGCAACGTATCAAAATAATGAACGAAAACAAATACGATATACAGAAACCAACAAAAAGCAGTGAAATTCAGGATATGTTTGAATTTGTACTTGGGTATTGAAAGTTTAAAGTTCATGGAGTACCATGAATTCTTAATTCGCCATCCAAATCATTTAAATAAAATTCTTAAACATCTTTTTCTTTCGATGGAAACAAAATTACAACTATGATTGAATTTATAAAAAAAATATAATACCAGTTGCAGAGATGATATTTTATTTACCTCATCTGAAAATGGTAACGTAATCCTTATCAAAGATGCCGAGGTAATATTTTTGGTGTAATATGATTGGATGCAGCAATCTAAAACAGTTGCGGATCCAGCACTTTTCATAAGGGGTCCCTGGGTGACGCTCTTCATGTTGGAACTTCGTTGGTTGTAAGTTTTATCTAAAGATGCATATTTAACAATGACTATTCATAGCACCATGGGAATCAGTTGGAAAATCCACCAATTAAGTCGGTGTCAACTAGTATGATGAGTAGTGGACGTAGTCGTGAAGAAGTACATACAGCCTGGTGAGAATCAAACGGCTGCTACAGGGAAATTATGATTTATTTTTAGAAAATAACCCTCCCCATCTTGTACAATCTGTTTAGACAGCAATTTATCCTTTAACTATTATCTAATTAGCTATTGATAACTATAATACTTTTTTCAATCGATCAGGGAAGCGATAGTTTTAATTTTAATACGCACCTGACAAAATTCGGTATTTAAATCAGGTGCTATGGATAGGTAAACAGATTCAGCTCCACATGTGGCACACGTCGTATTGCTCATGTAATCACAAATCCGGTACTTAGTCTTACTTGGTTGGTTACTTTCGAGGAAAAGTGGTGTGGTTACAAGAATTGGAACACATTCATCGCTTTATGTGTAACCAAAATTTGATATCGGTCAACCAAACAAATATTATGGACTCTTTCCTTGTATTAACACTATATGTGGTAACATCAAACAACAATAAATCTTATATCATTTACCATCGCTGACCATATATGTACCCAATCATCATTAAGTGTTTGATTGATTTGTGCCGAAGTGACCAGTTGGTCTCTAATGACCTGTAATCATATTGTATCCCTATTCATAAATATTGCAGACAGAAGTTCTTCATGACCATCATTATTATTAAAGTTTTTAACGATATGGAAGTATATTGTGATTGAAAATGACATCGAAGTCCAAAACAACAATAAATCATATCATATGTATATTTCTGTCCATCAAAATCATTAATTGTAAGCAGTATCGTGATTGTCTTTCAGAGACATGATGGACATGAAATCAATAAAGTATATAAGATTAAAGTCATATTTATTTTCATTAAAGTAGAAATGGTCATATCAATTTTCACCATGGCTTGTTACTTTCACAAGTTGATTAAGTGTCTGGACAATCAGTTCTTCTGTAGTCATTATGACTGCCAAGTCAAGAAAATATAAGTTATTTTCTGTGTGGTGAGTTTACATCAGTCGGATGAAATAAACCTAACATTTTATCATTGTGATTATATTCCTCCATTTTGGGGGATGATATGAATATTTGATAATTTGTTTTTATGCTTCTGTTTGGTATGTATTGTGATCAATTTTATATCCTGCACTTCAATCATAGTGCAATATGTTACCAATATGATTATTACGATTGAAAAAAGATTTGGGGGAGTGATATATATAATTTCGTGGCCTTTTATAGCTGACTTTGTGGTATGAGCTTTGCTCAGTGTTGACGCCGTACGGTGACCTAAAGTTGTTAAGTTCTGTGTCATTTTGGTCTCTTTGGAGAGTTGGCTCATTGGCAATCAAACCACATCGTTTTTCATATTACGACAAGCGCTTCTGTCTTAAATCTGAAAATTTAACTATCTCGAGTGCGGTAGTCGAATTTATATGTAAATGTGAAATGAAGGTTACGTATATATTTTAATCTACATTTAATTATTTGTAATGCGCCTTTGTGTATTTGAATATTAAATATTGTTAACCTCTATTTTCTTACAATCATTTTAGTAGTTGAACATAAGGTGCTTCAATTAGTGACATAATATCTATTGAACTCTCTAACCAATACAAATGGAGCATTCACAAATATATGATAAACGATATACTAAACTTATTGGAGGAACCTGGTTCAAGTTAAAAAAGGTACCAGTAGTATACTGCTGTTCAAATATCATCAATCGAATTAGGAGGACATTCCGTTGAAGATAACTTGAAAAACTATATTGCGAGGTGGATGTAGATACAGTTGAACACCAAACATTTTAATTGCATGTTACATTTTTATCGAAGCCTGATAGTCTAACTTGTCAAGCTCGTTGGTTGTCTCATCGATGAAATGTCACTGACAAACAATGAAGTTATCTAGAAAACGACGAATGAACTTTCAGATGCAGGAATGAAACTTAAGTTCTTAAATAACGTTAGTGTAAAAAAAATTGTAGATGTAAGAAAAAGATACAACTATAAAAGATCAGCTATCCACTCCAGACTCTCAAAATCCTTAGTAAAATAACATACAATATTAAGAAGAACGTACTAACAAATTAGTTATAAGACTGTAATTTAAAAAAATGATTCCTGTAGATGAGAAGACGAAAATACAGATATCATAATAACGATACCTATCTATATATAGCCTATCAAAAAGTGCTCCGAATAACTGAAAGCTAACTTTGATTACTTCTTCTGTTGACGTAGAAAGCATTCCTTACACTCTATTATCATCTGTTGCTTTGCCCGGTTTGCTCAGAAACGTCATGCACAATGTTGGAAAATACGATATTGTGTATTGTTGCTCTTAGATGTATGAGGATATAAGATAACATTATGAATGTCAATGGGACAACTCTCCATCCACGTCACAGTATGTAAAAAGTAAAAAAAAATATAGTAAGGTCTTCGATAAGGTATGAATGTCGGCCATACGATGGCACTGCTGAATGCCTATCCAATAAACTCTAATGATAATCTATCTTGAATCTTTTAGGGGAAAATTTCAAAACGTAAGTCTCCAATTATAAAAATATTATTGGGCAGTATATACAATATCTGTTATCGATTGAAAATTGATAACCAAAAGAAGAGATAGACCGATTTAAGTCAGTCATAGAAATCCTTGTACATTTACTATGAATTTCGGCAATAATGTTCTAGTTAAAGTATAAAAAGAAAAACGTTATGTTGAAAGCGTTTTTGAACTTTTAAAATAAAAATAAAAAGGACTTAGGTTCGATATATCAACGATAGCAATAGCAATAGACAGTAAAGGGTAACGAAAGATACCAAAGGGACAGTCAAACTCATATATCAGAAATAAACTGACAACGCTTTGGCTAAAATGAAAAAGTCAAACAGACAAACAACAGTACACAAGCCACAAAATAGAAAACTAAAGAATAAATAACACGAACCCCACCAAAAACTAGGGATGATCTCATGTGCTTCGGAAGTGTAAGCAGATCCTGTTCCACATGAGGCACCCGTTATGTTGCTTATGTGATAATAAATTCAGTAAATAGTATAATTCGTTAGGTCACATTCATGAAAAGGAAAGGGATTGTAGTAAAGAACATATCCGATATCATTTGTGAAACGGTTATTCCATTGAGGTCAACCAACTCGTGACGGCGTCCGTAAAATTTACGAAGGGATGATTTCAACTCCACCATTTGGAACTCTTGGTTTAATAGCTTCCGTGTGAGCAGCAACCCTCTATCAAAAAATCATGATAGAAAAAGCAAGTACGGGAATATCGTATCAATTGGGAGATTTATACCCCGTATGCAAGTGCTGCTGGAATGCTGCTACTTAGAAATGGAAAGTTCACAATTGGAAAGCTGAAACCATCTCTTTTGTCCGAAAGTTTTGTTTTCAATTGACCCTCATCGTAAGTTTCTAGATTAAGTCAAGATATGAGGCCGATTTAACTGAATCTGTAGTATGCTTTATCTCTAGTTCGATGGAATAGATGCGTGCCACATAGTCACAAAATTTTGAATTATTTAGCGAAAGAACATCATCTTTATAGCGGAAAGTAGAGTTGAAGTATATCGCTAACTTCTTATCTTTCTTCCTAAGAAGTTCCTGCATGAAGTCAGCCTCATAATAATAAAGAAACAAGTCGGCAAGTATGGGGCACAATTTGTTTCCATTGGAATCCCGACAGTCTGTTGAAAAAACACGTCCTCCGAACGCAACAAATATGTTGTCAATCAAGAAATCAAGCATCTTGATTATGTCAGTTTCAGAGAATGTTTTTGTTTGAATCAGAGTGATCCTTTACAAAGTAGGATTTATCCCTCCCTTAGACAAGATACTTGTATATCGTTGGCCATTCTTTTTTATTAAGCAAAATAATACCAACTCTTTCAATTTGTCTTTTAGTTTTGAATGTGGATTACAATAATTTACATACTAGTATATATAACAGGTAATAAAAGATATGACCGAAATGTTAAGTTTTTAGATATTTTAATTTACATCTAATGATAGCTCAACAGTTGGCGCCGTATATCTATCATTGCATTGCGTTATTCTATTCTATAAGACTTAGTGTATCATGCGTTAGTTATTCTATATTTAAGCTATTATTCATCCGGCACATTGGTTTAATGACCAAATGTCGAGAAAAACATAAGTAACAAAAAGTAATGTCAAATATAGAAAAGGAATTGAATTGGATGAATCAACAAAGCAACACTTGCAATTTTGTGTATAAATCAGTAGAATAAGACAAAATTGACCAATTTCGCAACTAAACGCATTGAAACAAACTCTAAACAAAACTGCTGAAGAAAGCACAGAATTAGAAATGAAAGACGCAAGATGATATTTTTTAGATATTAAACGCTTTTTTACCAAAAATATTTACAAATCAAATCAGGCTAGCCAATCAACGGAAACCAAACTTTCAATTGAAATGCAGAATAATTCATTGACTAGAACTATATATAAATATATTATAAACTCAAATTCCACGCACGATACACATTATATAAATAACACATAGCTGAGAGGGTGATAGAGCAGATTTTTTACGTAAAAATGCCATAATTTGATTTGCGATGGTGTTAATTTACTCTATCACATGGCTGAGCGGGTGACAATTTTTTTTCTTCAAATTTCAAATTAATTTCAAATTGTAAGACAAGACAGGACAAAGACAAGACAAATACTGTATTAGAGTCTCACCTCAAAATTGACATACATTTATACATTACTAAAATAACAATAATATTTAAAACAAAATGAGCCACTCTAAAAGAGTTACGAGAGACTATAAAATTTCTAAAAAACACATTATTATCTACAATTTTATAAAATACCTTTTCTTTTTAATAATACATCATAGCAGATTTTGGCTAAAAAGTAACACACATTCTCATCAGTGAATAAACATTTGAATTTATCATTATCAGACAAATTAACAAAATCACAATTAAAAAAGCTAGCATGTCTAAATAAAATAGCTCGCAAATCTGTATATACTGGGCAGTTAATTAACACATGTTTCTCATCTTCAATTATATTATTTTTCTTACATTGCTCATTAAAAGATAATCTATTGTCAACCATAATGCCTTCATATCGACCAGTTTCTATTCTCAGAGGTGCAACACCACATCTAAATTTAGCATATGCACTCTTATATTTTCCAGGCATATTAATACATAAATATTTGTCTCTATTAAAACATTGCTTAAACATTCTATACGTTCGCAATTTACTCCTTTCATTTTTCATTAAGTCAGAGTACCACTTCTCTTTATATCTGCAAAAATTTTCATTTTCAATTTTTTAATTGTATTTTTATCAATGGAAAAATCAGTATTACATAAAAACTCCATATCCATTTCTTTAAATTTCACATTGACTCTATAATTCCAATTTTTAAATTTACTATTACAGCATTTATTGCCCCATAAGAAAACCTTTTTATTAACTCTACAATAAGACATTTTAGTTAGTCTTGACCACAATCTAAAAATACATGTCCACTGAGATATAATACTGGGCATCCAACCCATATCTCCATATAAGGCTAAGTTAGGGGTGTATTTACCCACACCCATAAAAAAATCTCATTACTCTATTTTTTACAGCATTAATACAAGAAAAGTCCCGGTGACCCCAAATTGAGGCACCGTATTCAATCACAGACATAACAAGTGTATCAAAAAGTTTTGTAAATGTATCAAATTGAAACCCTCCATTAGCTTTACATTTAGCTATTAATAAACCTAATGACCTACTTGCAGATTTAGCTACTGCCTTAGCCATACAATTGTAATCTAAAAATTCTGACAACAGTAAACCTAGATAAGTATAACTAGGAACAATTTCCATATCATTATTATTAAGTACAAAAGTA
Source organism: Mytilus trossulus (assembly GCF_036588685.1). Classification (NCBI taxonomy): domain Eukaryota; kingdom Metazoa; phylum Mollusca; class Bivalvia; order Mytilida; family Mytilidae; genus Mytilus; species Mytilus trossulus. Next base: position 81,123,927 of record NC_086378.1, on the reverse strand, counting down.
AAATTTGTCTTTGGTGTACAACTAAATCATTTTTACAACACCATATTTTTAAAGTATCCAACATTTTTTGTAGATCTTTCTCATTTTCTGTTAAAAATACAAGATCATCTGCATAAAGTAGTACACAAATTTTTTCATCATCAATTTTTACTCCAATATCTATTTTTTTAACTTCATCTACAAGGTCATTAATAAAAATGTTAAACAAAATTGGAGACAGTATACACCCTTGTTTTAGTCCACATTTAACCTCAAACCAATCAGTAAAATTACCATTTACTTTTACACATGAATATACATTTCTATAAAGTGAAAAAATAGCATTTAACATTTTACTACTTAAATTTTCCAATTTACCAAAAAGCAAATCCCTGTTTATCCAGTCGTAAGCTTTTTTAAAGTCTATAAATGCTATATATGTTGATAATTTATGCAATCTACGTGTTTCTATGACAGTAGTCAGAGTAGAAATATGGTCATTAGTATTTTGTCCCTTTCTGAAACCATTTTGTTCATCATGAAGAAAATTAAGTTCATCAAGTTTAACGGTAAGACGAGAGTTTAATACACCACAGTAAAGTTTATAAGATACAGGAGCCAAAGTTATTCCACGGTATGCCATAGGGTCTCTTGGATCTGCAGTAGAGCTCTTTGGAATCGGAGTAATGATACCTTTGGACCATAAAGCAGGTATCTTACCAGAGTTAAAGCAAATATTAAAAATTCGAGTTAAAGCTAACAATGCAGTTTGATTCTTGTAAAGTTCAACCGTAATTTCATCACAGCCAGGCGAAATACCATTTTTTTAAGACAATAGTACATTATACACTTCTTCATATGATATAAAGCTATCATGATAATCATCATACACATTTTCATTACTTTGAATATATTCAACACTTTTATGATTATTTCTATTTAACATATTAGAAAATTCACATTTCCATTTATCTAACACTACATTTTTTGTATGATCATGTTCCTGTGCGTCCTGTTAACTAGCACCAAGATAAAACTTAAATTTAAATTGTCCTTGCATAAATAGATCTCAACGGGACATCAAAAATGTGTATACCCGCTGTCAGCACTCGTACAGTTATTAAAAAGTGTAATTTGAACTGTAGAGACAAATCAAAACAACACAAGTTCACTAAAAGTTAAAAAGATATAACGTCGGGGATGAAATAGTCCAGAAACACATAGAAGTGGGAAATTTTGTGCTGTGTACCGATTTCATATGTAGCAACTGCATAATCAGCACCGTGTACACTTCTGTCTCATTGTAATAAGATAAGATAATAAGATAATAATTTTTTTATTAACCAATCATGGTGCCCAAAATTTAAGCTATACAATCAAATGAATGAATTACAAAATAAAGCACAGAAAATGATTAGAATGATTAAAGTACATTTAGACAACAAAAAACAAAAACAACACACGAATACACATTTACACTAATTAACCTGATATAAACCAAGTTATTGACAAAACATAGTTGTTATGGGTGCCACTGTGACCTGGAGAAATAACATAATTCTTTATAGTACTAGGTCTATGGGAGACAACTCCTGATCAATTTTATTTCCTATAAAAGAGGGACGAAAGACACCAAAGGGACAGTCAAACTCGTAAATCTAAAACAAACTGACAACGCCATGGCTAAAAATGAAAAACACAAACAGAAAAACAATAGTACACATGACACAACATAGAAAACTAAAGAATAAACAACACGAACCCCACCAAAAACTAGGGGTGATCTCAGGTGCTCCTGAAGGGTAAGCAGATCCTGCTCCACATGCGGCACCCGTCGTGTTGCTTATGTGATTACAAATCCGGTAAATAGTCTAATTCGGTAGGTCAAATTCATGAAAGGGAAGGGGATTGTAGTTACGACGTAAGGAACATATCCGATATCATTTGTGAAACGGTTATTCCATAACGGTCAACCAACTCGTGATGGCGTCCGTAAAATTTACGAAGGGATGATTTCAACTTCACCATTTGGAACTCTTGGTTTAATAGCTTCCTTGTGAGCAGTAACCCTCTATCAAGAAAATCATGATAGGAAATGCAAGCACGGGAATATAATTATATATCTATCTATACTTTTCTTCTATTTATTTCTTTTTTTTTTTTTTTTTTTAAACAACAATATTTTCTATAATTTTCTTTCGTTCTTCAAAAAGGGATTGCAATAAATTAGATAAGTTTGAAGTTACAAACAAATCTTTAGATGAAAGAATCCAAACAAATTTCATTTCATCAGATAATCTTGAAATTTTTTTGAATTTGGTAATATGTCCAGTAGCTGTAAGCATAACTGTCAACTTTTTCTGCATTTTCTATGTTTATTATTGAGTATTTTTTTCTGTAATAAATAGATGATTAATGTGTGATCACTTAGTTGTGTGTTTTCACTATTTCACTATTCGCCGTAAATGTCGCCGTTTGCATAGATAATTGTTTTAACTCTTTAAAGATCATTTTACTTCATTTCATCTCTAATTTTCACTACTTATTAAGATACATCATGAATATATCACTCAACGAACATAATGACCAAGAAATTTTGCTGATGGTGTGATGTGGTTCAGGATTTTCTCAGCTGTAAGATATAAAGCATATCTAAAAAAAAAAAAGTAAAATAAAACAAATACCGAACTCTGAGGAAATTCTGAACGAAAAATTCCCTAAGCAAATCACAATTCAAAAAGCTCAATCATATAAAACAAATGGATCACAACTGCCATATTCCTATTTTGATTCAGGCATTTTCTTATATAGGAAATTGTGGAAAAATCTTTTTTTATATAGCAACTTGAACCTCCGTGTGTATGGCAGTCGCATACAATTCCTATTAACAATGTTATGCTAACAAAATATACAGACACAATAAGTAAACATTTCAAATAGTTATCAATCGTACCAGGATTATAATAGGGATAAATCAAACATTGTGCATTATTATACTTCAAGTTTAAATGCCAGATTTTGATTGGCTTATACGAGGGAGACAATTTACTCTATTCCATGGATAGGCGGGAGACAATTAGTTTTGAATGTCACCATCTGGAGAAGACTTATATAAAAAATCTTAAGGACAATGAACTGAATTTACATCAAGTAATTATAGACTATTTTTACATATTTTGTGTATTTAATTGATCAATTTAGATAAAGCTTGGATTATTTTTAAGAGAGAAAAATAAAACCAATATATTTTTTTATATATTAAGACATATCTTTAACTATTTCCTTTCTATACAGTAAATGATGCAAATACATCCAAATTGTCAAATGAACACAAATACAAATTTTTGGATGTATTAGTAATTAAAATTATTTACAAGATTTGAAACTTGAAAGTGTAACTTAAACTTTTGTTTTTTTGTATGTTGGTTGGTCTACTGGTTTTTTTTTGGGTCATTTTTTTTAGGGGGGGGGGGGGGGCAAAAGGGTATTACAAAAAAAGTCAGAAATATTAAGAATTTCTATTGTGCAAAACACAGTCAACAATTAGTGTATTTAGTTTCCAAAAAATGAAACAATACGTGTTTGTTGCAAAAAATGTTAAGTTTAACAAACTTCTAAGATAGAACAAATGTAATGAAAACCATATCTGAAAAATTGGACCTTCAAACTGATAGGTCAAAAATAAATTCTCCTAAATGTTTTTACATTTATTTTTTACTGTATTCCTGTCACGTAATGTTGCCATTTAAGAGGTATTTTTAATTTTGCCATTATCATAGAAGCAGAAGGTTCGGGTAGCATGAAACCGATTGAAATCACCATAATTTCATAAAATGTTAAGCCCATCATATTGTCACATATGTACCAAATCAGTAAAATGTCAGTTGTTATAAAATAGTCGGTTTCTTTGTATGTTGGCGTTTGGTTTTGTTTTGTTTTTTTTGCAGTGCAGTGTTGCTGTTGTTTCGTGTTTGTCGTCTTATTGTTGATGTATTTCCATCGATTAATGTGTTAATTCTATTATATACTAGATGTAGTAGTGGGACATATTAACTCTCAAACTGATGTTACTCTTCACAACCACCAACTTTAATTCTGTGTAGAATATTTTATCAATTATTAACAATGGTTGTAATAATTGTTAAAGTTAAGATATAAAGTGCAGTAAAGGTGTTCGTGCATTTTAGTTCAAGTACCAAATTGCCTTTTTCAATGTTCTTCTTTATAAAATATTCACAATAATGCACCGTGTATATCATCAAAATAGAAGTCTCATTCTGTGGGAAAGAGTGGAAGTAATTTAGTTTGATATTAAAGATTTTCCGGATTGTAAACACGAAGATACAATAAATGACACAAATGCCTTAGGAAATTACATCATATAACCATAAGATGAGTGTCATTGCGTTTCCATATAGAAAGAAATTAGACATTTTATGGTTTGATGGAGAAAATAGAAAACAATCAGTTAGAATATTACGAAACTCAAACTAATTTTATATTTTGTAATCTAAATCATGGAAAAAGTTTTGTTATGCTTAATTTTTTAAAACTTTTTCACTTAATTTGGAAATAAGTCAAAAGATATGTTAGATGTTTATGGAACGCCATAGCTGTCTTCCGTTGTTCATATTTAGCATTTAAATATGAAATTTGGAGTTTTACCAAGGGAGCTAATAATTAATTAATAACATTGTTTGCCATAATGGATCCCTCTGGTATCTTTACTCCCTCTTTTATAGCTGACTACGTGGGGGCTTTTCTAATTATTGGGGGCATTATGATGACCTATAGTTGTTAACTTCTGTGTCATTTAGTCACAGAGTCTTCCTCATCGCTTCCCTCAATCTTATTCTATCACCAATAGTTTTAACACCTAGTCTGATCAAGTATTAATCAGTAAGGTGCTGAAAAGTGTCATCCTCTATCCTCTCATTTTTAAACTTTTGAAAGGTTCGCAGATTAAGTTCTGCAAGAGCACGTTGTATAGCAGACAGTATGAAAATGAAACCGAAAAAAATGTCCGGCTTCGTATGTTTTCGGTTATTTCCGGAAGTCTACCACCACCACATAATGAAAAAAGCACTGAATATAATTGATTAACCACTTAGTATAATATTTTTTGAACCGAACATAAAACATTTTGACCACTGGTTATAAAGTTGTTTGTACTGAACATAATATATATTTTACAGAACATAATGATCAATCTACAGAACATAATATTTATTTCACTCAACATAATGATAACACTACTGATTATAAAGTGTGTTTGACCACTGAATATTTCAGTTTCTGTAGTCAACATAATGATAAATCTACATAATATACAAATTTGCTGACAGAAGATATTTTCAAAAGTACTGAATATAAAGACAAATCTACTCAAAAGAATAATTACCTACTGAACATAATCCAAAACTGCTAAGTATATTGATTAAAGAGCTGAATATAATACCAGATCTGCACAATATAATGATTATTCTACTGATCATTATGATGTTACTGCTCAACATAATTGTTATACTACTGAACATAATGAAAAGGGCACTCATAATCGAGAAAAAACCGCTGAAAATAATTAAATGAGCACAGCATATACTAAATATGAACAACGGAAGACAGCTATGGCTTTCCATAGATGTTTGTCGATTGGCATTCTATCAACACCGAACATGGTCCGGGGTTAATAGTTTTTGTTAGATAGAAATCGACACTCCCCTTAACATACTATTCAGTGGAATCACAAACGGTCCATTGTAGAAGAATGTTCATTACAATTCCTTCCCTCAATGGTACCGGTATTTTTTCTGATCGATTGTAAAAAAATGTTATCATCACTAGTGAAATAACTGCTCTAGAAAAGGATTGGTCAAAATTCATATGATGTAAATTTGTCTTGGTTCTTTTGAATTTCATATTGTGATGTCATTAAAAAAGGTGACATGGTCTGATGACATAACATACGTATATAAAAAACACAACTTCCTACAAATTTTTTGGAAGGATCAACATCAGTAGAGAAACATATTCCATCACTATAACTCATGTTTTACGAGATTTCTCCACTCTCAACAGTTATATTATAACACTTTAAAAAGTTCAACAAGCCTGCCGCTTTAAATATTAAAGGAGTAGGTTCAGTAAGACCCCTTTTTGGTCCAAAAATATAGCAGTTTTTCTTACTATTGAAAGGAAAGTCGTATTTGTTGATAATACATAACATATAAAGGTTAAGGATGAACACGAATGCGGCCATTTTCATTTTTGACCAAAACAATTTGAAAAGTAACATTTTTTGGCATATTTGATAGATTGTTCATATTCAAGCTTGAATCGAAGATTTTTTTATGACTAAATTAGTAAAAAATTGTTCACATAAACTAATTGAATCAACTGAGATAGACATTCAAGTATTTAAAAAGTGTCCCAAAACTTTCGTCAGATAAACTTGAAAATTGAAGGCATAATCGGCCCTTACCGCACCTTCTCCTGAAGCATACTTGTTGCTGTGGTTGAATCTACCATAAAAGACAACACAAACATTTTTACAAGTAATACAATATTGATAAATACGGTATAAAAACGAAAGCTTCTTATATCGTTAAATACTGTATATTCAAATATATAAAGCTTTTCTACCGTCTCTTAAATTGACCAGTTAAACTGGTGTTTTGTGTGTTTGAAATCAATGGCGAATTTTTATTTAAATTAAAAGATAAATAAATGCCAATAAGGAGCACTCAAACCCGATTTACTCAAAACGGTGAAGGGTGCGAGTGGCGAAGCTTATCAATGAACGGAGTCATATGTTGTTAGTATGTTTTTACATTATTTGATATTTTGCATTACATATTTTGGTATTTCGAATGATAAACCACCAACATTTTCACACATAAAACCTGAAAAAGGACAGAATTACTGTTTTTGTTAGAACAATTGCATCGCTCCAAAAGAATTTGAAAAGTTTGTTTCCAATTTAAGACAACTATACAGTAAGTTCTGCTCATATCTTGACTTACATTTCGAAATTGAAAAGGAGGGGAAGGTTGAAAACAAAACTTTACGCAAAAGGGATGATTTCAGTTTCCATATTTAAGTAGATACTTTCCGGCAGCATATACACTAGTTAAATTTTGGACCCTAATAACTTGTTGTTCTGTGTGAGCAACGTCTCTATGTTGAAGGCCAAACATCGATACTTTATATGCATTGTGTGGATGGAAGGTTGTCTCATAGGCACTTAAACCACATCTTTTTATTCATATGTCTAGGTTTTCCAAAGAAAGTCAGACTGCGAAAAAAATTCTAAATTAAGACGCCACAAAAAGAGTAAGTTTTTCTATGGGAAAAGGTGTTTTTCATAATTTTGAAGTAGAGGAATTGGTTCTGGCAATTGAGAAGCATTAACGCGTTTTTTAAGAAATTGTGTATTCGTTGCTGTGTATGGTGTTTGTAGGTTACACATTACCGGTCAATATTTCTATCAATTTGCTTGACACTTCCATGCCTTTTTTAATAGATTCCCTGGCTGTATCCTGTTAACAAAAGCTAAAAGATATGCGAATACTGGAATTGTGTCTTTCATCCTTAGAAATGGCCGTAAAACTTACCCTTTACCTAATTTCTAAATTATTTTCGAAATATGCTAATAGAATATTTACAATATTAAGACAATAATTTGTACATATATTAAGTAGCTTTTTCTCAAATTATTCTGTTTTAAACCAAAAAAGATACAATCTAAGGGAAATAACCCAAATTACATAACATCAATAGCATCTCTCATAAGCGACGTTCAACAATAATCATTATCTAATAATTACGTATAAACTTCGCATCTATTATTGAGAAAATTATTAAGAGAGTTGAAATTAATTTTGTAAGATAATATATAAAATGAAAATCTTTAGGTGTGAGATGAATAATAATAACTTACTGTATATCAAAATTAGTTGATGAAATTGTTACAAATGTTAAGTTGTATGTTTGTTACTTCCCCAACCAGAGAACACATTAATTTTTTTTAGATTTATAATGCGCAATATTTAAGCGGTATCTAATTTTTATATTTGTAATATTGAAAAGGAATATGGCATTTTAATAATTCAATAGAAAAAGAAATGATGAAAAAGGATACAGAGTCTAATAACTCACACTAAAGAAGCACAGAAAACAGATACATTTAAATCGAATCAATATGTAAATAAATTCATCATAGATACCAGGACTAAATTTAGTATATCCGCTAGACGCGCGTTTCATCTATTAAAGACTCATCAGTGACACTCGAATCCAAAAAAGTTAAAAAGGCAAAATAAAGTACGAAGTTGAAGAGCATTGAGGACCAAAATTCCTAAAAGTTTTGCAAAATACATCTAAGGTAATCTATGCCTGAGGTAGAAAAGCCTTAGTATTTAAAAAAATACTAAACGACAGAGGGTTTAAGTTGTGGGTTTGTAGAACGAGCTGATAAGTTGGCAAGCTATATTTTCACTCGCAGGCAAAAGTGGTTACTTCAAAAACTCCTGACAACCAAAACGTGCAAATGCAGAAAAGCTATGTTCCCGTGTTGAATTTACGTAAATGTCATCCTAAGAATACAAACAAGCATACAATTACCGATGAAACTAACTGTGGCATCAAGCTTTACTGTTTATGTAGTGTTTGAATAATAGAATTAATACATTTTCATGTAATCATCATTGTTTTATTAAGATAAAGTCTATTGCATTGTTGAAACATTTGTAATGCATATTTCATTTAATACCTATATGGTCCAACTACTTATATGGTCCGGAACATAATCATTATACAGAAAGTTAAGTTTTAATCAAAGCCAACTTTAGTTGTAATCAAAATCTGAGACTCTGTAGTAGTAAAATGTCTGATTGTATGATACTTCTACTCATGAAATAAGTAACGTTATTTACGAAATAGTACAGGAAAACCCTATTCTGTACAGTAGCAAGCGTTGGAGTGTTTTTGGGATTTCAAGACGAGAAAAAAAGGTAAGAACACAATTTAGTTGTTTTTCAAACTGCAAAAGTAACATATCGAAAGTAATCCTTACAGAAAACACTGAATTTCATTATTTTATTTATAAATCAAACGTCTATCATTTCGAAATAAATGCCATTCAAGTTTTGCGTGCAATCCCAATATTGATTCGATCATTAACAGAGGAGTAACACAAGCGTTTGTTGACATTTTATACCACTGCTTGTGGACTATCAGTAACCAGGTTTACTGATCATCATCTCAGAAGCCAGGACGTCTGTATTGGCAGTATTTACCATAACAAAATAAATTCTTTTGAATATATAGTTCTTCAATTGTTTCAGTTCTTATACATTCTATACTTCAAATATTCGGCTTTGGGCGTTCCTTGTGTAGGTAAATCTAAAAAAGCGCCTCGTATGTATGAAATTTATAAAGAAATGTTTTTACAGCACTGGTTCGATACCTCTTCTCAGTCTCGAGTACTATTAGTACTGACATACACGATTGATACCAAACCTTTCTAAAAATCGGCCGAAATTATAAACGAATCAAGGTTTTCTTATCCCAGGCATAGATTACCTTAGCCGTATTTGGCACAACTTTTTGGAATTTTGGATCCTCAATGCTCTTCAACTTTGTAATTGTTTGGCTTTATAAAAAAAATTTGATATGAGCGTCACTGATGGGTCTTATGTAAACGAAACGCGCGTCTGGCGTACAAAATTATAATCCTGGTACCTTTGATAACTATCAACACCATCCGGCAAAATTTACCTACTTTCTATGTCCTTTTGAATATAGCTCTTCATTTTCTCTTTAAAACTTATACATCCTTTACCTTTCACTTATTTGATTATCAACGTTATGCTAAAGGTAAATCTAGAATAGCACTTGGCATGCTGAATTTATAAAGTGTTATTTTTATATTTTTAGTAAAGTTTTGACCTATGTATGATATAAGAATAAGAAGATTGCCAATGAGACAAGTCGCAATTATCCACGAGTGTGTATAGAATGATACAAAAATTAACAACTATATGTCACGGTTCGGCCTTCGACATGTCATTCTTCCTTCAAACTCTGTTGAAATCGTTTTTTTATGTAGAAGAACACATTTGTTTAAAAAGTTCATACATTGTAAAAATGCAGGAGAATACCAAATTATTTACTGTGTTGATAAAGCTTTAAAAAACTAAAGCAGAGGGTTACTGTTGAGAAGTATGTTGCTTCGCCATATGAATTTCACTTTTCTACTTCTCTTTTTTGTAACTTTCGTGTCTTCGTTGATATGTTGCGTTTTAATTCTGCTTAGATTGATGTATTTTGAAATAAAGACAAATACAAATTTATTATCCTGCGTTTGTCCTCCGTATTTTTCTATGATGCTGACACAAAAGTCCAGACCATTCACACCAAAATGGGTATATCGTTAGGTACCGGGATTATAATTAAGTACGCCAGACCCGCGTTTTGTCTACATAAGACTCATCAGTGACGCTCATATCAAAATATTTATAAAGCCAAATAAGTACAAAGTTGAAGAACATTGTGGATCCAAAATTCAAAAAAGTTGTGCCAAATACGACTAAATTAATATATGCTGGAATAAGAAAATCCTTAGTTTTTCTAAAAATTCAAAGTTTTGTAAAACAGTAAATTTTTTATAAAAATGACCACATTATTGATATTCATGTCGACGTATTGACTACTCGGCTGGTTATACACTCGGGGATGAAACGTCCACCAGCAGTGACATCGACCCAGTGGTGTAAATAGTTATCAAAGGTACCAGGATTATAATTTAGTACGCCAGACGCTCGTTAAGTCTACATAAGACTCATCAGTGATGCTCATATCAAAATATTTATAAAGCCAAACAAGTACAAAGTTGAAGAGAATTGAGGATCTAAAATTCCAAAAAGTTGTGCCAAATACGACTAAGGTAATCTATGCCTGGGATAAGAAAATCCTTAGTTTTCGAAAAATTCAAATTTTTGTAAACAGGAAATTGAATCAATTTCGATGTGTCATAATAATGTGATGGACCCTTGAAAGAATATGGAGATATTTCGATTATATCTAACATGCCTCAGTAAAAGCACAAAAAACATTAATTTCTGACATAGGTGACTTAATCCGAAATGTAATATAAAGATATACCAATTTAAGATTTAAGGGCATAAAAAAAACTTTAGAAAAGGCATTGAATCAATAGACATGAAGAAAATTGAATAAGCTATCGCCGAGCTACTGAATGTAATGCGGGGTTCACACATTGCCGATTATTGCTCCCGTTTGAGATCAGACAACAATACGACACGAAAGGTGAAAAAGTCGGATTAATATCCTCAATTATCTGGAATTTCCTATCATTGTCTGAACGCAGTCGTTTTAGTTCGTAACAGATTCCTACGAGTCGAGAAGGTTCCGAATAGTTCGGCAAAGCACCCCGACAGTTAGGTGCATCCTGTAAAATTCGGGGCAACTCAGCCGATTTTGTCTAGTCGGATTACAATCGTGGCTATGTCGTGACAGATTCTGCTGTATCGGATCGAATTCCGAACAATGTCTTGTGTATTCTGGACGGTGTCCTGTGGAACGGGAATGATCTGGAGTAATTTTTCATAGCCGTTTTTCTGCCGTTTTAGTCCAGATAGTATCCAGATCTTGTCGATTGCGAACCGCTTTTTGCCGAGACCGTTCCGAAACAGTCCCGTTATTAATATGAAATTCGTCAATGATACCCACGTCAGAGTCCCGACAATTACAGAATACAATACGACTGAGACCCGACAAAGCCGTTTGCAATGCGATAGAGCGGACCGTGATAGGATTACGTTCCGACAGTACCTAATCATCCCGAACATGCCGACAGTTTTCGAACGGATAACTTCCGTCAACGTCGGTTCACTGTCTGGTCACTGTCTGATCTCTGTCGGATTACATTCGGTAGAGTCGGGACGCAGTCGTGACAGACTCGGTCGAATTTTACCTGGCGAAAAATACAAATCGGATTAAAAGCTGATTGAGAACGGGATTATCGGGACTAATTCGTTTAGAAACGGTTGAATATCGACGCTTCCTGAACACTATCTGATTGTTGTCGTGATCAAATTATTGTTTTTACAAATTTTAATTTAAGTTTAAATTTCCATCCACGATTCACAGGATCTTGATCAGACTTTTAATAAATTTTAATCGGGAATGGTCCTGTCAAGGACGGTAGTAAAAATCGTGAATGTGTGACCCCAGCTTAAAAGTGTCTGAAAATAATTTCTTGTTTGAAATAACAAATAAACAAAACAATTTGGTAAAGTTTATCTATGAATGCAATAATCATTGCATAACATTTCTAGACCTGAAATTATTCACAGGTTATTGCTACAGAAATACTGAAAAAAAACAACACCAACACTGAAAAACTAAAAGCATACGGCCTGAGGCTGATAATAAACGTTGATATGAAAATTATCTGTATTTGTACATCAAATACTTCAACTGATTGATTGATTGATTGTTTGTTTGACCGATTAATCGGTTGTTTGGTTGGTTGTAGTAGAGTTGTAATATTAACTTAAGATGAAGTGTTACTCATTCGCGTCGCTTTTCACGGTCATTTTCTGATCGGTCTAATAACCAGCAGAGATTTTAATTCCAGTATACTAGTTACAGATGTGTGTGAATTTGATGGGTCAATCGATCCTAATTTATTTTCATAATTGTAAACTGTGACCATGTGCCTGATTCAACAGAAATATCTCTGATAGCAATAATCCAAATTGAGTCGTTTACATCTATATATCTGGATACTATACTTGAAGCAGTGCGCCATTGACCACCGCTTTGAAATCCGACTTCTGTTCTAGATATATAATTTCTATTTAAGACGACACCATACTCTGGATTGCCTATCATATTTGACGCAATGGAAACGGATATCAGATACAGTCCCGAAGATTCACAGACAAACTTTCCACTGTTTTTATATGTTGACAAATTTCTTATACCTTCACTGAATTTAACATCGTTAAATTTTATTATATTTCCAGCTTTCACTGTGCTACCTGATGTAAAGTGAGAAGTTAAAGCCACTTTCTCATCGATTCGTTTTTTTAATAATGCAATCGACGAGTTTGACTCCTTCTCTGTCGTGTCTATTTTCCTTCTTATTTCATCAATAGTAACGTTATGATTGATCCGAATGCTCACCAACTGATTAATGACATCTTTTTTAAACTCCGTAGTTAAATTATATAGTGCAAGAAAGTCCTGACTACGAGCGTGTTGGTTCATAGATAAAGACTGGATTGTTGCAGTGTTAGTCTGCACAGCATGTTGCAATGTACCAATTTCCTGTAGCGGCTTGATGTTCCCTAACTGTTGAAGATCTCGAATTTTTCGATCGTATTTCGATGACGCATTTTGTAGCAAACGCAGTTCGTTTTTCATCATATTATTTTCTCCTGTCAGTACACTGTGTGCATTTTGAAGCTGATTAAACTTTTGTTCTAGTGCAAGATACATGTCCATAGAAACATAATCAAGATTTGTGTCGTTTTTCTTTGAATTTTCTTCCACTTTGTGATCCAAAAGATCAAACTTTTGTTTCAGTTGCTTCGTCAATAATGAAATAGTTTTTTCCAAATCATGGCGTAAGCTTTCTGTTTCCAGTTGTAATGTCTTCTTTTCTTGTAGAAATTCGGACAAGGTAAGGAACTGGTTGTTTGTTTGTGTTTGTCCGCCATTACTTGGAGTTCCATCCAAAAGAAAACAATTTCCAGTAACAACCAGATGAAAAACAATTAAAAACTTTACAAACATGACTTGTCGAAAATATATCACATATGAAAATACAATGTCCACTGTTAATCTATATAAATTATCTAATCAGTAATCATGTAATGTTATATATACTAGTAAACACTTTACGATAAAAGAGAAATATGAATCTGTACAAAACTCAAGCACGTAGTTATATCTATGTAACTTTTGTAACTTTTGGTGTTATAAAATTTCAGTAACAAATTGCCTGTGAAATAATAATCAGTAATAGTGGAATTACTTGATCAACAAATATTTCAAATTTAGAAGATAATGCTAAAAGGGGGATAAAAAAAACCACAAGTGTACATATAATACACAAACAAGACAACAACATAGGTTATAAGAGTACGCATGAATAAAACATAAACAGAGGAGTTGCAAACCCTACGTTTATATTTATAACGCCTGTTGGAGATCAACAGTTGTCACAAAAATAGAATACAGTGCACCCAGTTGAATCAATGGCATACACATGGATCCGTCAATATAAGACGTTTCGTCCCCGAGGGTATCACCAGCCCACTGGTCAGCACTCCGGTGTTGACAAGAATATCAATAATATGGTAATTTTATAAATTTCCTGTTTACAAAACTTTTCGAAAAACTAAGGAAATTCTTTTCCCAGGAGTAGATTACCTTAGCCGTATTTGGCACAACTTTTTTTGGAATTTTGGGTCCTCAATGTGCTCTTCAACTTTGCACTTGTTTGACCTTTCAATTGTTTTGATATGAGCGTCACTGATGAGTCTTATGTAGACGAAACGAGCGTCTGGCGTATTAAATTATAATCCTGGAAGCTTTTATAACTATTTATAACAAACCACGGTTTCGTTCCATCCTTGTGGAAATTCTTTTTATTTAAAATAGAGGGAGGGACAAACCGAAATGATATACAGATTCATGTTGTATATATAATTCTGGTTTTTTAATCATTCGTATGTGAAACTTTGTCTAGCATTTATGGTTGGGCGAAACTGGGATTATATATTATGACACACTGAAGTAAACAAATGAAGAATGTGTTTTGGGGATTGCTACTTTATTGAATGGAAACCTGTATGTTAGAAAAACGGATGTCAAGTTGGTCCATTATACAACATTCAACATTTTTGTTTTTCTTGTATCCATTTTCAATATTCAACATTCGATTTCAACATTCAATTTCAATATTCAACATTCATTTTTTTGGGGTTTTTTTTTGTATTTTTTTTGTATTTTTTTTTTTTTTTGGTATCTATTTTCAACATTCAACATTCGATTTCATCATTCAACATTCGATTTCAACATTCAACATTCGATTTCAATATTCAACATTCAACATTCATTTTTTTTTTTTTGCATCCATTTCAACATTCAACATTCGTTTTCAACATTCAACATTCGTTTTCAATATTCAACATTCGTTTTAAACATTCAATTCAACTTTCAACATTCGTTTTCAACATTCAACATTCGTTTTCAACATTCGTTTTCAACATTCGCTTTCAACTTTCGTTTTCAACATTCGTTTTTAACATTCGATTTTCAACTTTCAACATTCGATTTTCAACTTTCAACATTCGTTTTCAACATTCGATTTTCAACTTTCAACATTCGTTTTCAACATTTAACATCCGTTTTCAACATTCAATTTTCGTTTTTAACATTCAATTTTCAACATTCAACATTCGTTTTCAATATTCAATTTTCGTTTTTAACATTCAATTTTCAACATTCAACATTCGTTTTCAATATTCAACATTCGTTCTCAACATTCAACATTCGATTTTTAACTTTCAACATTCGTTTTCAACATTCAACATTCGTTTTCAACATTCGATTTTCAACTTTCAACATTCGTTTTCAACATTCAACATTCGTTTTCAACATTCAATTTTCGTTTTTAACATTCAATTTTCAACATTCAACATTCGTTTTCAATATTCTGGCAAGATTCGTCCTCAACATTCAACATTCGATTTTTAACTTTCAACATTCGTTTTCAACATTCAACATTCGTTTTCAAAATTTTACTTTCGTTTTCAACTTTCAACATTTGATTTTCAGTTTTCAATACACTTTTTCATTATTCATCGGTCTGACGTTGTACCGTACCGTACAACGTCAGACCGGTAGGGCCTACAGTTTTGAGCACGGATCGAGAAGCCAGTCACTCTAGAAGAGATCGAAAATATGTCGAAAAAGAATGTTGAAATTGGAAAATCGAATGTTGCAAACGAAAGTTTAATGTTGAAAACGAATATTGAATATTGAAAGCGATCACTTTCATTTTTTCACAAGATATTAAAACACAAAATATTATTTCATGTTCAGAAATTCGCTATATATATATTCAACTGTGTCACAGTGAACTTGACATATACCAAATTAACGTAATGGTTTATACTAGACAGTGACTTTACGGTACCACTCTTATTAACTGTAAATATACATTTATTTCAACACATACAAATCTTTCAACAAATTCAGAAACAATTACATTCATTCATACTTTAAATATAAAACCACAAACTGCAATGAAACAAGGACTGACGGACTAATGAATTCGACAATGCACTTTTAAAATTACGCCATGAATTAATATCGCCAATAAAACAATTTCTAGCTGTAATTCAGTAATTTGAACTTTACCATAAAACGATGTAAAAAGTACGGAAAAGCCGTATTGCAGATTATGATAAAACTATCCTAATATTTCCATTTAACTTTCAATGAATGAAACTCTATCGAGAAACTAAATAATATTTTCCCAAATAACAAAATTACCTAACCTGTAAATATTGCTTTAGCTTTTAAAGACAAATCCCTCTATTGTTTATGCGCATATACCAGCGCAACAGTACTATGCCGTCAGCGTTTTATGACGTCGTGGTTTCCGCGAACTCGAAACGTTAATGAGAGTTATTCCTCTTTGAGCCGATTGAGAGAGTGACAAACGTTTTGAGTAGATTTTCCGAGAAGAAAATGAAAATTGTTTTTATACAATAGACATGTTCCAGAATTGGATATATAAATTGATTATATGAATTAAGTGTATCTGAAACAAACAACAAAACAGCAAATGATAAAATATATGAATAAAAAGAGAGTCAACTATATACAGCAAACTAACAACTGTCAAGAAACGAAACAAAAATCTGGATACTCGACAACAAGATGGAGGGGGATAGGACCTTTATCGGGACTCCGGGATCAGGTGTTTTAAGCTCGGGATTTCGGGATCCGGGAATCCTTTTTAACTTTACTTTATTTAAATTCGGGACCTCGGGATTTCGATTTTTTTAAAGTCCGGTATTTCGGGATTGGCCAATCATATTATAATATAAAAATAATTTCCATAATTTGCTACGTGTATGGATTTATCTTTTCTATAGAGACAATCTCTTTGGTAGCCTAGGTTTTAAATTGTATTTATATTTCAACAAATCATTAAGAAAATACGAAAATCATCAATCATGTCATCAAAATTCAATGTATCTATAGAATTAGAAACCTTACGTTACGGTACCTATATGGATATGGCAAATTGCACATACGTATTTTGAATGTGTAAGGCGATTACATTTTGACACAAATATAATATTCAGATTTCTGATAAGCACCAACAAATCAGTAACCCAACGACGCATACGTATAAAATAAAGTCCATCTAGAGAAGTTAACATTTACGCTTCTAACATGGTAGGTTTTTGTATTTGACCACTCCCGAGTATGATCCAATTTGCCAAATTTTATATTTATGTACTAGGTGCGCAATTTTTATGTACTAGGTGCGCAATTTTTATGTACTAGGTGCGCAATTTTTATGTACTAGGTGCGCAATTTTTATATAAAAAAAAACATAATCCTGCCTGTGTTTAAAAGTTGTCGGAAGGAAAAATTAGAGAGGAATGCATATGAAAAAAGAATGTGTCCAAAGTACACGGATGCCCAACTCACACTATCATTTTCCATGTTCAATGGACAGTGATATTGGGTAAAATAATCTAATTTGGCATTAAAATTAGAAAGATCATATCATAAGCTTCATGTTTACTAAGTTTCAAGTTGATTGGACTTCAGCTTCATCAAAAAACTACCTTGACCAAAAACTTTAACCTGAAACTTGCACTTTCATTTTCTATGTTCAGTCAGGAACATATATATTGGTCTTAAAATTAGAAAGATCATATCATAAGCAACAGGAACTTCAAAAACTACCTTGACCAAAAACTTTGACCTGAAGCGGGACACGAAATTGAATTGATCTTTTAAAAGCATCTCTCATTTACGATCTTTTTAGAACTTGTGATTTTAATTTAGTATACATTGCAATCGTAAAATAATCGGTAATTTCGTTAAAAAAAAACCTCGTAGTAAATAGAATAAGGAAATATTTGGTTCATTAGATGTGCTTCTGCATTTATTAATTATCTCTTTGATTAATATGTCATAAGTCCTTTTAAAAACAAAGAAATGTCAGAATAATTTTACTTATAACGATAATTTTTTTTGAAGATGAGGAATTTACAGAAAATAATAATAAAAAATAATAATGAATAAATACAATTGAAATAATAGTTTTTAAAATGTGCACCGATTAACACACGTATATTTAGCGAATACAGAACGAATAAGTAACGGTATCAGTCGAGCACTGAAACGGGTCCCGTCCAAGGTCAGGAGCAATTACGTTGTTGTCGTTAACGTGTTAGAGTCGGGGGCTCATATTTGCCGTGGACACAATTTCGCCGTTTTAAGATTTTGAGGTGTAAAAACTTCAAAAGATGGTTGAAATGGAAGAAATATGCCGTTGAATTATATTTTTATAACAAATTTGATTATTTTTGAAAATGAGACTAAATTTCGGCACTTACGGCAAAAGGACCGAAAATGGACAACGATTTTCAGCCAATTTCCTGAATGACAAAAACGATTTCAAAGAAGCTTCCATAGTCATTTTTTGACTGATTGCCCTAATTTTCATTTTTTACACCTTTCAAATGTCTTCTATTCGTCTATAATGAAATTTATTTGATAAATATTGTTTAAAGCTGCAGTTATTTGGTTTTAAATAGATATGTAAAAACGGCGAATATGTGTCCCCCGTTGACCAAAAAATAGGACATTTCAAACACCCTTTCATCCAACTTTTCAGATGATTATACTCAAAACAAACACATTTTCAAGCTAAGAATATTTTGCATTTGAAGTTAACTTCATATAGAAGTATCAGTATACTCCAAATTATATAGACCTGAACATAAACTGAAGAAAACATGGAAAGATATGGCGAAAATGAGCACCCCACTCTACATATTTGTTTTTCATTTATTTATTTTTTGTTCATAAATTAAGCCGTTATTTTCTCGTTTGAATTGTTTTTCATTTGTCATTTCTGGACCTTTTATAGCTTTATATGCATTATGAGATTTGCTCATTGTTGAACAGGTCAGGACCACTACCTTATATGGAAATGCATAAATTAGCATACTTATGTTCTCGCACATTTAATTGTTTATTTACATGTGACGCAATTCATTTTTACCTAGGTTTTTGACCAATCCACTAAATGAGTCACAATGCATGATGGACTACTACGTGTTTACAATCAACCAAGAACACGTGTTATTTACTGAAATACAACACATTTTTTCGTGCAATGCGGGATTCACAATTTCGCTTAGTTTTTCATTTTATGTATCCTCATTCATAGTTCGTGATATAAAGTATTATTTCCATGCTCAGATTAAAGAAGAGTTGTTTCTATGCGAAGAAAAAAAGGGTTTGAATTACCCGATGTATAGCCATTAACATGTTTGATGATGGCACAGATATTTCATGTATTTGTCTACCAGAGTGAGACAAGAACGAAACAACAGCGAAAAAACACAATTACCCATGAGAAAAACTCAATAGTGTAAAGTAAGCCGTCGATAACAGCCAGTGCTGATATTCACGAGTACAGAAATGTTCGTATAAATAATTAAAGCGGCAAATGTGGGATCCTTGAATTTTGTGTTCGTAAAAAGGCGAAGAAATATTTACATACATGGCAGTGTTAACAAAATCTATATGTATTTTTTTGTCACATTTCAGTATATGGGACTTCCAAACTGTTCCCTTTGTTTTGAAGGTAGTGAAGTCAGCAACTGTAGTTTCAGTATGTTAGTTTTTTAACGGGCTCGATCGGACATTTGCCAAACTGAATAAAAATATTACAGCTGATTTCTCATACCTGCGAAGTAAAACTTTTGTTGGCTTGCTTGCTTTGTTTGCATAGTTGTTTGTACAAGCTTTGAAAATAAGATTGACATCTTTAAAAAGTATATGTATATAGGCATAATTTAACTTGTATATTTTATATTTTGTACAATATACAAACAAAGCAAGCAAGCTAACCAAAGTGTTGCTCTACATGCATTAGGAAATAAGCTGTAATGAATTTATCCATATGTATGTTCGACAAGGTGGAAATTTTGATATGTTTTGTGAAAATTGCGGCGTTGGATCTATAATAAAAAAGATGTGGTATGATTGCCAATGAGACAACTGTCCACAAGAGACCAAAAAGACACATAAATTAACATTTATAGACCACCGTACACCCATCAACAATGAGCAAAGCTTATACCGCATAGTCAGCTGTAAAAGGCCCCGGTATGACAATGTAAAAAAATTCAAACGAGAAAACTAACGGCCTTAATTATATAAAAAAAAATTAACGAAAGCAAATATGTAACACATAAACAAATAACAACCACTGAAATACAGGCTCCTATACAATATATATTTTTTAATGGAATAGATTTCTTGTCCTTTTATATATTTAATTGGGTCGGGTTTTTTTTTGGTTTTTTTGTTTGGATTGTTTTACACAAGTAATTTTTGGGTCATTAATAGCTTACTTTTTAGCATTGAACCTATGACTGCTTACTTTACTAAATTATGTCTTTTTTGGAAAGATGTCTCATTTGGCACTCATATCTCATCTTCTTATATCTATATACAAAGCACGTTTTAGAAAGAAAAAAATAATAGGTAATATGGCACCCACTATGATCCAGAGACTTTTAATATTGGAGATATTTTACATATGTCAACAGGACAGCAGCCGAACGACAAAAAAAAAACCTCTGAGGTATATTTTGTGATAAAATTAGCAACAAACGGATATTATCGATGGATGAAACTATAAAATATGTATTGAGCTATATACCGTACCCGCTCAGTGGCGGATCCAAAAGGGCTGGGGTTCCGGGGGATGGACCCCCTTTTTAGGACGATCAGTGCATTTGGATGGGGACATGTAGTTTGAACCCCTCCCCTTTTGTCCAGGGTTAGGCCCCCTTTTTTTAAATGGCTGGATCCGCCCCTGCCGCTTTCATAACACATATTTTTTTAGCATACTGAATATCGTGATGTTCTTACTATTAGTTCAGGTTCTGATAACTTGAAAAAAATACACATTCAGTACAGAAAAAAGTGTTTCAATGAAAGTTTCCGTGTTTTTCTATGCAGAAATGATTTTGGAATGACATTATACAGGTTTAAAAGAGCTCAAATGATTTTCTTACTGGACAGTGGTTACTTCATTTGATATTTCACTGTGTCACGTCGTGAAATTAATGCAGGTTCAATTCATAACAATGCACAAAACCGGTTCAACTACTTTTGCAAGGCGAAAAAGAAAGTCGAATTGTGAAGCCAATAAACAATATTTTTTTAATCTGAGCATGCAAATTGAAGATTACGTTATATATTTTACATTAAATATATTTGCAAAATAAAAACTTTGGTAATGAGAGTCCCAGACAATATATTAGCTGACTGTTTTCCCACTAATTCCACGTGTTTTAAGTTTACTCGTAGTAGCCCACAATGCATTGTAGTGTATTGAGTCGATTGGTCAGTTTTTCAAGGCCATATTGGCCTTGTGTTTTGGAAATTACTATGCAAATATATTCTGACGTCAGAAAATCTAGAGTTCTCGACCTGTTGAAGGCCGTACGGTGACCTATTATAAATAGTTCCTGTGTCAATTGGTCTCTTGTGGAAATATGTATTATTTGCTATCATATCTTTATCTTTCAGAAAAATGACGCAAATAAACGACGTATACATTTTTTTTTATCTTCATGTTCTGTCAACTCATTTGAGTATACGGATGAAACTCTGAAATCAGTTACTTAAAAGAATATATTAAACTGACCATGCGCAGATTTATTTTCATATCTACATAAAACATTTTGAATTGTAGATCGATTTATTTAAGCGTTTAAAATTAAACAAAGATCAAGGTTTCGTTCAATATCGTAGCGGCTACATAGGGCTACGTAGATTTATGACTATTTAACATGTAGCTAGCCTAGCTGCTACATAGATATTGATTGCAGCTAGCCTAGCTACTCGTTCATAAGATCAAAATCTATACTACGTAGCCGCTACGATATTGAACGGAACCTGGTTCATAAAAAAAATAATCTTTTTAAAACTACATTTGGAAGTGGTCCGATCTTTCCGAGTCATATTTGCAATATCGGCTCCACGATCTTTATTGTTAGGGGACTTAGATTTCTATTGATTTTAAGTTATTATCATCAAAATAAAAAAGAACAACATTCTTAACCGCGAAATTAGAATTCATGATATCGGAAGCAAAGGTCTGTCTTGTCTTTCAGATATACTTTGACTGAACTATGAAATGACATAACAAATGTATTCACTATTTTAAGAAGAATTTCTGTTCAACACATAAGCACTATAAATAAGTTGAATAGAAGCATAATCCATTCGCGTGTACATTTGTTCAATGCATTATTTTCCAACCACCGCATTTATATTACGTGTCTGTGAAACTGACTGAAAACTAAGAACTATCACGTGTAAATTAATATGCATTAATAGTAGTTGAAAACAAACAAACAACATAACAGCAAATAACGAGAACTGTGTTGTCCGTAATTTGTATAGGAATAACGCCCAAAACCGGCGGAACGCCTTTCGACGTTATATTAGAATTGGCGCAATGTATTCCCGCCATTTCAAATTGTTAACCCTTTTGTAGAATTATCTCTTTTTCCATACCGGTGACCCCATCATTTTATTTCATGATTTTATCTAGAAATAAACAACGCATATTCTGTTGAATACTCATCGAGAAATTATTGGTCAATTTTTTTTTAAACATCATTCTTTTATAGTTATTTCACAATAAATAAAGGCGGGAAAATTATTATAGCAACTTATCGCTATTATTTCCCCCTCAGAAATAGGTAATATTATTAAAATAGTTTGTATTAACAACTTGGTTAGCAGAACAAACAAGTTTTATGGGAAACCAACTTTTAAAAAAAATATTACACTGCTATTGACTAGAGGTCCCGATTTCCAAATTGCATGAAAAAGACGGCGTTCTAAATCGAAAACGAGGTCGGTGACCCCATTTTTTTATTTGCTTATTTTGAAGCTTTTACCTAACCTAAAGTAAATATAAAATATAAAGAAGATATTATTGGTAGATCTGAATAGAAGGATTTGTCTTTAAGCGTCAGCTTTGAAAGGCGGCTATTCAGTTAATGAAATCCTAAATCTCTATATAAAAATAAGGCGTACACATATTTTCCCGCGCTCGTGCAATAATATTATACAATTACTGTCTTTTGGTGAGGTAAATGTGTGGTTTTTCAAAAGTCAATTAAACCACATATTTACCGAAACAAAAGACAGTAAATGTGTTATTCCATATTCCGAGAGAAATGAATGTAATGGAAAATATTTACCAAAACCAAGGATTTGTATAGTTAGAACTATTTGTACATCAAACGGGTTTTTTTTACAAAAATTATACACGTAAAAGCACGCGACGTTTTGCGCGGTGAATATCATTTTTACGCAGGTGAATATGCTTATTTATTCAAAATCCCATTCATATAGAAAAACCTACTAATATTTTATCAATATGGAATAATTTATTTTATTTAAATCTTTCAGGTTTTAAGTGACGTGTATATATGAAATTGTGCAGTGACGTATATTAGAAATGTCGTCAGTCTCGGTCAATCGTCATAATGAGTATGATAAAACAGAAAATAGAATGAATGAATGAATGAAACAAATGAACTGATGAATAACCATTTAATAGACACATAAATATGACGGTGACATATTCAACCAAATAAAAGTATAAAAATTTATTGCATAAGTTCATATCGAGAGAAAAACAAAAACACCTGAGGACCAAACTATTACCAAATAAACAAACGTACTTTAGACAATTCTACGTCTTTTAAGGCCTTGTTGATCAAAATCCAACCAAAAAGCCCTCAAAACATTTTTTTTTAAATGTGTTTTTAATGAATAGATAGAAAAAAAATAAAGTGAGGAATGCTTTTGGTCAGTTACTGTAGCTTGGTATACGGCATGTAGATCAATCCATTATTGGCCCAGAGGAATGCTTTTGGTCAGTTACTGTAGCTTGGTATACGGCATGTAGATCAATCCATTATTGGCCCATCTATAACAATATTGCATTGGTAATCATTAGGTAGTAGTTGCATATTTTTAACTTAATTCCGGAAATATTTGTGCTTTTCCATCCTATTCTCTATTTTTATATCAACCGGAAGTTAACTGGAATTTTGTAACCGTAAACCAGTTCTTCAGGCCACATGCAAATCGCCAAAAAATCGTATTTCGATAAGTTATCATTTAATTTTAGGATTTTTATGTCAAAATGAAAGTAATATGCAATGGGGAAATCAAAACAAAAGAAGTTTAAAGCAAAGCAGCAACAGCCAACTGGTCTTCCAAGTGTCAAAGACTTTGAAACTGAGATTGAATTTGAAGAAACATCAACAACAAACTTTTCTCTCCAACCTATTATTGAACAGGTTTAACATAAAGTTTTTAATGTACTCAAACTCACTCAATTGATTAATCCATGGCAATGTGGCACAAGCTAGGTGTAAATAGCAGCAAATGACAATACTGTTTTACCCAAGCTTGGGAGTCCATATTGGCATATAGTCCGAGATTACTCTGATATTCAACGGCTGTTTTGCCAGACAAGCTGGGACCATGAAGTCCGAGATTACTCTGACATCCAACGTCTGTTTTGCCAAACAAGATGGTGCCGGGGCGTCTGAGCTCGTCCTAAATCAAAAAGTGGATATTTGCCCACCCAAAATAGATACGCTGCTTCGTCGCTTCTGGTGCCAACTGACGGCCTTGGAATTATATAAATCGGGCATCGATCTCTTCATATATGTTTTCAAAGTTTCACCTACCTGCCAACTTTTATTTTTCCATATTTTAACAGTTTTCACAGAGACCCAAATTTTCTTGCAAAAGTCAGACGTAAAGAATTGGCTTCAGCGTAATGACATCATAGCCTATAGGAAGGCATCCCAGATTAAAATTAGAATACCCTTGCCAGATGTAAAAATTTGAAAAACCAGAATGTTGGCATATTTGAATTGATTGTTTATCTTCCTGTTTTCCTCAGTTTGATGACTTCTAATTGTGTATATTTTTTCAGTTATCCAGTGTAAATGAGGAAACCAGAGAATGTGGTTGTGCTTCTCTAGCCAACCTTGTATCTAACCCAGCACATATAAACATACTGCTACAGAAAGATTGTATCAAGATATTGGCACCATTATTTGTAGATACCAGTCCTCAAGTTAGCATAAAGGCATTAGGAGCAATTAGGTATTTACATTTTTGTACATGTCATGAAAGCAATGTTAACAACAATAAAAAAACACATGACCATTTCACAATTAATTTAGAATGGCTGAGGAAGTTCAAAGTCCTTAAAAATTTCAGCAATCTTTCTATTGTCAATTTTGATTGGAAGAAATTGTTATCTTTTACTTGGCAAAACAAAAGGAAATATTTTGAGTTTCCATAAGGCCACACCAATTTGATTCCTTGTTCGACGGACCCGCCCACACCTATTTTTCTCAAAACAGAATTTTTTTATTTTTTTTATCTTCCCGCATCCGGAAATGTAATCATGTCCATTTCCCGCACCGTTTTTTTCGTAAATATTATAAAAATATATCAACATTTGTTTTTAAAATCACAGTCTAACCTGTATATAACGATTTTAAACATAAAAGCACACCACCACACTTCTTAAATATCTGTGAGAATATTTGTTTCAGCATGAAACCTATTTATCCAAAGAAGGAGTGCTCCCATATGAATTTATAAAAGCGGAAATATATACCGGTAAAGAACAAAACATTGGTTTCTTTTCCCCTTACTTATATTCCCTATCAAAATATGTTCGTTGTTAGAATAAAGTACAGAACTTCTGAAGGATTTGCCTTCAACGGCAATTATATTGTATGCTGGCAAACAAAACTATCCATAGCCGCTGCATGTTTATGCACCTGTCCTGATTGATTCAGGGGCCTGTCGATCAGCAATTATCGTTTAATGATGTTGTTCATTGGTATTTTCCCGTTTGGATATATAAATTAGATCGTTGGTTTTCCTGTTTGAATTGTGTACGCTAATAATTTTGGGGCCCTGTATAGCTTGTTGTTTGGTCTGTATCAAAGCCCCATGTAAAAGGTCGTACTTTTATCTGTGTTTGTTATTATCAGGTTAAGAACAATCTTCCCTCAGACAAGGGGTCATTTTACTGATGTAGAAAAGAAATTAGAAATACCAAGGAGTTGTATAGTTCTTCTATTCAAAACCTTTGAAAACTTAGAATTTTGTACTCTAAAAGAGGAAAGTTACATCATATTTTAAACAACTTTTTTCTAAAAAAGGGGTCCACTTATTTTGAATAATATTAAACTGTTAAAGTAAATGTGTTAACATGGTTAAAGTCCAGGAATATTACAAAATTCTTGGACATGTTTTGACCATTTAATACGATAGATGTAGTTCTTTGAGAAAATATGAGCCCTTTTGTACAAACAAATATATTATAACTTATATTGATCACTCATAAAACATGAAAAAGGGATATTTATAACATTAAGGGGTTGCCCCCAAACTGAACATGACTTAGAAGGAGAATTGTCTCATTGTCAGTCACACATATATAGACCAGATTTAATTATTTCTTGGTGAACAGGGAAAAAATACTTCAGAAATTAAAGAAAGAACAAAGTACAAGTGATAAATCAAGTTTTAATATTGTCGAAACTTACTATTTTATGTTTACAAAAAAAAATTATAATCGCTCGCCTTTACTTTTCAAGCTTCGCCTCAAGAATTTGCAAAATAAATATTTTTTTGTTTAAATTTTCAAATCGCTCGCTCGCCCCAAATTTTGGAGTCCAAAAATCCGTAGAACAAGAATTTAAATTGGTGTGGCCTAATGTCTAAAAATAAAAGTTATCACAAAAAAAAGTAGATGAAGTAAATTTATTGTAAAATGTGATTATCTAAGCACACAAAACAAGAAAAGAAGATACATGTAACTTTGTTTGAAAAAGTTTTTGAATAAAGCTTTATTGAATACTACATGTACATGTACTAAAGCTGCAGAAAATTACTTGCACAATTACAAAAAAAACATTTTATGATCTTGAATCTTTATTGCAAAGCATAGACATGCTATGGCAAAATTAACAACATATATTACATAATATAAAACATGAATAGACAACAGAGAACAATTATAGTATGATACAATGACATATATATTAAGTTATGAGACTATAGAAGATAGAATATTCCAGGCAGCTTTTACATAATTACAAAATTTGATCGTAAGAGACTTTATACTAGAAGCTTGTAGTAAATTTAATAGTTTAATATTATTAGGCCAATGATAATAGTACTTTGGTAAAAATTGTGTTCGTACAGATCTATAAGATGGACAAACAAGAACAAAATGGTATTCATCTTCAAAAACACACATTTTACAACATTCACATAAACGATTCTCTCTAGGAATATTATTATAACGGCCAACTTCAATATTTAACTTTAATGTTCCACTGCGTAACTTTGTTAACAGATTAACATTATTGCTAGAAGACAGATATTTTTCAATATAAAAAGTTAATTTAAATGTACTATAAAAAGACAGTTTACTACATTCTTGAATAGTAGTTGACAATTCTGCAAGTATTGATCTTTAATACGAGTTTTATTGTTATTTATACAAATTGTGCTAGCATCTTGGTTTAGCCATAAATAATTTAAACCAAGATCATATAACATATCACGAATATTTGAGGCCCAGTTTACATAACCATTGATAGCATCGTCATACAAGAGTTTGTACACATCATATACAACTTTTGGTTTATTTGTAATAATATGTAACCAATATTTCAATATATTTTGTTTTCTAACAATAAAAAGAGGTAAATGGCCAAGTTCCTCATATAAAAAGCATGTTGGTACATTTCTACCCAATTTTTAACACAAATCTACAAAAATGATTATGGATAAGTTCGATATCTTTAGCACAATGGAAACCCCATATTTCTGATGCATAGCCTAAAATGGATCTGACCATACTGTCGAAAAGAAACATCTGTTCTTCTGGAGTGAAGAAAAATTGTTTGCGAGAGTTCATTAAAGATGACATGGCTCTAGATCCTTCTTGTGCTAAACGTTTCTGAGTATGTAAAAACTTTCTGTTGTAATGTAATAATACACCAAGGTACACATATGAATTTACAACTTGCAGTTCCTTATTATCATAGAAAAAATTAGTGTCTACTGGTCTAAATCCATTTCTAAATACCACTACTTTGGTTTTATCAGCATTGACTTCGAAATTCCATTTATTGCAGTAAAGTTAAAGTTTATCAAGTAAGTGTTGCAGAACAGTCAGTGTTTTTCCAAATAAAACGGTGTCGTCAGCAAAAAGTATAAGATATATATAAGGATTCCATTCAAAGATATGACATCTTCGTTTACATCGGTGGAGATATCTTGAATAATGTCATTTATAAAGAATAAGAAAAGTAACGGAGATAAGGGCTCGCCTTGTTTTACACCAATGTGATTGTCAAAAGCCTCTGATAGTACTCCACCAGACCGCACACGTAAACGCACAGATGAATAAATAGAATTGACCATTGATACGAATTTACTGCTAACTCCAGATTTGAGAAATTTGTATATCAAAATTCTTCTGTCCACTTTATCAAACACCCTTCGGATATCAACGAAACCACAATATAATTTTAATTTATGTTGAAGAGTATGTGAAATAATTCCATGCAGAGTAAATATAGCATCAATAGTCGAACGTCCTGGTTGGAATCCAAATTGGTTGTCTATAATATGATTTTCGTCCTGAGACCACGACAACAAACGGTCAGTTAGAATACTAGTAAACAACTTACTTATGATGCAAAATTCTCAATAATACATGATAAAAAAAATCATATTGTTCATTAATAGATCAAGATAATGCTGAAATTAATTTTGTACTGGAACAGCTGTATCATAACAATTTAAAATAATCTATTTTTTTTTGTGTAGAAATATAACAGTGGATGGAGGCATTGATGCATGTGAGGTTCTAGTCAAGAAGGATGTGTTGACTCCACTTGTAGCCTTGTTTTCACAGGTTTGTTTATAACTTTATAATTTAATTTTGGATGTTATGCGTCCTCTGATTGGCTGACGTTATTTTGTTATGAGCCCATATACATAATTTAGTCTTGTGACCGTGACGTCATAAATTTTTCATGGTTTTCTAGAGTTTAAAATGGAATTTAGAATTAAATTATAAGAAATGACTGTACTATTTTTTATGTTATTTCTTCATCGACAGAAAAAATAGTACAGTCATTCCTTAAATAAAATATGTCAATTGACTCATTACAGTTCAATCTTTTTGTAATGACATGATCATGATGATTGAACAATTTGTTAAAATTTATACATTTATACCTGGATATTAGTTATAAATAAAAAAAACTTTGAAAGTACGAATATATCTAAGTTATAATTTTTCTTGCATAGTCATTTGTTGTTTTCTTTGAATCTTTTATGTTTTGCTTTTGCTTTTTGTGAAATCTTACCACTTCAGACAAAGGAGTATGTTCGATAAGGTCATAAAATGGCCCCGTTTTTTTTGCGTAAATTTTAAATTCGGATTTATCGACCAATATCACGCTAAATTATAGCCAACACATTGACTAGCTAGGATATAAACCATTTTGTTGAAAATTTTACATTTCTGCATTTCAGTATGACGTCACAAGTTGTACTCATATTGATTTTTCACCAAAAAATCAATGAAAATGGGTGAATTTCCATTGATCATTGGACAGGAAACAAAGAGCGCATACGTAGACAACAAAGATCTTTTAAAATAATGTTCGTGAAGACATTTCGAATTTCTTATTTGAATCTTAAGCTTGTCGACGCCTGCGCTCTATGTTTCCTGGTCCCTTATTTGGCCGAAATCTAGCTGATTTTGTCATATTTTGCCAAAATCCCTTATTTTGACCTTTTTTGGATGTAAAAATCAACGTCATAGAATTAAACTTTGACAAAAACAGTTCTGTTTAACTTTCTAACATGTCTTTAAGGCAACTTTAGACCTTTATTATCTTGTAACTCTGAACTTTATAATTGAGGCCAAATATGACCCTTACCGAACTTACTCCTTTTTCAAATTATCTACATTTGTATTTGTGCTAGTATTTCAAATTGATATTTGCAAGGTACAGTAAGTTTGAGTAATATCTTTTTGTGAAAAGTTTTCAACAAAAAGTTAATTCAAGCATACTGGTATTAAACGTGTATGCTATTTCAAATTTATTCTTTCTGTTAATTTTGCAGTTTAACATAAGACTTTTTGAAACATCTGTTATGTTAACTTATTCCTAAATGACTCCCAATATCTTAAATTATACATTGTCCTCCATGTTAGAGGTGACCACCAAACTACATGGATACTTCTGGTAATAGTCCTCACAGATTTAAAAGATAATTGATATCTATGTCGAACTTAACCTTATGAAATTCTAGAGTCAAAATTTTACAAATTGTATACCACATGACCATTTTGCTTTACTTTGTTTGCATACATATTTTAATTAGGGCCCCGCCTGAGGCGGGTCGCCCTATAGTGATCAGTCTGTCCGTAACACTTTAGTGTCCGCTCTATATCGTGAGAACCCTTATGATTTCAAAGTTTATACTTGACATCCATTTTAACCAACACCAGAGGGTGTGTCATGATGTATGTACAACTTCCTAGGTCAAAGGTCAAGGTCAAAAACTTTGGTTTCAGTTGACAACCCTGTGTCCTGTGGTGAAGATCCTGTCCGCTCCATATCTAGATAACCGTTATGATTTCAAAGTTTATACTTGACATCCATTTTAACCACCACCAGAGGGCGTGTCATGATGTATGTACAACTTCCTAGGTCAAAGGTCAACGTAAAAAAAACTTTGGTTTCAGTTGACAACCCTGTGTCCTGTTGTGAAGATTGTGTCCGCTCTATATCTTGAGAACCGTTATGATTTTAAATATTATACTTGACATCCATTTCAACCAACACTAGAGGGTGTGTCATGATGTATGTACCACTTCCTAGGTCAAAGGTCTGTCTGTCTGTTGGTCTGTCCATCGCTAACAAATTTGATCCACACTATATTTTGAGAGGACATCTGTTATTATTTCATACTTTATACCTGACAATCATTTTCAACTTAACACATATATTAACCAACACCAGAGAATGTGTCATAATGTATGCATCCTAGGTCAAAAGTCAGTCTGTCGGTCTGTCCATCTGTTCGTTGTTCTTAACAAATTGTGTCAGCTCTACCTCTCGAGAACCCTAAATATTTCATACTTTATACTTGGTGGGTCATAATATATTGAAGGCATAATACTTAAAATATGTGACAAATATCAATTGGGCAGCACCTTTAAACATTTTGTTCAAATATCAATCCATATATCCAGAAGTCACCTTAGAGTAGTCAACAATGAGTTCACATCATGCAGTCATATCACTATTATTCTATGAAAGTAAGTTGAGAATATTTATCAGTTTTAACTTAGGTAAAATATTAGATTAAAATCACACGTGAGACTATGTAATAACTTCAAATAATGCTTCATATCAGATTATCCATACAACTTATTTACCCCACATTATTGACAGCGGGGGCCCACAGAGATGGCCACCATCTCAATGATATCTAGTTAAAATTGTTATTTGTGTGTCACACTGAAATGTTAAATCAAGGCCCTTACTGAAATTTTCTTTTCTTTTCTAGTTTGAAGTTGGCTGGAACCCTGATCAAATAAGTTTGAAAAAGCTTCGTGATTTGAGAATAGAAATATTTACAGAAGCAACACATATATTATGGAATTTGTGGTATGGTATAATATGAAACACATACTTATAATTTAAATTACTGTTCACTCAATTGTGGAAATTATTGTATGTGGGTTTAAAATAGATAGGTACGAAAACAGAAAATGAATTGGGATAATGTTTTAGATACTGGGAGATATTTGTGAAGCAATTGTCTGTGTCAGTCATACATTTACTTTTAAATTTAACAAAGCTTTAAAAGATCTCTAGTCCGTTGGGAGGGTAGCAAGATATAAAAACTGTGAGTATAGTATTATGGTGTTGGCCTGGCAGATAGATAAGAGAGAATTTTTGAACATCAAAAGTGTCAGCATACAAGATTGACAAAAACAACAATGTGACTGATAGCATCAATAACTCGATATAGCATTAAGGTGACTTATTCTGGGATATACTTGATATCAAGGAATTGAGCAATATAAAATTAAAGTTTTGGAATAAAATAAAAGAACCGGACAATTCTCTGACCAAGTCAAATATTTCTGTTCTGATTCAACTTTTCAGTGAAGCTTCAGAAGTGGCTGTGAAGATATTCAACAAGGAAAATTTGGTTCATTTGTTGTGGCCATGTTTACAGTATAAAATATATGGCTATGAATTGTCTATAGCTGTTGGTAAGAACAATATTGTTTAATACACTAGCTTTGAATAAACAACATATTAAAATACACACTGTTTTATCTATAGAAAGCATTATGCATGAATAAATTAAAAAATCAGTCTAACATGTTTCAAGTGAATTTGAAATAAACTGCAATAAATTGATGACCTTGTCATGTTGTGTACTATTTTATCTTATCAACACAGATCTAGATGTTTTTAATAACATACACAAAATGTATAAAATGAATTTGCAAACAAATATCAGCAATTTGAGACTATAAGGTTAGCAAAGCATCAAATAGAAATGAAACAGAAGAACTGAACAGATTGTTGCTATGTTTTGTATTAGTTCATAGGTATAATACACACAGGCTCATCCTGTTATAATCTCCCTTGGTTGTGTTTACGAAATCACTGGGGAATAGCGGGATATATACCGGTAGTGAAATCTCTGATTAAATGAGACCCTGTCATATAATACTTATGGAATATTTCAGAGTGAATCAATCCAATATAACACAATGACCAAAATCACTTAGCAAGTACACCTGTATATAAAAGAAGATAAGAATATAAATCAATGAGGCAGCAACCTTGTTCAGTCAGAAAAAACAATATATTTTTAAGGCTAACACATATTCAGTAGTTTGTACCTAACACATTTACTGTCATGTACTGAAAGTAAAATCATGTTTTTACAAATTACAGCTCAGTGTCTACAGACCGTGACAGAGGAGAATAAAGAACTGATTTCATTATGCAGATTACCTGACAAAGCTAGTCTATTAGAGAGTATTATAGCAGATGATGCCTTGTCTTCCCAGCATGCATTGCTAAAAACTTTAGTTGTTGGTAAGGTTGTTTGTTATTTGGCATTATAATTTTATGGCTGATGATGGTTGTTTGCCATAAATGTGTTGTTAAAAGTTTATATAAAATAGTGGATCAAATATGCCAATTTCCAACACTTTTTAACTTGAACAATTTTGAAATAATACTGAAATCTTTTCTCTGAAATGTGTAAAAGCAACATTAAAGAATCATTGGAATGGCAACCTCATTAATTATAATAGAATAGAAAATGGAATATAAATGAGAAGACAAATACAATATAATCTTTAGATTTCAAGGTGTTTGGCAACTTTCATAAGTTAGTTTGTAGAAGGTTGATTGTTTAACTAAATATATATATTTCCTAACATTAGCAGTTTGATTAGACATGAGAAGATGTTTAGAACATGTGTTGCCTAATTTGACAAATCATGATTTGATTGCAGGTATTATAACCAATATAAGTGATGATGACTTTACTTCCAACAACCTCCTGACAGTAGTTGTACAAACTTTATCACATGTATTAATGGTTGATGCTGTGGAAGTTCTCAGAAATGATGTACAGGGGAAAAGTCAGGTAAATGTTGTTTTTAAAATGTGATCAGGATGTTTCTGTCTTCTTGGGGAAAACATTTACCATAGTAATATAGTATTGTCTATATTTAATAACTGACTGGAGACAATTGTTTCAATAAACATTTTGAAAGTGGTTGTAAAAATTTGAGACTTTTAAGTCTATATCATATGTATTAGAAACGAACCTGTGCTGATGAACAAGTCTTTAAAGAACAATCTTCTTAACCTTGATATTTTCTGTACATCATATGAAAGTATCAAATCCACATTTAATGTCTTTTCCGACTATAAATGGACATTTAGACAAAAAAAATAATTATGCAGGATACATGTATGTTTGTAAAATGCAACCATTTCCAAATCTCTCCAACCACATATTTTAAAGATAATGTTTATTCTGGATTACTTTCCATGTAAAGTATTTAATGTGTATTACATGATATATCAACTGACTAAGTGTGAAAATTCATTTTTCTTTTTTACAGGAAGCTACAAATGGGAATGGCCATGCTGAAAAACCACAAGAAAAAGAAAAAACAACGGTACTTAGTTCATTGATATATATATATATTTTAATCATTCTAATGCTGTATGAATTCGTGAGCAATTTAATGTGCATGAAAAACAATAACAGTATAGTCAATATTGAGTACTTATTTGGTCAAGCACTTTAGCTTTGGGTTAGACCACTTTACATCTGGTCCATTATAAAAAAAATATATCAATATTCTTTATGAAATTAAGAATGGAAATGGGGAACATGTTACAGAAACAACAACCCACCCAACGAGAGCTGGAAACAGCTGAAGGCCACCAATAGGTCTTCAACACAGAAAAAAAATCTTGAATCAGGAGGCTGGTCCTCAGCGAAAATAGACCACATACTAAACTTCAAAACCTATAAATAAACAAAATTTAAAAAAAAACAACATATAAGATATACATTGTAACAAAGGCCAGACTTAGGACAGGTGCAACATTGTATTTTTTCCCGTTATTGTTTGTCGGGAGCAGGTTTTACTTGAAGAAATATACTTTATATTTATGGGGAAGGGATTTGCACTTCCATACTTGATTTTTTATTTGATCCAATATAAAGATTACTAAAATGTGTATATCTTTATCAATATTGTTAAATAAAAATAATGTATCTATGTCATGAATATATTACAGAAGAAATCAGGAAGTTCTGACAATGTAACCAATATACTGAAGGCACAACAGATTGCTCTGGAGATTATAACAAACATTTGCTGTTCAGAAGGTATATAATGTGATCTTTTGATTGGTGTCAAAACCCAAACATTTTGCATACAATTTGAAAATGAAAAACAAACAAACTGAAGGCACAACAGATTGCTCTGGAGATAATTACTAACATTTGTTGTTCAGAAGGTTTGATTGCTGTCATAACCCAAACATTTTGCATAAAATTTGAAAATGGAAAAAAAAAATCACATTCAGCTAAACTTATACACAACTTGAGATTCAAACAAGAAAACTAAAGATCTGATTTAAATACAAAAGAACAAACGAGTAATTAATGATCTATGTACAGCAACAAATAACAACCAATGTTGATCAAAATTTCATGTCCTGTTACTAAAAAAAATGCAGATTAACAGAATAAAGTACTTTTTATTCAACGAATAGTTAAGATACAGTTATTAACGATTGTATCATATTTGGTTTATACACATCAAACCATGTTTAACTACAGAAAAGAACTAAACTAACTTTGTTGCTATTTTAGATGATTGGGAAGAGGTTGACACCAGTGAGTCAAGTTCTGATGAAATGTCAGTAGACGTTAACATGGAGGACACACCTGACAATTTCTCAGTAAGTATAACTTTAGTTAGTTATTGTAGAATTTAGTGCTTTGTTTTGATGGCATTTAAATTAAAAATATATGTGACCTGAATCTGACACTCTTATCTCAAAGTAAAATGTCTATTTTGTATGATAGATGTGCATTATAATCTTGATATTTCAAAATATAATTCAGTTCGATCAACGTGCACTATATATTGAAGAATTCAGTATTTAAAAGAATCAAATGTATTAATACAGGAAATATTTAGGAATAAAATGTTTATATGTCTTAAAAAAAATGCACCAATATATATAATAAAATAAAAATGAACTTTGATTAAAAAAATATACAGCACTATGACAGATGATTAATGAAGAATTTACAAATGCCTATGAAAGATTTTTAAGACATCTATGGTTTACTCTTTATTTCTTTGTAGCCATCAGATGTATCAACAGAAGTACAGAATGCTATAACATCAAACCATATATTTACAAAAGTAAGTTATGTTTAAATATTTTATATTACTTTAAATAACATATAGATATCTATGTTGGATATAGCAAGATATAGATTGTCTTAAGGTCAAAATTGTCTTCTGAAACATGATGGAAATTTTTAGACCTTAAATATCAGTATTAAAAACATCAATAGTCCTATAAAAAGCTAGTTCCAGTATAAATGCAAACTATTTAAACATTTGTAAATACAGTACTCAGAATTTTAACAAAAATTCCATGCTTACAAATCAAAAGATATACACCTTCCAATTCTAATTAATTATTTGTCAAGTTTTTATACGACCGCAAAAAATTTCGTCGTATATTGCTATCACATTGGCGTCTTTGTCGTCGTCGTCCGAATACTTTTAGTTTTGGCACTCTAACTTTAGTAAAAGTGAATAGAAATCTTTGAAATTTTAACACAAGGTTAATGACCATCAAAAGGAAGGTTGGGATTGATTTTGGGAGTTTTGATCCCAAAATTTTAGGAATTAGGGACCAAATAGGGCCCAAATAAGCATTTTCTTGGTTTTTGCACAATAACTTAAGTTTAAGTAAACAGAAATCAATGAAATTTAAACACAAGGTTTATGACCACAAAAGGAAGGTTGGTATTGATTTTGGGAGTTGAGGTCCCAACACTTTAGGAATTAGGGGCCAAAAAGGGGCCCAAATAAGCATTTTTCTTGATTTTCGCACCATAACTTTAGTATAAGTGAATAGAAATCTATGAAATTTAAACACAAGGTTTATGACCATAAAAAGAAGGTTGGTATTGATTTTTTGAGTTTTGGTCGCAACAGTTTAGGAAAAAGGGGCCCAAAGGGTCCAAAATTAAACTGAATCTAACTGTGTATGTAGATTCTTAATTTTTGGTCCCGTTTTCAAATTGGTCTACATTAAGGTCCAAAGGGTCCAAAATTAAAATTAGTTTGATTATGATAAAAATTGAATCCTTGGGGTTCTTTGATATGCTGAATCTAAAAATGTACTTAGATTTTTGATTATTGGCACTGTTTTCAAGTTGGTCCAAATCTGGGTCCAAAATTAAACTTTGTTTGATTTCATCAAAAATTTAATAAATGGGGTTCTTTGATATGCCAAATCTAACTGTGTATGTAGATTCTTAATTTTTGGTCCTGTTTTCAAATTGGTCTACATTGAAGTCCAAAGGGTCCAAAAGTAAACTTAGTTTGATTTTAACAAAAATTGAATTCTTGGGGTTCTTTGATATGCTGAATCCAAACATGTACCTAGATTTTTGATTATGTGCCCAGTTTTCAAGTTGTTCCAAATCAGGATCCAAAATTATTATACTAAGTATTGTGCAATAGCAAGAAATTTTCAATTGCACAGTACTCAGCAATAAAAAGAAATCTTCAATTGCACTGTATTGTGCAATAGCAAACAATTTTCAATTGCACAGTATTGCGCAATAGCAAGAAATCTTCAATTGCACAGTATTGTGCAATAGCAAGTATTTTTAACTGCACAGTATTGCGCAATAGCAAGAAATATATAATTGCACAATACTATGTAATAGTAAGAAATTTCAATTGCAGTTATCTTTCTTTGTCCAGAATAGTAGTTGAATCAACTTAAATCATTGTTTTATACAATATACAATGTATATTCACTTTTACTACCAACTGATAAATTAAAACCATCTTTACCATTCAGTGCTAACAAGCACTTTTTTACATTTTAATATTTTATGATGTATTTAAATGAGTAATTTTTGTTGCAAACTCCATTAGAAATTTGAATTGAGATTGGTTTTGGAATAAAGGAAAAGGGGATGTGAAAAAAAAAGGTCAATTTCAATTTTTCTCATTTGAAATTTAATAAGAAAAAAGAAAATTTTCTTCAAACATTTTTTTGAGAGGATTAATATTCGACAGCATAGTGAATTGCTCAAAGGCAAAACAAAAAGTTTAAGTTTATTAGACCACATTCATTCTGTGTCAGAAACATGTGCTGTGTCAACTTTTTAATCACAATCCAAATTTAGAGCTGAATCCAGCTTTAATGTTGTGTCCATACTTGCCCCAACCGTTCAGGGTTCAACCTCTGTGGTCGTATAAAGCTGCGCCCTGCGGAACATCTGGTTGTAAGTTAAAAAACAGGATTTAACAAAGAAGTCATTGTTATTGGGGGAATAGAGTTGTTTTATGCTATTAAACATGAACAATACTTTTTAAGTTTTTCACCATTTGTCCATAGGTATTACAAAAAATAGAGCCAGTTGAAATAGTGCCATTATTACAGAATATAGACAAACAAACAGATATTTTGAAAAGGTAATGTAATTTGAACTTAATATGTCACAGTATTGTTTTTGTCGGATGAGTGTACATAAAAAAAAATTCAAAGATAAACTTTTACATGTTAGTATCAATAAATAAAAATGCATATAAAAATAAAACTTAATAAACTTCCTGCTTTTGAATTACTTAATCAGCTGCTAAATACACATTCATCAAAACAGATCTTCAGAGGTAAACTAATTCTTCAATATTATAGATAAACTTTGTTTTTATGCTTTTAAAACCCATGGCCTGCAAAGAGTAAAAAAAATATCATTATGACCTAAAAACTACGGTTTGTAGAACATATATTGCACTCGCAAGCTCTTGCAATATAAAATTCTACTCTGGACAATATTCCCCAATATTCATGCAATAACCCTGTATTACTATTCATGAGTATGAAAGAAATATCAGTTATGTGGTATATGTATATATATGAGACATCATCCAAACTTGATAAACCCAGAAAATTATACTTAAATGTATTATAAGTTTTTGGGAATAAACATGTGTCTTTAATATCTGAAGCTGCAAATTTGTTTGTGCTATAGGATTTGTCTGTTTCGTGATAACCATGATAATAAAGGCAAAAACAATTAAGGCAAATTTTGCATTTTCATTTTCTTTTTTAGTTTTGAAAGGTTACAGATTTATGCCTTGCTATGTTGTAACAACTTAGTCAGTTCTTTAGAGATAACACATCTTGGAGGAATGGATAATCTACATACTGTCTGGAGTGGATTGGTCAAATTGTCATCATCACAGATAGGTAAGTTAGTTTCTTGGGTTTCTGGGATTTTTTTTAATTAATATAGCCTCCTCACTGATTGGTTTATAAGTATAAGGATGTCTGAAAATTTGGTAAAATTTGAGTAAAACTGATGGGTAACTTGACTTTCTTCATTGACTTGAAAATTTACAAATTGTTGTAATTAGAGATTGGAGTTATATCCCTTTGTTGAGAGAAACATATATTATCATATATGATATTTACAATATATTTGTTCATGTATGTCATGATAATTAAGTTATTGAACAGATTTCCATACAGTCAAGTTAAAGTTTTTGTTCTGTAATTCTTTCCCTAATCTGATCCATTGCAGTATCAACTATTATTTAAGTTTCCATTAGTAATAGCCATTCCTGCCATTTAGAGGAGCAACAAAGAATTATAGGTTTTGCTTCATAATTTCTTTTAAGTTTGTTAGCAGAAACTTAATTTCTGGTGTAACTAGTTCTTGCATTCAGTCTTTCAAGAAAGCTATTTAATTGCCTACTTTTATAAATTATTTGTCATTTTCAAGAAATAGAATATCTGATAAATCCTTGGTTGTTTTTCCTGCACAGTGAAGGCTCTTTTTGACGAGGTAAATTTAAGGGGGGATACAAAGTCCTTTAGACTAGCTTATTCACGCATCCACTTCTTTTGTAACAGTGATGAAGAATCTTGAATTGTTAGAGGCTGTCACTAGTTGTATGAGGGCTGTTGTCCAAAAACTTGCCGACCTGGAATCACCTAAGGTAACATTGTCTTCAGTGTATCCCTTGTATCTATAGTTATAAATATACAATTTTGATGTGTTATATATTAATTTTCATAAAGGGTGGCTACTGGGTCAGAGTGAGGGCAAACTTATAAAGATTACCATACACATTTTGTGAATGCAATTGTCAATGAAATGTGAAAACTGAAAATCAATACAATTAATGATGTCAGATTTTAGATCCTGATGATAAAGATATACTCATCCTTTAAAAAAAAATGTAAAAGTTTCATTATTACTTTCTGCAAGGGGAGTTAACTCTAAAATCTTGAAGAATTATCAAAAATTCAAAATGCATTGTTGATGATAAACATGGTGTATTTATTTGCAGTTGTTAGAAGTGTCACCTCAGGATTTACAGTTTCTATATGAAATGGAACAGCAGTGTGGACAGTCAGACATCAAAGTTAATGCTGTTAGGATAGTGTCCACCATTGGATGTGCATTTGCTAAACAACTTCAACCAAATTCATTTCTGAAGGTGAATCAATATGTTCTTCATATCTTAAGTTTTTCCTGTCCTTGCCAAAAGGGGCCTTGGTGGCCAAGTGGTCTAAGTAGTTACTACTTTTATAACTAGCCAGTCAACACTCAGGTTGTGATCTCAACCCAGCTGGTGCAGGTCACTCGATTCCAATCTTAATTGACTAGGATTGGCAGTTTTCCTATCGAAGGTTGATGGTTTTCTCTTGGCACTCCGGCTTCCTCCACCAATAAAAACTGGCCACCACAAAATAGCCTAAATGTGGTGCTTATAACACCAAAAATCAAATCAAATCAAATCAAATCTTTGCAAATAACTAGTTAGGACATATGCCGTTGCTTTTGCATTTATTTCATTCTATTCTGGAAAATCTTTAACTATTAGTTTGCAGTATAATGATCTTGTCCTCTGAAACCCTGTAAATAATATATTCATGATATAATTCACAAATAGTGAAAAATTTACAGTACAGAGCAGTATTCATGTAACTTATCAACTAGAAGCAAAAACATAATGTACCATATAGTGTGTTTTTTTTCAGAGGTGTAAAATCTCACGATTTTCATGGAATAAGGTAAAGGAAAAAGTTTGGCAGTTAATATTTTGGCTGATTTAAAACTTTTATCAATACTTTGCATTTAAATTGGCAGAATTTATTTTTTGTGATTTTGTTTTATTCGACAAAATAAGCGAAAAATTTACACCCTCGAAAATAACCCGTTGGTATATGAAAATATGCAGGATAGAAGAAAAAGTCTTGATTGCTGATTAAAAATGAAGGCATGCTGAATATGATGAAAAAAAAATATGCAACCATACTCGCACTGAAAATAAAGATCATGTCTAAAAAGAGTTTTCTTTGATTGCCTAATTTTCCATTGGTGTTCATCTGTTTCATTAATCTTTGTAGGATGTTGGTATGTTTTTGTTGGAGATATGTTGTAAAGAAAGTGATCTGAGAGTGATAGCTGAATCTTTAGATGCCATGTTTGATGTTTTTGGAGAAGATCATTTAGATCCTATAGTTAAAGAAATACAGATGGTAGAAAAACTAAAAACATTGCTGCCATCATTGAAAACACAGGTAAGATTATCTTCTTTAATATTATAGATATAAAAAGATGTATGTGTGCCAATGAGACAACTCTCCAACCAAGTCCAAATTTGTAGAGGTAAACCATTATAGGTCAAAGTATGGTCTTCAACATGTAGCCTTGGCTCACACCAAAAAGCAAGCTATAAATGGCCCCAAAAATGACTAGTGTAAAACCATTCAAACTGTGAAACTAAGTCTAATCTATTTTGCAAGTTTAACAGATTTGGCTAAAAAAGCTAGGAAAGCTCTGTTTTCATTAAAAACACATGCAGCCTTTTTGGGAAATTTCTCTGTTAATGTATCCTGTAATCTTTTTGATTCTCTTATAAAAAACAATTTTAACATATAATGTTGAAATATCATACATTGAT
The DNA here is from genome assembly GCF_036588685.1 of Mytilus trossulus. Classification (NCBI taxonomy): domain Eukaryota; kingdom Metazoa; phylum Mollusca; class Bivalvia; order Mytilida; family Mytilidae; genus Mytilus; species Mytilus trossulus. The sequence goes on along the minus strand of NC_086378.1, from coordinate 81,081,668 downwards.
ACATATCAATCTTATTATAGAGCAAAAGGCAGATCAAAATCCCAAAACGAAGATATAGATAATTTCCAAAATTTGGATAAGACTCCCTACAAAAAGGTTCATGTTAATTTCTGTAATTCTAGGTACTAAAAAAACATCTGCTAATTTACAAATGATTTAGGTGTTAAAGCTGAACTTGGTATACAACCAATAGAAAAATATATAAAAACACAAGCAATTCTTTATTGGGCTAGATTAAATACTGAAAACATAACCCATTACTAAAAGAAAGTTATACATTTAATAAGTAAACACCTTGATTCACAAGGAGTTTATACTTGGACCACTTTTATTAAAAATTCAACAAAAGAAAAAAATATTGATGTACAAAAAATAATGTCCTTTCGAAATATGGAACAAGTTAACAAACTAAAGACTTGGATTAAGAATATAACAAGTAAATTTTATTCAGACCTACTGGATAATAAAATAAATAATTTGAACGAAAATAACAAACTTTTTCTTTACAAAAATATTAAAGTCAAACAAGACCAAGAATTTTTATCTAAAATATAAAATTTTGAAACTAGACGTTTATTCACCATAAATAGAATAAGTGACCATAATTTGCTCAGTGAGAAGGGCAGATATCTAAAAATACCTCGAGACAATAGAACATGTCCAACTTGTAAAACCTTAGAAGATGAAAATCTCTTTCTCCTCCACTGTTAAATAAATAATGTTTTACGTATAAAACTTTTTAATGACATGGCAATAGATAATCCTATGTTTCCCAATCTATCTGATACTCAAAAACTAGTAGTCCTACTAAATCCTTCTAATATAAACCAAGTGAAAAAAACAGGTTCCTTTATAAAACAGTCTTTAGAGCTGAGGACAGGGGACTCTTAGTTAGTTTTACTTGTATATATATAGATATGTGTGTGTTCAACTCAGTTATTTTATTGTTGTTGTTACTTTTGTTTATGTCATGAGTATAATGTTACTTATATGACAACTAGTATATATTTGTTAAGGGGCCAGCTGAAAGACACCTCTGGGTGCGGAATTTCTCGCTACATTGAAGACCTGTTGGTGACCTTCTGCTGTGGTTTTTTTATTTGGTCGGGTTGTTGTCTCTTTGACACATTCCCCATTTCCATTCTCAATTTTATTACTATTATTATTTTAAAAAAAATGAGAAACAAGAAACACTTTTGAACTACATCAACAACCACTGAATAACAGCAGGATTAAAAGTTTTAACAGACACCAACCTTAAACAATAGTAAAAATCATTCAGTACTGAAAATTGATAGATAATTGAAGAAAGAGACTATTTGCTTGCAAAAAATTTAAAAGTTAACTGCAAAATAGAATTTATTTCAACCGTTTTTTCCTTGTTGTATAAATTTTTATACTAACGCAAAAGTTTTTTGGTTGTATATTGGTATCACGTCATTGTCGTTGTCAGCATCATCCCAAGACAGATGGTGTCCGGATAATAACTTTAGTATAAGTAAATAGAAATCAATAAAATTTCACCACAAGGTTTATAACTACTAAAGGAAGGTTGGGATTGATTTTTGGGGTTATGGTCCAATCTGTTCAGGAATTTGGGGTTCAAAAAAAGGGGTTCAAATAAGTATTTTTGTAATTCCAGACAATAACTTGTGTTAAAAAGTATGAATCTCTCTGAAATTATACCACAAGTTTCCATAATACAAAGACTTTAGGGGGTTATTTCTCAAAGCGTTTAGGAATTAGGGGCAAAAAAGGTGAGAAAATAAAAAATAAAGAAATATTGTTTTTTTCTTGAGGTGATTAGTTGTCTATTTACTTGAAGAAATTACTATTAAAGTTATGTTGATTAAGGAATATTAATTTTCTATTATAAAACTTTTATAATGTATTTGAAAGGGTGAATGTGGTTGCATCTCCAATGGAAATTTGAATTGAAATATTAATTATGACCACAACTTGAAGGAAAGATTATTTTTTTGGCTAAATGTACGGTTTCTTGAAAAAAAATTGGAGAGTGGTGTAAAAAACATTTTTTTTTGGGGGGGGGGGGGCAATTTTTTATTATTTGAGATTTCAGAAAATAAAAAGAAAATTTCTTAATATATTTTTTTTTCTGGTTGGGGTCAACATTCAAGAGAAAAGTGTATTGTGTCAAATATTTAATTGCAATCCAAATTCAAAGATAATAAAACACTGTACTTTGCTATAGTAGAGAAAATGACATGAAGACATACCACATATTCTCTTTTGGACGATTTTCTCAATATCTAATTTAGTAATACATTATCTTGAATACCCATGAAGAATTTTACATATTGAATGATACTACAGGAAAGATTTTTTTAAATAAAAAGATAATTCTGTTATTCCATTCAGCAAGCTTCATTTTGTCTGAACCATGCAATGGTTTATTGATACAAAAAAAAACTTTGTTTACATACTACTAACAGAAAAGTTCCTGGTTCGATTCCCTTTCGGGATGAAAATTTCAGGAACTCAATTTTCGGCTCTCCCTCGACACCATTTGCGAGTATGGTCTTGAGGAAACGATGATAGTCCATCGTAAGGGGACAATAAATGGCTGACCCGTTTTAAGAGAGAGTCATATCTCTTGCACGTTAAAGACACCCTTGTAGATTTTGAAAAAGAGTAGGCTAATGCCGCTACTAGGTAAAGTGGAAATGGATTAACATAAGTTACAAAACTTGTTTCCCAATCCACTATAAATAAATATGTTTAAATTAATTAATAGATTTTCCCTCAAAATTATTTCAATGTATCAAGGGAGATGGTTATTTAAAATAGCAAAACTTTCATTAGAAAAATTTAACCAGTAGTGAACTTATTTAAAGTCATGAAAACTTAAATGTTTGTAAACAACACTGATGCCTTATCTATGAATTGACAATATCATTATCACTGAAGGATTTTGTTTGTTTACTTTTCGATGAAAAATAAACACTTCTATTATGAAGAGTGTGATTAAAGATTTTAGATTGATTTTATAAGTTTCTGTAGTCTTCTTGCAGGTGATAAAATATTGAAATATTCACAATGGATCTTTTCAGTTTTCTTAGCCATAAATAATTTGATATCTTGAATTTTTAGATGAAGCATCAAGATACAGAAAGTTTTAAACTTCCTCCTTTATAATTTCATAACAGTTTAAAATGTAGAATTTTCTCAATGATAAAATCTATACCCCTGATTGGTCAGTTTTAAATAGTGATAGATGAAGGCAAACTGAAAGATTAAATATAATGTCTGTGCACAGTTCATAATCTAGAACATTCAAGCTCTAATATTGAGATATAAATTATATATTCACAGATACAGAATAAGAAGAAAAGTCTTGGTGAACATTACCCGGTTATTTCTACAGCTCGTACTAACTTGATCAGGTTTATCAAGTACAAAACACAGTCATCTTAAAATAGTTCTATTATGGAATGTTTTATAGTGCAAATGTTATACAAATATATTATTTTACAAGCTTATTGAAAATTAGTTGTTTTTAATTTGATTTGCCAAAGTGAACTTTCATTAAATGAAATAATTGATATTGCATTTACATTAATAGTTTATGAAATGATTCGTTCTGAAACCTTCATTTCAAATGTAAGGAATCAAAAATCTTAAATGCAATGGAAGTTCGAAGAGATAAGGTCAGCTTGGCATTTGGGTTTGCAATCATAATTTTTGTTAAATATAAAAACCTGAAAAGAAGGAGATATGATAAGAGTAAATTATCTGCTCCCTTTATCACTTAACTTTCTAAAATGCAAAACATTGTGAAAAAGCTTAATATTATATTACATGTTATCGCTTGATGAATAGATAACATTAGTGATTTGAATTACCATGCCTATCAGAATCTTATATTTTTCAAAGCTACAAGATAGCAGCATTATCAAGCATGGGCAAACTGCTTATACTATCTCTCATACTGCCAGTGGCAATGCCAATCATTTTATGATAGTAGATGTGAGATTTTATGTGGCTCTGAATATGATGATGTTCTTAAGCGACCAGTGGCTGAGTGGTCCAAGAAGTAGAACTACTGTACCACAAGCCAGTCAACACTAAGGTTGTAAGTTCCAATCCCACATGTGGCAGGTGTGATGGACTCCAATCTTAGTAGACTAGAATTGGTGTTTTTCGACAGAAGTTGAGTGGTTATCTTCAGGCACTCCTGCTTTCTCCACCATTATAAACTGCAAAGAGTTTCCATATGCAAGAACAACTTGAGCAAATCTAAGCCTTATCCCTTTGTGTTGAAGCCACACATTTTCCTAAAACACTCATGGAATGTGTTCTTTAAATATCATAGATATATGTATTGCAATCTTGTAGCATGCACAACTTGGAATAAATGTTTCATTAATTGATACTGAAGAAGACTATTCACCACAAAGACATGTATAATATACATGTAAGTTGTCTTGTGAACGAATTCTAAAATCAACAAAAAATATCTGCAGCATGAAGCTTTATAAGTCAGAAGGTAGAAGACCTAGATGCTTCATACTTATATTCAGATACCTTATGGGTTTCAAAGATTGCGTCTGTCATATATCCATTATGCTTGATATAATTTTCATCGCTCAGTGACTGGATGAAAAAAATTGTTTTAGTCATGTGAATTTCTCACTTATTATAGGTAATAACACTTCTATATTTGGTATATGGGTTCCTTGCAAAGTCTCCCATTTTTCAGACAAGTTTTACCCAACCTCATCCTCATTTCATGGATCAGTAATCAAGATAAAGTTATGAGGTCAGTTAGATGCTCTTAATTAGCAATTGGTGAACAATTATCTTTGGGGTATGGGATGATGGTAAGGTGTAAAAAAGGTATCAACAGGAAAAGATATATGCACCCTGAAAGTTTGAGAAAAATTTTTTTTTTTTAGTTTGCACTGTTGTCATGAAAGATATATGGTTATAAAGGTTAGATTGAAAATTATGAATACTGCAAGATTTATAAACCCTTACTTTGCTTGCATAAGTTTATGAGCGCACAGTGCGCTCTTTCTTACGTCTAGTCTTTTTGAATACAGGATATTTGGTTAGTGTAAATGCACCTTTCGTGAAGCCATATATAAAAGAAGATTTGGTATGAGACAACTCTCCACAGGAGACCAAATGACACAAATTAAAAACTATAAGACATGGTAAGGCCTTCAACAATGAGTAAAGCTCATACTGCATAGTCAGCTATAAAAGGCCCCAAAAAGACAATTTAAAACAGTTCAAACAAGCTTTTGATATATGATAGTTGCCATGCAAATATTTGTTCTTAGTTATACAAATGAAATGCAAGTACTCTTATAATTGATTTTATCAATTTTTATACGGTATCACATTGTCGTAATTGTCAGCGTCCTCCGAAGATGGATGGTTTCCAGATAATAACTTGAGAATAAGTAAATAGAAATCAATAAAATTCCAACAAAATGTTTATAACCACAAAAGGAAGCTTGGGATTGATTTTGGGGGTTATGGTCCCTAAGGTTAAGGAATTAGGGGCCAAAAGGGCCCAACACAAGCATTTATCTAGTGTCAGGACAATAAGTTGTGTGTAAGTATTTCAATTGTTCTGAAATTGTACCACAATGTTTAATACCATAAGTAGGAGGTTGTGATATATTTAAAGGGTTATGGGGCAAACAGTCTAGGAATAAAGGGGCCAAAACAAGCATTTTGGTAGTTTCAAGACAATAAATTGGAGTTATCTTTCTTTGTCCAGAATGGTTGTTGAATCATCTAAAACCAATGCTATATGAAATCTTCTTTGAAAATTGGAGTTATCTTTCTTTGTCCAGAATAGTAGTTGAATCAACTTAAATCAATGTTATATACAATATACAATGCAATAATCACTTTACTACCAACTGATAAATTAAAGCAATCTTTACCATTCATTGATAACAAGCACTTTGATTACCATTCTAGGGTATAGCCCATTTACAAGTGGAAAAAATGAAGATTTTTTTTAGTTTCTGTTCTCTTAACTTATTAAGTTTGTCTAACTAACTCAAATATATTTTTTTGGGGGAGATGACCAATATTCAACGGCATAGTGAATTGCTCAAAAGCAACCCCAAAAAAAGTTTATTAGACCACATTCGTTTTGTGTCAGAAACCTATGCTGTGTCAACTATTTAATCACAATCCAAATTCAGAGCTGTATTCAGCTTGAATGTTGTGTCCATACTTGCCCCAACCTTTCAGGGTTCGACCTCTGCGGTCATATAAAGCTGCGCCCTGCGGATCATCTGGTTTTGATATTTGTAATACTGTGTGTTTTACATGACTTGTTTATTGGCAATAGATGTAATTTATTTCTGTTCGATTTATTTTCATTGATTGTGCATCATCATCATTGCCATTAAATGGAGCTTTAAAGATCTTTTCCATAACTATTCTTGAAAATGATATAGTTTTGCTACGTTTTTGTGTACTAAAGAAACAATTTTATCATTTTCCTATCTTGTCCAATAAGTGGCACAACATTGAGGATGTGAATTCCTTTGTTGTCTTAGTGTCAGTCAATTTATATTCGACCTTATTAAGCAGAAAAAGGATGACAAATACAAATGTTTGTCTACAGATTTGACTGTCGCTCTAGAATTGTGAGAGTTCAAGTCTAATCATCATACCACCTGACCCCAAGCACTTACATTTTATGTAACACACGAAAGTCATCGAATACATATATATTCTATATCAATGGAAGTAAACTACGTCCACAGAGATCCTTTGAACTGAGTGGACATGGACATGAAGACTATAAAATGAATGACAATAGTATACTTCTATGTGGGAGGTCCAAAGTTCATTTACCTTGCCTGTTCGTCCGTCTGTTTGTCAATCTTTAAGCCCAACAAATATTTCAGTCACGCTTTTCTATGAACAGATTAACTTTCTATTTGCCCCCCCCCCCTTTTTATGAAAAATTCTGGATCCGCCCGTGTTCTGTAAAGCGGCAATACTAAAATGAGAAGACTAATTTATGCCATTGAAATGGTTATTATTAACAGCTTAAAAATACCAAAACCATATAATCTGGCTGTGATATCTCCTCATAATAATACAATTCAAAATCCAAGATACAAAATATCATTTCACTCTTGAAAGACGTTTTTACCTAATTTTGATTGAAAACTCACAACATTTGGTTATGGTTTGAAACATTTTTAGCTCTTAGTCAAATAACTAAGATTATCTGAGATCTCAAAATTTGATTTCTGATAAATTAAATGTCCTACTTTTGAAAGGTGAGATAAGATGTCTTTCGTAACAGGAGCATTTCTGAAATTAAACAGAAAAATACACATCATATATAAATATTTGTTTAATAAATAGATATCTCCAACTAGTTATATTCAATAATTCCCCCAAAAGAAGTTCCTTTTCATAATTTAATATCAAACACTTTGGAAGAACTAATATTATATTTAGCCTAAATCTTTGACATCATTCAAGTACGAAAACTATCCGAATTCTATATGAACAAAGTGATGTAGGGTATGCTATTGCCAACAATGGAATTTATCTCCTGGTGAAGGTATATCACTGGACGTTATCACTCAGCTCTGTGTTAAACTGTTTACATTGGGATATCACAAAGAAAATTACTTTGACAATATACATCCTGCTTTCAAGGTCGATGTTAGCACTGAAGGACTTGTCTCCGTTATGGAGTATTTCGTCAAAGTAACTTCGCGAAAGGTTAAATATGGACTACATGTCAAAGGCGCCATACCACAATACAGGAGGACGTCTAGAGGTCACCGTAGCTAAATAAACTCATCGTTGATACCAGGATTGCACAAGACGCACGTTTCAACTTAAACAGACTCATCAGTGATGTTCGAAAAAAAAAAAGTTCAAAAAGCCAAAATAAAGTACGAAGTTGAAATAGCATTGAGGACCAAACATTCCTAAATGTTTTGTCAAATACAGCTAAGGAAATCTATAATGAGATAGAAAGCCTTAGTTTCAAAAATGTAGTTGTAACTTGAACGGTTATATGTATGATCATATCAATGATAATTCATGTCAACACAGAAGTGTTAACTGGGCTGGTGATACCCTCGGGTAATAAAACTCCAACGACCCATGTTACATTGGGGAAAAGTGGAGAATATTCCGAGTAAAAAAAACGACACAACAAACAACTGTTACTGTACACAAAACAATTCACATGAAACTAAAGAATGAACAGTACGAACACCACGACCACAAAAACAAAACGCTGAAAAAAAACCAGGATATTTTGAGCGGCCAGAAGTTCGTGTTGCAACTTTCACGACTCTTTGGAATCGAATTCGTGCATTTTCTTTTTTAACCTTTCAATAATACAAAAATTATTAACCATCCATCAAAATTCTTGAAACCTAAAAATTGGTCGGACTGTGAAAGTTTGAAATAGAAGTGCGAAATGATCAACAATACGATAGAATCAGTTCGGACATTGAAAAATAAAAAACTGAACGAAATCAACACGAACTTTTTAGATAACTTACAAAACTCTCAGTTGCTCCCGAAACATAAGTATGTTCTGTTTTACTAGCACTAGGGATACTCGTTATGTCACCCATTATAATTATAGAAACTATGGTAATAAGTCGCATTCGCTTATTCCACAGCGAAGTACGGGAAGTTTAACAGATCCGTGGTCATCTATGACGCAGACATTCGAAAACTGCCAATCAAATCTCGTCCATAAAATTTTCGAAGTGATTGACTCAACATTATCGATAAAACCTCTGTTTAATTTATTCCCTGTAGCAGCAACTACAATTTATAGAAAACGCAATTCATTAAACTTTGTATCAACTAGGTCACTAGGAGATACTTATATGAAGACGCTGTTGCTTCGTAGTTATGAAAAGTTCACAATCGGAAAATGTCATTGCTACAGTTCACTAAAGCTTACTCCAAAATACACAGCTTTCGGGGTCGAAATGACGAACATTTCATGCTTGGAAAAGAAAAAAAAAAGATGTGGTATTATTGGCAATGAGATTAATCTCCAACTGGAACCAAACGACGTAGAAGTTAGCAACTATAGGTCACCGTATGGCATTCAACAATGAGAAAGATTTTACAGGCCTCCAACGAAAAAAAATAAAGCATCCGTGGTCTGTCGTTCGTCTTCTGTAAACTTGTCTTTAACGATCTCTCCTGCTAATGCTCGATGGATTGTATCTGTTTTATCTATAGAGTTTAAACCACTAATGCCAAGTTTGAGATTTTCGTCCAGGTTGGTTATACTCAACATGTCCGCCTTGGCTAACAAATTTAAAATAGCATATAGTGATTAAATTGCAAAAACAATTTTTTTTTTTATAAATATAGCATTGGAAAGAAAACTCACATCAGAACAAGTTCTTATTATTCTGTGCAGTTTGGAAAATCTGTCTACTTATTTATTGAGTTATTGCCCCTGAATTATTTTTTTTTATCTCACTTTTTCGCATTTCCTTCCCATTGTTTCAAAATGAACATAAGCTAGGATAATAGTGTAAATGGCAAGACCTATCTTCTTGAGTTATTCATATAGACAATCCTTTGTTGAGTGAAAGTTCATAAAAAGTTGATTTTAGTGGTTTGGCTTTATCTGTATGCGCTAGTTTAATAAAACAGTCGATTGGTTTCACAAGGTGAGCGATACAGGCACAGACGTGCTTCTTGTTTTGATTTGCAGTACACGCACTTTGATCTACTTTTTCGCTTCACAAACTCGTTTAAATTTATAAAGGCGGAACATCCTTATCTTAATGCATACATAATCTAGTTTTTGGATTTTAATCGAGTTTCACTGATACTGGGTCAAATAACTATGATTTCTTAACCTTGCCGGTCAACTTTTTAATAAGAACAGTGTACACATTTCTATAGATTTCCATTCATGTTGTTTTTCGGTCATATCATCAATGAAGAAGTTCACGTGGGATCATTAAATCTCTGTCGTAGTAATAGAAGATTGTATTCCATTGATAAGATTTCCATTCAAGACACTTCGCCCACAAGTCATATGTCAATGTTTCCAAACAATCCCATGATGTCAGGGTCTTGCACCTTCAGATAAGTAAAATTTGACAAGCCAACTGAGTCTGTAATAACTTGACAATAGTGCTTCCCTGAACGTCGAGTCGCAACATATTCACATGCCACTTGCATGTTGCCTTTTGTCTGTCACCAGGAAGGAAACATTGTTATACCATTTCCGATTTTTGCTGGAGAAATGTGCTTAGTTTCTAAAGTTTATTATAGGAAACTATTTGACGCAATTACAAGCAAATAAAGTCATTTTGAACTACGATTATCCATAGGGCAAATAAAGAGTGTTCTCTCTCGTTTTCAATACTCGGGTGGAAACGAAGAGTTTTCTCTCTCGTTTTCTATGATCCTTAGGGTAAAATAAAGAGTTTTCTATCATCCTTAGGGTAAAATAAAGAGTTCTATCTAGCTTTCTATCATCCATAGGGTAAACTGACGAGTTTTCTCTTTCGTTTTCCCTCATCCGTGGGCCTATTTATACTGATGATGTCTTCTTATATTGATACAGATAAGCTTGGTCCTTTTTCATGTTTTTAAACCGGTGCTACGAGAGTTTCAGTTATAATATATTTTCTTCTATATATAAAAAGGGAAAGATTGAAAGAATTTAAATTGTGGCAAATGATATATAAAATCTGTCATATGATTGTATCTATTAAACCAACAAAAAGAAACGGAACTCGCAGATTTTGTGGAGATTAACTATAAAAACTTAATATCCTCTTAACGTAACCAGTCCTTCTGTCGTTTATAGCAAATATTGCACTTAAAAGTTAAGTAGCATGTGAGCTTCTATAGCCTGAGGGATCGAAAGTCGAGACAATACAAATATAGAAACAATGTTGACGTCAATAAATGATAAAAATATCCTATTCTGTATATGGAAACAATGATAACGAAATGAAACATGAATGGTTTGTCTTTGGAGTGTATAGATGTTTCCACTTTGACATTTTTACTTATTGTGTCTGTTTGTTTTATTCACGCATCGTTGACAATGTAATGGAATTTGATGCCACTGTCATACAAGTTAGATGTTAAGCTAGCTATAAAACCAGGTTTCTACAAAGAAAATGCCTGCACCAAGTCAGGAATATGACAGTTGTTATCCATTCGTTTGATGTGTTTGAACTTTTGATTTTGCCATTTGATTTGGGACTTTCCTTTTTGAATTTTCCTCGGAGTTCAGTATTTTTGTGTTTTTACTTTTTGCATATTTCTAAGTCACTCTCTTACTTGTACCATCTTTTTATGGGCATTTGTTGTGTCTTTGTTCTCCTCTCATATTTAATGCGTTTCCCTCAGTTTTAGTTTGTAACCCGGATTTTTTTTTCTTTCTACCGATTTATGAGTTACGAAAAGCGGTATACTACTGTTGCCTTTATTTGTATTGTACAACAATGTTTGTCTTTTCCGAGATATTGTTCAAATGCTTCTTTATAATTTTAAGGAACAGTTTTACTAAACTAGTTTTAGCAGGATTTTTCGGTGCTTACGCACTGTCATCTTTGATCATCATTGAGTTAAGGGAAGTGATGATACAGTAACCCAACACCACAAGACAAGCCACAACAAAACATGTAGACGTCAACATCCGGAGTGCAGGAAATATATAACACTTAATAAAGGAGTAGGTCCGGTAAGACCCTTTTTTGGCCCCAAAATATGGCAGTTTTACAAAATTGTTCAAATGTAATCTTTTAGTTATTTATTGGATAGTAAAATGGTTCTGCTACATAAATATGGGCTGTTTTTTGACAATACAATGCACATATATTGGGTACTAACACCATAAAGTCATGCTAAATTACTGAAATCTATATACATATCTTGTATTGTGTGTTTTAAGTAAATATATATACGAAAAACTATAATAATACTGAAATATAAGTCTATGGTATCAATATCAGTCTATAATGTATTTGTAAACATAGAATTGGCTCATGACTTGTTACATGAATCTTTATTTCATTTATATGTTGTTTTAAAATTATAATTGTCTGTATTTGGATCACGCCTCTATTGTGCTCTTTCCAATAAAATATTGAATTGAATTGAATTGAAATCTTAAGAATTCCAGGATTTTACTTAAATTTTAGACGGTTTCCGTGTAAAACGAAAGTGGCCGCATTCGTGTTCATCCAAAATATTGAAATGGAAGTTGTATTTGATGATAATACATAACATATATAAAGGTTGAGGATGAACACAGATGCGGCCACTTTCGTTTTTGACAAAAACCATCTGAAAAGTGACATTTTTTCGCATATTTGGTAGATTTTTCATATTTGAGCTTGAATCGGATCGTTTTTAATGACGAAATAAGTTAAAATCTGTCACATAAATTAATGGAAACATATGAAATAGACACTTAAGTGTTTAAAAAGTGGTCAAAATCTTTCGTCAGATGAAACTGAAATTTGAGGCCAAAATCGGTCCTTACCGGACCTACTCCAAAAACAGAGACTATCAAGTATATATATATCGACTACTACATCAACACAAAATTGCTTGAATACGAATATTTTTAAGCTTAAACGGATTTTTTTCCCTAGATCTCAATCCTACGTACTTATGTAAATATCTATTTTATCAACAGAATATTCAATGGAAATCAGAAAAGTGAAGGCACTTAGCTGTATATTACCGGAATAATAATAAAAACAAATACACAAGTTTGGCAACACAGCAATGCGCAATACATGTAGATGCAAGCAACTATAGGTCGCATCATGGTCTTCAACAGTTAGTAAACCCATACCGTATAAAAGGCTCCGAAAAAAAGCACTCTCACAATAAATATGAGATAGTTGAAAGTCAATTACAACTTTTAAGAACTAGTAAGTTATGTTTTCCAAACTAAAATCCATATCATGTTATTAATTCAGCTGAATACACCAATAGCCAAATACGAAATAAAAAATTGAGCAAAAATTCACATTTTGTTTTACTTTGCTGACTTAGCATGCAACATCGTCCTGAATATGGCATTTAATATTTGCCACTGGATGTTATGCAACCAATTCTCAATCAATCTAGCATGCAAATTGGTAACTTTGAAGTATTTTAGAGATGTTATACAACTTTTTATATGTAACAAAGCTTTATAAGAATCATTTTGAAAAAAAAAATATAGAACCTTGTATGTATAACTAACTACGCTGTACCACGGTTTCAAATGACGCACGTCATTAGACATCTTTGATTGGTAGTTTCAGAATGTTCATACTTTATTTAATTATCAAAGCTTAAACCTGTAAAATAAAATGAAATTCTACATACTAGTACATTTAAGAATATGTAAGCATTATCATGTTTACAAACAATGGCTTTCATGTTTTTCCTCAGAGGGAATTACCTAGATAACAGAATGAAAGTTTATTTACTTTGGTAAATCTGAAGGGATACACAAATGACCGAATAAAGATGAGAGAGGCATGGTGAACCTAAGTTCCGTACAATAGTTTTAATTTATGTAATTAAATCAGGTCATAGGTTATAACTGAGACTACTATATGTGTTATAGTAGTCTCAGGTTATAACGAATTCATAGTAACTATTAATTTCTCCGCGTAACATATATTTCACTTTTATGAACACAAACTTTTAAAAACATAAAGTTGATTTTTAAAGAAAACTATTCGTTTGACATTCAATAGATTAATTAAAAAATGCGTATTTTTATAAAAAATCATAATATCTTCAACCTGTACCAAATTGTCTTCAACAATGAGCAAAACCTTAACCGTGAAGTCAACTATAACAGATGGCTCCGAAATGACAAAATGTATAATAATTTAAACGAAATTATTCTACAGATACCCCCCCCCCCAAAAAAAAAAAACCCAAACAAACAGCATAAAACTTACTGGTCATCTTTTCTATATCTAATGACTAGCACTGCATTGGTCATAGTATAGGCTAGTTTTGAATTTTTAATAGATAAAATTAAGAATGGAAATGGGGAATATGTCAAAGAGACAACCCGATCAAAGAACGCAGGGGAAAAAATCCCGTACCTGGAGGTGGTGCTCAGCTGACCCTAAAACAGAAACTACCATCGAAGCGAATTATTTTTCAATGACAAAAAATATGGGATGCAACAAAAAACGCTTACTAACAGCGTAAAAACAAATTGACTAGTAGGTTCCTGACATGGAACAGGCATATGTACCTGATTTAAACTATTTGCTTCAACTGCTACTCGTATTCCGTAATTAGTTACTGTACAATCTGTTTGTTCAAAGGCAAAGCAAAAACTAACCACATATGTCATGAACACTCAAACTTCTCAAATGCTTATAAGCTGTCGATCATTTACGTATTACATATACGTATGGTACATATACGTATTAATTTGATAGTACCAGCGATTGTTGGAACTCATTCAAACGCAAAGCTGGTGGATTAATTCTTCTAATGTGTGAAAACGTCATTGACAATGGAACTCTTATTCTTTTCCTAAACGTCATGTGACATTTGCCATTGAACATTAAGCTACCAATAAATTTTTGGTTGGTCGTGTCTTTTTTTTTTAGGGTTGATGCCTCATTGACATTTACCACACATTTTTTTGTATTCTGAACGTTAAAAATTAGAAATTTAGACAGAGGACAAAGCAGATGAGATAGGAGACTTTAAATATTTGTTGGTCACTTTATTCCTATCTCTTTCACCAAACAGGGTAGTTCTCCTATGTGTATTACCTTAGATATCCAGGTATTTTGATTTGACCATCATATAAGGTGATCCGTAAGACTTTTTGGTCAGTCGAGAAAAGGTAATTGAATCAAAATAAAGTGCCATCATGCGCGTAGCCACGTTTACTGTGGCGATTTGCGTAATTGCAGGCCTTAATGTGATTGATGCTGCTGTTACTCAACCCCCAACCAGTGAGTATGGTGTAGATATTTTTGATGCAACATTAATGTAAAAAAAGACAGATAAAAAATAATATATGAAGTTGTCTGAAAAGGATTTTTATAATATTTTTTTCTTAGCTCAAGTTTCAGATTTTTTTTATAAATGTAGTGACCTGGATATTTAACAAAACTCATCAAAGATACATGTATCCGGCTAGATTTTCACTCGCGATTTGTAGATGCAAAATACTCATCAGCAACGCTCGGAGACAACAAAATTGAAAGGTCAAATAAAGTACGAAGTAACAATAGCGTATATGCATGCTTTACAAAATTGACAAACATATATTTTGCCCAAATGCATCTTCATCTTGTCATGATATTGTTTGTTTGAAGGTTTTGTTGTTTTTTGTTGTTTTTTTGGTGGTGGATTTTTTTTGTCGTTTTTTTCCCGTTTTATTTTTAAACTTTTTTTTGGTATGTCGAGGAAAGGAGTGTTTATATACATATTTACAATCACGGATCATACATCTGTACATTTTACTTTTGATTCAGACGATAAGCGTTGTTCTTAGTAATTCTCGGTTAGTCAAATTTCTTATCCAAAAACAAATGGTAATCATAAAAAGAAGATAAAAAAGTTACAACACTAAGATGAAATTTTGACCTGAAGATAAGCTATCAAATAAACAGAAGCACTTCAATTTAAAAAAAAGAAAATAAAATTTCTTTACTTCTGACGATATGACACGGTAAATTCAAAGTTTCCAAATACAGTAACCCGCATACATTGTCTTTATTTTATATTCGTCATATTTTATCATCTAGGTTATCATGGTATTTTGAACTTAGGGTTGATAAGCGGTAAAATGTAAGACCTTCTTCAGTCTTGACAATTCATTTCGAACAATATATTCCATTATGCGCGTTGCCGTCGCTTTTACGGCGATCATAGGCCTACAATTGGCCTATGCTGCTGTTACTCAGCCACCAGTGTGTAAGTTTAACTTTATTCTTTAGAATCTAATAGCATGCAGATCTTTTTCTGTCTTTTTCGTCTAAAAAAAATGTTTTATGTTGTAATATGTTTGCCTTAATATTTTTTAAGTCGTCACGAGTACTAGGATAAACGTTAAACAAAATTTGAAAAAAAATTTTATTTTCATTTTTAAATTTTCATTTTTAAAATATATATATCTTATTATAATTAATTTTGTAGCATGTGGAAACAACCCAGCTGATATACATTTCTTACTGGATTCATCTGGTAGTGTAGGTTCACCAAACTTTCAAAAACAAAAAGACTTTGTGGCAAAATTTGCAGATCAATTCACAATTGGACCAAAAAATGTGCAAATAGGAGTAACAACATTTGCTACCACATTTCATCCACAGTTTTACATGAACCAACACCATGATAAAGCTTCATTAGTGAGTGCGATAAAAGCAGTTCCTTACCAAAGTGGTAATACGCACACTGATGAAGCCCTTAAATGGGTCGATCAACATGCTTTTACCACAGCTGCTGGTGATAGACCGGGTGTTGTAAACATTTTAATTGTTATGACCGATGGTCAGTCAGGAAATCCACCCCAGACTGTTATCGAAGCTGCCAAACTACACGGACATAACATTCGTGTGTTCGCCATTGGTATTGGAAACGGTATTAGACGTACAGAACTTGAAAAAATAGCTTCCGATAATGCTCATGTTTTCACAGTGACGAATTTCGATGCTTTATCGACACTACAAGCAGAGTTGAAGAAAACCGCATGCAAAGGTAATGAAAATTTCATTTATCTAATCATTTACTTCAAAAAATGTTTACTTATAGTATACCCTATTTTGATGGTTACAATTTTGGATTTTTAAACTCCGTTACTAGTATTGTGAAACACTATCCTACAGAAAATATATATTGTTGTATAAAGTCGGCCAATCTGTTACAGAAACCGAATCACTTTATGCTAAGTTTTTGAGAGAAAGGCCGAATCAACTTTTTGGCTAATATAAAGCTCAACAAAATGAAATAAGACTTTCATACATCATTGAATATGTATATAAAGTATTAACCGTATTTACTCTTTCCTTCTTGAATTTGTTATATTTTTTTTATAAAAAAACATGCTTGTGTTAATGACAAATTACATTTATGATGACAATTGAATTTGTTGTAAAGTCATTTTGATTAACCAAAACATAATATTTTGTAATGTACTTGAAGAATACAACGCAAACAGACAAAAGAAAACCACATATATACAAAAGACAGAAGTAACTCACGAGGACAGAAATTAATTAAAGGAGACAAAAAACACAATTAAATATCAACGAATTCTAGATACATTCAAATTATTAAAATTCTGAGCGTAAAAAAATAAGTACTAGGCTTACAGAAAGTACTGGCTTACTGGCTAAGAACGAGAGCAGCAATATAATGGTATTTCCATTTCGATACGAGAATTTTCAACACTTCCATAATAATTTCATATCCGGAATTGGTATTTGAATAATATACCTTATCGTGTATAATAGACCTTAAATTTTGAATCGGTTCAAGAAGTGCGAAGGCAACGTTATCCCTCCCCTTTCTTGTAATTTATGTAATGGTATTTTTAAATTGATATTACAAGTCGTATTAATATACCAATGAAAGTCAAATCTTTTGCTCAAAGATTACCAAGTAAGAAAAAACCAACTACAGAACAAAGCACGGTTTTCCACTTTTATTGCCCTAAGATGATTGACCGAAATCAAAAAGACTCACGATGATTGTTTTGTAAATAATAACTCTCACTTCAATTGTAGGAATCATTTCCAAAGAGGAATGTTGTTCTCTTTTTTTTTCTTTTTTTTTTTTTATCTATAATCAATGATAAACTTTCAACGGTATTTTTACTCTTTGTATAACAACAGTAGGCTCAAGGTTTTTGGATAAATGGTGAGACAATAAAGATTCTAACACACATGTTGTGTAACGTTCATGTTAATTCTTACTTTATATGCAGACAAAGATATGGGTCTCAGAATAGATATGACAAAGGATTGCCGGCAACTTTCGTGATTCGATCATTGATAATTCTATAGTCATATCCAACGCATTCAAATTAATTGAATGTTGACCAACTGTTTCGAAATCTGAAAATTAACCATTGACTGCTAACATTTTGTTTCGTCTCGAAAAACCTAACAAATCATTTTTTTTTAAAAGTAAATGGAAGATGGAGATACCTATCAAACTGGCCAAAAGTATTCGTCACCAGCATTTTTTTGCTATATATTCATATTAAAACACATTTTTTCAAAAAAATATTTTGAGGGCATTTATGGTTGGATTTTCATCAACAAGGCCTTAAAAGACGTAGAATTGTCTAAAGAATGTTTGTTTATTTGGTAATAGTTTTATCTTCAGGTGTTTTTGTTTTCTCTCGATGTGAACACATACAATCTGTTTTTGTAATTTAATTTGGTTGAATATATAGCGAATTTCTGAACAGAAAACAATATTTGTGTTTATCTTCTGAAAAAATGAAAATGATCCACAAACAAAATATAAACACATAAACCTGTGACAATTCTGCTTCTATTGGTACCAAGTTGCTTAAAATCAAACCAAAATTGACCCCAAAATATGTTTTTGAAAAAATGTAGTTTTATATACAATATATATAGCGAAAAATCTCAAGTGACGAATACTTATGGCCACACTCTGTAGTAATTGAAGATTTAAATTAACAAAAAAATGTATACATATCGTGAAAAAAAAACACGAGATCCGCCACTGGTAATTGAAGATTTAAACAAAAAAATGTATACATATCGTGAAAAAAAACCATGAGATCCGCCACTGGTAAAAAAATTGTATATCATGGATGATGTCACGAATTTTGTTAAAATTGATTATCTTTAAAATCTCATTCCATCAATGATCTTTTTTTTAAATTTGATATGTTGATGCCATGTCAATTGCCTTTGAACTGGTGTAAAATCATCTTAAAATTCAGTGTATTACTCGGTGAAAAATGTACCCTTAGCATTTGACAATAAAAAAAGTTTGGGCAACAAAAAAAGTCTGATTTTTGCATGAAATGCAATCAAAACCTTATTGAACTGACTTGATATCTAAATTTTCCAAGGTTTATCGCTACTTTCGAGATACACAAAGAAGAGTGCATTGATCATAAAATTCTATGCATTCTATCCATGAACATTTCCAGAAAATGAATGAAATATATGCTCAGATATTCAAGTCACGAAAATTACTTTGACACAATCCCCATTTCCATTCTCAATTTTATATAACTTTTACAATATCTGTTCTAAAAATATCAATGATGTCACTTTAAAAGTCATCTCTAAAAATTGGAGTTATCTTCCTTTGTATCTTTGCTTTATACAATGCAATATTTTATTTTACTTCCAACTGATAAATTAAGCCAATTTTTGCCCTCCAGTGCTTACAAGCACTTTGATTACATTTTTGACAGCAATCGCCTATCTTGCCCTCTAGCACATCAATTTAATGGATATTTTTCTGCATATAATTTTAAAATATGTATTATAATGTTGTTTATATATCTGCAGTCGATGGTGTATACAGTAATTACGGCGGCTTCAGTACATGCTCTAAAACATGCGGAGGTGGAACCAAACACAGAGACAGAACATGTACAAACCCTGCACCAGCCAATGGTGGAAAGAATTGTGTAGGATCTGCTAGAGATACTCAACCATGTAACGCACAAGCTTGTCCAACACTGCCACCTCCAACTACCACTCAAATCCCAACAACAACACTCAAATGTAAGTTTTAGAATAAACAAACACATAAGAATGGTGTCAATTTACCCTGTTTTGTTTCACTCAGAAGGTTAAAAGTCTATGTCATATTCTTTAAATATTTTTTCAATTATTTTACATTTTTCTTTAATCAAAATGTTATTCAGTGCTCTACATGTTGCTCTTGGTGGTATTTTGATACAACATTAGAAATTTTACACCTACTTGACGATTCAAAAAGTTCCAACTATCGCTACTACTATTATTTTGACATATCTTTTTTTTCAATAAGAAGCATGGTTACTTCATAATACCTAATTCACTTCTCGTCTCAAATATTTCCTGGAATGTTTAAACGTAGCATATATTTCTAATGAATAATTTTGGTATTTTAAATCTCAATGACAATATATTACTGATAACTCATTTATTTTTGGTGGGTATCAATTTTCGTGAACTGAGAAAAACTAGCATTTTCATGAATATTTGACTTTTTCGGGGCTTGCCAATCACTGCATACAAAACCTATAGGAAATTTGTAATTCGTTGAACATTCAAATTCGTAGTTCGTCTGTACCTACAAAACCAACGAAAATTGGTACCAAACGAATGATAATGAATACACAGTATTGACTTTATATTTTTTCTAGCTTGTGGAATAGTACCTGCAGATATACACTTTCTATTGGATGCCTCTGGTAGTGTAGGGTCTTCAAATTATCAAAAGC
Source organism: Mytilus trossulus (assembly GCF_036588685.1). Taxonomy (NCBI): domain Eukaryota; kingdom Metazoa; phylum Mollusca; class Bivalvia; order Mytilida; family Mytilidae; genus Mytilus; species Mytilus trossulus. Next base: position 81,061,225 of record NC_086378.1, on the reverse strand, counting down.
AAAAAGATTTCGTAGCCAAATTTGCAGAATCCTTTACGATCGGACCACACAATGTTCAAATAGGAGTAACTACATTTTCCTCCCAAGTTCACAATCAATTTTTCATGAATAAATACAACAGTAAAGCTCCTTTGGTAAGCGCTATCAAAGCCATGCCTTATCAATCAGGAGGTACCAACACTGATACTGCTATTAAATACGTTGATGGAAATGCTTTTACCAAAGCAAATGGTGACCGAGACCACGTTGTCAACATTTTGATAGTCATGACAGACGGACAATCTGCTAATCCAATACAGACCGCGGCAGAGTCGAAAGTACTCCATGGACACAACGTTAAAGTTTTTGCTATTGGAATTGGTAATGGAATTAAACGACCAGAATTGGAAACAATTGCCACAGATAGCGCTCATGTATTTACTGTATCGAACTTCGACGCCCTTAATACACTCCAAGCTGAGCTAAAGAAAACAGCATGCATAGGTACATTTATAAAAATAATAATACAGTGAAACCTGGCCAAACCGAATCCTGCCTAAACCGAAAACCTGTATAAACCAAACATGTTCTTTAGCACCGTCATATCAAATTGTATGCGTTGTGAACCTGATAAAACCGAACAAAATCTTAAGTCCCGAAGATGTTTTAAACAGGTTTCACTGTAATTCATTTTGCAAAAAAATATATTCGAAAACAATTAGTTCGGCTTTTGATTTGGGTTTTGAGTCGGTAAACACAATATCTGGTGATTATTTTAAACATGATTTGGTCCAGCAAAAAAAGTAACATATCGACGTTTTGTCGTATGAAACTCTTGTATATTAATATTAGATAGCATTCGTAAAAAAATTAAACAGAAAACACTAGTTCCATATCATGTGTTGTAATGACTCATTTAACATTTCCATAAAATGAATCCCCAAAATCCTATCTATTATGATCAGCTATTACGTAAAGTTTTACACAGATATATTTATGAAAAATATCGATGCGTGAATTTCTTAAACGTATAAAACATTCAAAAGAATAAAACAAAAATGCTAAATATTTTATACTGGAATTTACTTACTTTGTAGTTGATGGTGGCTGGACTAAATATGGTTTCTGGAGTCCATGCTCCAAAACTTGTGGCAGTGGAACCCACTACAGGGAAAGAACCTGCTCCAACCCACCGCCAGCCAATGGTGGAAAGAACTGTGTAGGAGGTGCCAGAGATACCCAACCATGTAACACACAGGCTTGCCCAACCACTCCCCCACCCACAACAAGACCACCAACTACCCCATATATTGCAACGACAACTTTGGGAAAAAGTGAGTAAAAAAATTGAAAACAACACGTTTAATAATTTCTTGCGTCCGAAGCGCTTTTCTGGATTAAACCTTCATCAGGAATGCTCAAGGCAAAACATTAGAAATCGGAAGATGTATAAGTACCGAAACCGTTGAAGAGCTATATATGTCAAAAATACCTAAATTGAATAGCCAAATTCATCTAAAGCCAACTTTGCCTGAGGAAGTTGAAACCTTAGTTTCTTAATAATTTATAAATTTATAAACGGACAATTTAAGTAAAGTTTGTTATATATCATGTCAGTACCGAAATACTGACTACTGAGCTGATGATACACTCGGGGATTGATAGTCCTCCAGCAGAAGTATCGACCCAGTGATGTAAAAAAAAATATGAAAATAATTCATGCTCTCATACACGGACAGCAACTCAAATATTACAAAATATAATTTAGTTTAAAAAAATCATTATCAACAAGTTTTTACCAGAGAAACATGAACTAAAAACACTCCTTTTTTTTTTTTTTTTTGCTATATGTTGTTCTTTTGTGGATTTTTTTAGGGGTGCTTTTTGTTGCTTGATCTGAGTTGTCTGTGAAATAATTTATGGGCTTTGTCATTTCGTCATTGTTCTCTTGGATAAGATGTTTGTCTGTAATTTCGTAAGTTAACTATGTGGTTTATATGAACGTTTTGCCTTTCATATCAATAGGTCGATCGATAACACTTTTACCTTGATTAAAACAAACTGAAGTTATGATGATGAAGATAATAGACGATTGTCTAACGTCCAGTGGCAAATGCAATTCCTATTTAGGACGGGTTTTTTTAATTTCTTTATTATGAAAAAAATATGAACGGTGCTTTTTATGAAACCGAAAAATTGAACCGGCTTGTTTATATGGTTATAATTCACTAAGTTTCGGTTCGCAGAAAAACAGGTCATCCTTCCCAGACATATCATTCTAACTCCGAGGCGACCAGTCTTACTTTTTAAATTAAATCGTGACGCATGATTCACGAAGAAGCAGCATATACTTTTCAGGTTACTAGTTTAAATCGACCGGGAGTTGAATATACACCCTCTCACACTCTAGACGAACACTCTTCTTCAAACCAACCGAAGCGGAATCAGTTCTCAATAAAAAGAAATGCCGAATAACGTAAAAAAAAAAATAAAAAAAAATAGAAATATTTTCTTTCAAACATTTTACTGCAGCATTGATGACCTTATTTTAGTCCTATAATATAGACAATATACTATCGATTCTAAACCTCGGATAAATTATTTTCACTATCATTGTTGAACCTCGAGGTTAAATATTGATAGTAGAAAAGAAAATATCTGATAAAAAACGTTGAATGTATAAATGATATGAACCTTCAAAGTCTTAACATTATAGGACTAGACCTCTTGTATAAAACTCTCTTAATAAGAAGATATTTTTCTTTGTGTCTCTTAATTCATTTTACAACTGCAATTTCAGGCTGTGGAGTTGTTCCAGCTGATATAGTTTTCATTCTTGACTCATCTGGTAGTGTAGGATTACCAAACTTCAATAAGATGTTAGATTTCGTCAAAAATATGATCAAAGGTTTCGACATTGGACCAACTGGGGCTCACATTGGTCTTGTCACTTTTAGTTCTAAACCTCATAATGAGTTCCATTTGAATAAATTCAACGACAAAGCCAAGACAACAGCTGGAGTAACAAATATCCACTATATTTCTGGTGGTACCAACACAGCTGATGCTCTTAAGTATGCCAGAACAACAAGCTTCTTACCTGCCAATGGCGCCAGAGGTAATGCAGCTAAAATTGCTATAGTTATTACTGATGGTAAATCACAGTCTCCTCCAGCAACCGCCCAAGAAGCACAGAGATTGAGAGACCAGGGAGTAACAGTCTTCTCTGTTGGAGTCGGAGCTGGACCTAATTTACCAGAACTGAATTCCATGGCAACAGACCCGGATAACCAACACGTGTTTGTTGTAAACAATTTCGATGCTTTAACACAAATCAAAGGAACACTGCAACAGAAGGCTTGTGAAGGTAAGATAGTTGACGAACGAATGATATAGTGAGTCTGATTGCAGTGTTTTATAGATAGTTATGATATAGTGAGTCTGATTGCAGTGTTTTATAGATAGTTATGATATAGTGAGTCTGATTGCAGTGTTTTATAGATAGTTATGATATAGTGAGTCTGATTGCAGTGTATTATAGATAGTTATGATATAGTGAGTCCGATTGCAGTGTATTATAGATAGTTATGATATAGTGAGTCTGATTGCAGTGTTTTATAGATAGTTATGATATAGTGAGTCTGATTGCAGTGTTTTATAGATAGTTATGATATAGTGAGTCTGATTGCAGTGTATTATAGATAGTTATGATATAGTGAGTCCGATTGCAGTGTATTATAGATAGTTATGATATAGTGAGTCTGATTGCAGTGTATTATAGATAGTTATGATATAGTGAGTCTGATTGCAGTGTATTATAGATAGTTATGATATAGTGAGTCTGATTGCAGTGTTTTATAGATAGTTATGATATAGTGAGTCTGATTGCAGTGTTTTATAGATAGTTATGATACATTTTGTATAGTGAGTCCGATTGCAGTGTATTATAGATAGTTATGATATAGTGAGTCTGATTGCAGTGTTTTATAGATAGTTATGATATAGTGAGTCTGATTGCAGTGTATTATAGATAGTTATGATATAGTGAGTCCGATTGCAGTGTATTATAGATAGTTATGATATAGTGAGTCTGATTGCAGTGTTTTATAGATAGTTATGATATAGTGAGTCTGATTGCAGTGTTTTATAGATAGTTATGATATAGTGAGTCTGATTGCAGTGTTTTATAGATAGTTATGATATAGTGGGTCTGATTGCAGTGTATTATAGATAGTTATGATATAGTGAGTCTGATTGCAGTGTACTATAGATAGTTATGATATAGTGAGTCTGATTGCAGTGTATTATAGATAGTTATCAAAGGTACCAGGATTATAATTTCACACACCAGACGCGCATTTCTCTTACATAAGACTCATCAGTGACGCTCAAATCAAAATAGTTTTAAAGCCAAACCAGATGAGGGAATCTTTTTTTCGAATTAAATAATATATTATGTTCATTTTTCGTATTCAGTAATTTCTTAGTTTAGTACAGCAAAACACATTGAGTGTGCAGTTAAAGGTAATATCTTAAGATAGGTAGACTATCCTCCTTTATATGTAGACTAGTCCGACAGATAACTAATCTGTCTTTCTGTAAGACTACACTACTCCGAATTGAGGGTAGTATACCTTATCTAATCATGAATTCAAGGTTCTGCTAGCAAGCAAGCTAACCAAAGATATAATTTTATCTACACACTCAAGTCATTTTGCTGTAATATACTTTTATTCGTTATTTCATGGTGATAATGTTCTTTTATCAAACCCCGTTTGAACTCTTATATTGTACGCAAATGCATTTATCTTTTGAAATCAATTACATTTTGAGATTCTAACAATATATGGCATCCTATGTCTATCACATTTAGATGTGATGTGATTAATTTCCATCGTAAAATGATAATTTCTTATGAATATAGTCTACATATAGTTACTTTTCCTTTCAGTCAAAGCAACTACCATGCCTCCACCAGTTAAAAGTAAGTTTTTTCTTAATAATTTCTTACGAATGTTGATAAAACGTTACGGCATGTTGACTACCTCAACATTCTGTTCGTATATTTACCTGAAAGTATGTAATAATTGATTGTTTTCCTTTATAGAAGTTACAAAGTACATTTAAATAAACATAATTATAAATAATCACATTTCTAGGGGGAAAAATAAATCTTATCAATCATATTTTTCAAGCCCGAGTCGTCTATTCTTATCGATGTGCAATAAAGTAAATAGATGCGAATTAATAAATTTTAATAGAGAGTACGAACTAGAGATTAGGTGGGCTCCAGTCTATTGTTGGCCTATCTCTACGCAATTCCCAAGAAATGGATAGGATTTTCAATTTTGAAACCTCTTCTTATTAAATGTTATCTTTTATTTTAAGAACTGTATTGCTGAAAATCAGACATTATTTCGTCCATTCATTATTACGATTTTAAATCCCCCATACAAATGAGTCTATCAAATTTTAACGAGACTTATCTCGTCACAGTTTTTGTAATAATAAGAATATCCTAAACCTTATTTATATAATAGTTCTTGAAAAACTGGTCATTATCGTGATATATGGACTGCCCACAGGACAGTGGTATTGACTAAGATAGCGATAATGACTGAGCCGAAGGCGAGGTCATTATCGCTATCGCAGTCAATACCACTGTCCTACGGGCAGTCCATGTATCACGATAATGACCAGTTTTTCAAGAACTATTATGTTTATTTCATTGAGAAACCATGTTTTGCAAAATTTTCATAAATTCAAAACGCCTAAAGCGAACTCGAGAAGTTGTACGATTTCTATGGCAAAGAGTGAAGACCAGTCGTAGTAATACTGTCATTCATTTTAGTGCAACTTTTAAGTATATAAATACTTAATCAAGTTCTCTTTAATTTTATAATTAACGAAAAAATATAATAAACAATTCAACAACTTAAACATAATATTGAAAACAGGAACATGTTTTATAAAAGGTACATCTCTCTAAACAGAGAAACCACTCCCCACCGGTCATTAACAGAAAAACCACGCCCCAACGGTCATTAACAGAAAAACCACGCCCCAACGGTCATTATCAGACGGAAACCACGCCCCAACGGTCATTATCAGACGGAAACCACGCCCCAACGGTCATTATCAGACGGAAACCACGCCCCACCGGTCATTGTCATGTACAAGTTCGTCACGACCGGTTTTCTGGTCCGTTTTGTTCTGTTAATGACCGATGGAATTTATTACTGAAGATTAAAGAATGTCATGTGACCCCTTTTTATCCAATAAGAGAATCTTATTCTCAACCGATATGAAATAATTATATATAACTTTATATATATGCCTTTGCACGGATATGTGATTTTATAGCAGAATCGGACTGAACATTATTCGATACAATATATTGTTATGTTTATTACTTTTTTAAGATTGTGGTTCTAAAGCTGACATTGTATTCCTGTTGGACTCTTCTGGAAGTGTAGGATCCAAAGACTTCACGAAAATGTTAGGATTTGTAGAAGGTGTTGTAGATAAATTTACAATTGGTCCAAACGATATCCAAGTTGGTGTTGATACCTTCCAAAATTCAGTAAAATCAGAATTCAATATGAACAAGTACGCCGACAAAAATGCCATGAAAACTGCAGTTAAAAATATTGCTTACCATAGCGGTGGAACCAATACTGGCCCAGCTATCAAGTTCATGACCGATAACAGTTTCAGTACAGCGGCAGGTAAGGAAACAATAGATAAACATGACTTCGGGCGATTTTCAGATTGATACATTGTAGATACACTTGTCTTTTGTGTGTGTGTGTATGTTTGTATATTGACCTCGTAAGTCTTCATGTTGACTGTCAATTTTGTGTCTGTATGTTGTCCTCTTGAGTTTGTATGTTGACCTCTTGATTGCGTAAACCTCTGAGGGTTTACGCAGTATATATTGGACGAGTGATGTAGTCTTTCGGAACACCGGATGTTATTCGGAACACTTCTGTTCTTTCTATGACCACCTTTCAAATACATGCGCACAATAGCTATGACCACCTTTCAAATGCACGCGCAATAGCTTACTAATTTGTTGAATATGCATTAGCATCTTAAGTTGCTATAGAGATATTTTACGTATGATCTGAAATTTATTATGATATAATATTTTCTTGCACACGATTACAAGCTGCTAATATTAACCTACATGCGTAGTATTTTAATTAGTCAAACGATGTAACCAGCTGTGTTTAGATATGAGATCAGATTTCATGTAAACAATGCGCTTTATTTTCTGAACGAGAATAATTAAACATAAAATCTTTAGAAAGAGTTTTAGTAGAATTTTATTTTTGATTTTACGTTTAGTGAAGATGTACATGTTGTAAAAAGCAAGCTATTTATTTTTTTCATACTGAAATTAAGTCTTTCTTGCATATGATTAAATTACAGTTATTTTTGTTTGTTAAATATTGCAACTTTAATAAAAAAAAAAATAGTTATTAAAAATAAAATTAAATAGATATTGAATATGAAAAAATAAAATATTTTGAACGAGAACAATTAAAAATAATATCTTTAAAAAAAAGTATTAACACTTTTGAAATTTTACGTCTAGGATAGACCAAGGACATGGAAATATAATCATAAATACGTGCCTCAAATAGGTGTAAAAACGAGGATTTTTTTTTAAAATTTGTTTATTGAAAATAACGTTAAAATTAATTATGAAAGTTCTGTCCGTATTTATTTTCATTAATATTATATTGCAAATTTAAAGTTTGTTTAAATATTGCAACATTATTTACTTTTTTTTTTAAACAAGGAGGTCACATAAAAACCTCTGAATCCTTTTCGTCATTAAAATGCGACTGATAAGTATAGATATTCAATATGAAGGGGGGGGGGAAATAATTACAGTGACTGAAATCTAAATTTTAAATTTATTTAAAAGAAAATACACATTTGACAATGCAGATGTAAGAAATGATACTTCAAGCAATGAAACAACGAATTAAATGTGCCACTTTAATTATGACTGATAACCTAAAAATGAATCGTGCATGCATTTTAAGCAGACTTAACCAGGTCGGCGATAAGATATCGAATATAAAAAAGAAGATATGGTTTGGTCTCAATGAGTCAACTTTCTACAAGAAATTAAACCAAAATAACACAGAAATACAAACTATCATAATGGGTCACCGTACGGCCTCCAACAACAGGCAAAGCACGTACCACATAGTCGGCTATAAAAGGCCCCGAAATGACAATGTAAAACAATTAGTCAAAAAAGAAAATTAACAAATTCCGTATCATCGTATGCGTAACTCAGTTGCTCACCAGAGGAACGCTACGCAAGCGTTTAAACCCGCGTTCCATAAGTTTGAAGTACGTCGAAATGCAAAGGTAAACGCTTGGTGAACGCTTTTACTTCAAGAAAATTTTAATGGAACATGAAAAATTTCATTCAGCTCAAGCGTTTGCCAAGCGTATACCTGTAAACTGCACGTACATAATATACACGCTACACGAGCGTTGAAAACGCTACAGATATTAAAGTTTGAGACACGTTAAGGGCACATTGCATACAAAAATACTCGTCGCCTTAAAGCTTTCATTCAGGAGAAGAAGTCCGATACCGGTGAAACTTCATCAAACTTACAGAAGATATTACACCCTCTTCAACCATGCAACATGGGACTAGACAAAGAAGTATAGGAACTACTCCCCTTAGTTTGAGCTGTACAAGATCTACAAAAATATCCAGCCTGCCTCAAAGGTGCATAGGATCGACCATGATCCAGCACTAATGATACAAGTACCAACCAGAGTTACAATGACGTGGTAGTAAGTCTTTAAAGGCCACCGAGCGGCCTCCAAAAATAAAAAATAAAACACTATTTAGTCGGCTATTAAATGCCCGGACCATTAAGATTTAAAAACAAAAATCAAACAAAACTAAACAGCCTTATTGATAACAAAATAATTTACGAAAAAAACTTGACCGACATGAATTATGAATAACAACCACTGTACTACATGTTCCTGGCCTTAGAATGGACATTGGCACATAAACAATGTGGTGACCATAAACCCAATCCTCCCTAATGAACCAAACCTTAAGGACAACACATCGCAAGAAAAAAACTGTAAAATATCAGTTGCAATTCGCGTCCCTAAAAATATGGGTACGGTGACGGTACAATAATCACTTACATAAAAACAATAGACACAAATCACTGAAATAATCGCACTTACCGTTAGCTATTTCAAAGCTAGTGAACATGTAGACGAACCAGTGGTCATAGACGGACTGGTTAACATGTACACAGACGGGCGAATGTGACAGACTTATAGACAAACATTCACATATAGACATACCTGCAGTTGGGAATGTAGAAAGACTAGGAGAAACGCTTAGGTACGCTTTACGCACACCCAATACACGCTTAAGCTCGTTGTGCACACGATACAGATATGGTTGACAGATTGAATGCATCAAAATTACTAGCGCATTGGTAGCGTGCATGATTTTATTTACCACGTCCGACGTACGTCGGATCTATACGTTGATGTGTGAAGCCGGAATTACATTAAGTAAACAGGCAATGTCAGTTTCTTATTCTTATGCACAACAAACGTAATATAAGACAATACATCTTTATTAAACAATTATCTAATATATATATAATGCCAAACAAGCATTTGGGTTTACGATTGCATTTCTTTTTTTAAAGAAAGCAACTTGTTCTGTATGTTGAACTCTTGATGCCTCTTAGTTATTTTTGTCGCATTCCTTTAAATCACATATTTAGGCCTCATGCATGTGCCAAATAGTATGGTCGTTAGCTAAAATCGTATGCACTAGTAACATACAGGACTTATGCTTGATTTATAATGGCATAGTCGTCATATATCTATTATTATGTTTAATTTAAGATTGTGTCGTCTGGCTTGATATGAGGGGTTTGTATCCCTTCTTTCCACTATATTTGAAATTGAATTGCCAGAAAACAGTCTTCAATCTTGACAATCTCTGCTACTGATATTAAAGTCTATAATAAAAGATATTAAATAAAAACGTTCAATTTATTTTAATTTTTAAATCAACTCACGCGCGTTGTAGATAAAAGTATTTTGAAATTTCTGCTGTAATCAAAATCAACTTTTCAATATTCACTTTTCATATAAGCATTCATCTGTCACAGATCATATTTTGAGTATAGTTTGTTCAGGAATTACACCTGATTGTAAACCATTAGACCTTTTATGTTACACAAATTATAAATGCTGAGAGCCAAAGAGTACGATAAATATCACTACATCCGTATACCAGGGTTGCGTTCAATATCGAAGCGGCTACGTAGTGCTACGTAGATTTTGACTATTGAACGTGTAGCTAAATACAAGTTGTTACATATATATTGATAGCAGCTACACAGCCGCTACTTAGCTGTTACGACATTGAACTCAACCCAGGGTTGCGTTCAATATCGTAGCGGCTACGTAGTGCTACATAGATTTTGACTATTGAACGTGTTGCTATAGACTAGTTGTTACATAGATATTGATAGCCGCTACGTAACCGCTACGTAGCCACTACGATATTGAACGCAACCCAGCTGAATTTGAAGTCTTCAAAACCGGGTTGAGTTCAATATCGTAGCAGCGACGTAGCTGCTTTCAATATAGATCTATGTTACAACTAGTCTATAGCAACACGTTCAATAGTCAAAATCTACGTAGCACTACGTAGCCGCTACGATATTGAACGCAACCCAGGGTACCATACTCTCGATGGGAACAAACTCATCATAGATACCAATGTGAAAAAATGTGAGACTGATCATGCAGTGACGCTCGAATAAAAAAAGTCAAGAGAGTTAAAAAAAAAAAAAAAAAAAAAGTACGAAGTTGGAGAGCTTAGGGGAAACACATGTATATTATCAAAAACGAAGGTTTAAAATGTTCTTGATCATCTTTTCCTCAAAAGAGAGGCTAATCTCCAATGTATTTATTGAATATTACATATATTGATTTACAGGTCACAGAGCTGGCGTTCCTAAGATTGCCGTCGTTATTACTGATGGTAACTCAGCAAACAGAGCTAGTACTTTGGCAGAGGCACAGAAAGCACGTGCAAGTGGTATGGAAGTTATTGCCATTGGTGTCGGTCATGGTATTAACCAAGGAGAACTGGAAGGTATTGCCAGCAAACCAAAAAGCCAGTTTGTCTACAATGCTGAAAACTTTGATGTATTGAACACACTACAAGCATCTTTGTCTTCTAAGACTTGTGAAGGTACGTATTTTTCTAATGATTAAAGCAAAAGGGATTATACATGAATAAATTAAAGGGTTATGTTGATTCAGAAATAATCAGAATTACAGCATGGCTGGCAGCAACAACCTGCTTTACTGTCGGCTTTTAAAAGAAAAGAATTAAATTATTAAAAAGTGATTTTTTAAACTGCATGGAGAAAAAAAAACGTATTAAAAAGGTAATTATCGGTTTCGAATTCATATTATATTTGTGACTTTAAAATTATAAAATTTCTTTCTTTGTAGTATCCACCCCACAGAATGCAACTAAAGGTAAGATATGAATACTCTTTTGCCCTTTGATCCAATTTATCTTATTTTCGGAATTTACTTGCTTTAAACACATTGCATCTGTAACTGAGTCATTTGTAATAATTTTTTTTATAGTTTATCCATTCGTTGGATGTGTTTGACCTTTTTATTTTGCCATTTAATTAGGGACTTTTCATTTAGAATTTTCCTCGGAGTTCAGTAATTTATTGATTTTACTTTCCACTTGCTATTTTTTCTTATATTTTTATGATAATAAACTGATTATCAAATGAAACAAATCGTTTCTGTAATATTTCGTTTATCTTGGTGTTTTAATTTCAAGATCATTGTTAAGAACCTTATACTGGTGTGTTTATAGCAGCAATAAAAAAAAACAGGATAATAGCAAATACACAGTTGCTTTGATAAAGAAGATTTTCAAGAGAATTGACTAAAATGTGTCGATGGCATAGTGCACCTCCTTTTCTGGGGAAAACTTGGTTGATTATATAGGGAATAGCTGAAGCATGACCGAAGCGGTCCCCTTCTCAGGCAGTCAGTGGGCCCCCACTTATGAAAATTCCTGGATCCGCCACTGGAGATCATTAACATTCAAAATTAAAACTGACCTTTATGCAAATGAAAGTCTGATAAACTAAACTTTTGGATTTGTTTTTACAAAATTGATCATGAAATGTATGATAAAATCGTCATTCGATTAATGAAATGATTTACATAAATACGATCGTTTTGTTAATTTTGACAAAATGTTCTTAATTAATATAAATAGCATATCTAATTAAGTACTTCTTTTTTTATACTAGAAATAAAATGATTAAATTTAACAAATATTTCTTATAAACCTTAAGTCTCTTGTAAACTTTGCTTCAACAAAATAAATATTGCCTATTTTATACTTGTAGACTGTGGATCTGTAGCCGACATAGTTTTCACACTGGATTCTTCTGGTAGCGTTGGTAAAGCTAACTTTGACAAAATGTTAGATTTCGTCAAAACAATGGTCAAGGGATTCAACGTAGGACAGAACAAAATCCGTATTGGTATTCAAACTTTTAGCAACAGGGCTAAAGTAGAGTTCAACTTGAACAAGTTCGCAGACAAACAAGCAATTATGACCGCCATTGACCACATTCCATATGTATCTGGTGGCACAAACACTGGAACTGCCCTTAAAACCATGTACACCAAAATGTTTACTCAGGCAAATGGTGACCGTCCTGGAATTCCTAATATTGGTATTGTTCTCACCGATGGACGATCAAACAACCCAGTAACTACTGCCAATGAAGCCAAAAATCTCCACAAGCAGAATGTTGATGTGTTTGCCGTTGGTATTGGTAAAGGTATTTCCCAAACTGAACTGAATACCATTGCTTCTGATCCAGATAGTGCCCACGTGATGACGGTGGACAACTTCGACAAACTTCAACAAATTACAGCTGGCTTCCAAGCAAGGACATGCCAAAGTAAGCACATGTATTAGTACCAAAGATACGGAAACAAACATTTCAAAGCATTGTAACTGTAATTCTATTTCATTAAAAAAAATCATTATATATATACAAATTTAGCTTTAAATTTCACGCCAGAAACAGATTGCAGACGAGACACATGATGCTATACTCTACGAATATGCATCTTTAATACCTCACAGAAATATATCTTAGAAAACATCTGTTACTCATGCAGACAATAGTAAAAAGGGGTACATGTTCAAACCATCTGAGGTTTTTGTGTTAAACGAAACCGTTGTTTAATTTGAATATTTTTATTTCAGATATTCCACCAACTGCTCCTGCATTCGTACCAACAAGTAAGTTTTACTAAGATCAAGAGAAATGTTATAAATGAAGCCAAGATTCGAGGTTTTAATGCTCACACATGCAAAATTGACCCAGGGAAACGCAACATCTTATGTTAGAACTAGGGATATATATATATATACTTGTTGTCTGGTAGTTTCAGCTTGCTTGAAAGTATTGTGTCATAATTCAGCCACTGTGTCAATTCTAACCTGTTTTACAGCATACACTTCCAACTGTATCTACAGACGGTATCAGTCATTTCTTTATAAATACATTAGATGTATGTTTCATTATAATACGTTATTCTGATTGGCTAATTGCACATCACATGTTATTCCGTAAGCAGTTGCATGAGACAATAACATTTCATTCATGATGACACGAGGTCCCACAATAAAGTGCACAGGTGAATTTAAAAATTTAACTTCATGAAAATCGTGTTTTTATAATCCTAGCTAAAAAATGTAATTATAAGTATTGAATGCTTCTTTTTGTAACTTTATAGGGTTGTCAAAGCGTTGACCGTGCGTACATTTTTAGAATGAAGCGCTTCCGCGCTTCATACAAAATGTACTTCGGTCAACGCTTTTACACCCCAATAAATTTACAAAAAGAAGCATTCAATTCTTAAATAATTACATTTCATATGTGCGTTTCATTATATTACGTTATTTTGATTGGCTAACAGCAATCTCACGTCCTTCTGAAATCGACATTCATTACACGTGACAATAATTACATTAGATGGATATTTGACATTACGATACGTTATTCTGATTAGCTATCAGCAATCTCACGTCATTCTGAAATTGACATTCATTACACAATTCAATAAAGTACACAGGTTAACAGTTCATGTGACAACATGCATGCAGACTATATATAATGAAGTATATGTCATCATTTGTCATCATGGATATACTAGTAAATGTATTAAAGCGACCGACAGCGCAAGGGATGTACATCGATCATAATTTCACTGTTCACGATCGCTCTTGGTTCGCAATATAATTTACAGATTTGTACGGCCAAAATTAAATTTGAAAAAAAGTATGGAGATGTGGCCGTCGGAATAATTGCCAATGAGACAACTACCTATCAAAGTTCAAATACAATGGATGTATTTAGCAATTCTGAGGGCAACCGTACGACAGTTAACAATGTACATATTCATAGCCATTTGAAAACTGAACAACTAACGACTGGAAATTACAATTAATTTACAGTACAATTTGTGATTTGAAATCACAGATTTAATTGCAGGCGCATGGATTTATTCGAATAGCACACCTGTGGAACAATATTTTTTTCCAGTCATATCGAACATGAAAAAAAAAATTTAATGATAAATAATAAAATTGTCCGTTAATTTGATTTTTAATAGAATCTCCTCGTCCAAACCTTGACCCATGTCAAGATAAACTAAGCAACTGTCAACAGTATGGATTAAGCACATGCTCAGATCCTAACTACTCCAAATGGGCAACTGAAAACTGTGAGAGGTTCTGTGGAATATGTACAAGTAAGTATAATACTTATTAGTGTACGTTAAAAAAGATGACGAACTCTCAAAGTTTAATATGATGGAAACAAACTTATTCTGATGCTGTTACAAAAAGACAGGAAGGAGAGAATTAACTATATGTACATTTAGCATTATCTTGCTGAAGTGACTACTAATGAGAGTTCTATTAGAGACATATGTCTCTGATGGAAACAATTAGCAGTCAGTGTAATTATATATTGTATTGTCTATGGTGTTATTGAGTATACCAAACCCGCTTGATAATATTTAAAAATGAAATTGAGTTGTTCACAAACTTTTGTATTTATCTAAATATAGATATAGAGACGTTTCCTTTCATTGCATCCCCTTAAAATTAATATATGTGATCTGCTACTGATCATTTTAACATTTACAAAAATAAACTGTCTTGTAAGCTCAGCTATTTGCACTTTTTTTATCATGATTGTGTGTCGCCTTTGACAGAGACATATACGTATATATACATGTCTCTGTCCGTTTGAGTGACCATTTGTGGTTGATTCATTTTGTCAGTGCTCAATAAAGTATACAAAAAAGTGTGGGCCACTTGATGTTTTAGCAACTCACCCCTATACATAAAAAAAACATCAAAGTGCTTGACTCATAAATTATATCAAGAAAAAATAATAATTTAGGGTGAACAACGTGTTTGAACTCTCGTTTTTCGTTACCTTCCCCTTTCTTTATAGTCCCCAACAGTGGATCGAAAACATGGAAAATGTAAGTGATATTTTTTTTTGCAAAATTGCGTACTCTTAAAAACAAAAACAAGACAAAAGAAAACCAAATGGTCATGATGAATCTTGGAGTATTGTTTACTTTTGATTTAATTTACTCAGGGAGAAGACAATGGTTCCGGTCCCACTTTTTCAGTTTTTGTAGGCAAAAGTTGGTTTGTTATACTGTTATTCTTATGAATTTAGTAGGCTCCCACTTATGAAAATTTCTTGATCTGTGACTGAATTTTTGTCATGTTTTGGTGCCCTGAGTGAGTTGCAGATCAATGATTTTGAATAGGGGGAGGGAGCTCACAGGCAATTGTTTCTATGTAAAGTCGTCCTTCTCTTGGATAGAAACAAGTGCCTGTGCTACATTATTAGGGTAGGCATATGTCCCCCTAAACCTGCCTCTGTAAACAACCAAACATTATGTTTGTTCTTCTACCCCCAGCCGCCCCTAACCATCAGCCCATCGATTCTGCTAAAAAAGGCTTTGCCATGTTTGCTGCATCTTCAAGGTTTAAAGTTAAAAAGTTAAGTGAAAATGTTAAACCTATTTATGTTGAAAATTAGATAAATTAACGATACATGTAGAAGGTTTGTCTGACCATTAAAGCTTAGATTGATTGATTAGTCTTTCACGCCACTTTCAAAACTATTTTGCTATTTTCTGCCAGTCAGTTATAATTGGTGGAGGAAGCTGGAGATGAAGAGAATCATGACCTTTGTTAGCAAAACTGACAAGCCTTGTCAATTAAGATTGGAGTTTAGTGCATCTGCCCTGTGTGGGATTAATACTCACAATCTCAGTGTTGACAGGCTAACTGATACAGTAGTTTGACTACTTAGACCACTTATACACCAACGCTTTAAATTCAGAATACAATATCATATAATTAAACATGTTAACAGCATTGCAGACTAGTGTGAATGAGGGATGTTTTATAACCAAGAGTATTCCACGAAAGCCATACAGCTTATTTTCAATTTTTATTTGCTACATACTTTTAATAAAACTGAAAATGTAACTTCAGAATTAATACTTGCAAAATTGTGTGCCTTTAAAAACAAAAACATGAAAATGGAAAGCCAAATGGTCATGATAAAATTTTAGATTATTATTAGCTGTGAACTGTATATTATCCTTCTCAAAAAAAAACTTTTGCCTCAAGAGATCCAAAACCATGACTGACTTTAGTTGGCATACAACCAACCCAATGACATTCTTGTGAAGAACATGGCTACCCAACTTTAGTCTCTTGTGTACTGTGGACTGTTTTATTTTTCGTGGGTATCAATTTTCGGGATTCAGTAAACATTGCTTTTTCATGGATATTTAATTTGTGGTTTTACATACATGACATACAAACCTATAGAACATTTGTATTTAGTTAAACATTTTAATTTGTGGTTCGCCTTTACCAACAAAATTCCGTGAAAAATGGTATCCCACGAATAAAAATGAACCCGCAGTAACTGCAAAATGTCAAGATAAATGTCACATATACATTTGATAGAAAAAGATATATCTTTAGTTAACAAATGATTAATGTAAATTACAGCACAAAGTCCAACTCTGCCACCACCATGTGAAGACAATCCAACAATTGCATGTAGTAAATTCCAGGCCAGTACATGTAACAGTCCAGATTACAAACAATGGGCCCATGATAACTGCAGGAAATACTGTGGATTCTGTGGTAAGTAGACCATGAAACATTTTAATCTTTACTAGCCGTGGAGAGAACAGGAGTGGATCTTAAGGCTAGGGAAGATGGTATTTAATAGGCCATTTGGCTCTGTTTTGTAAGTAGACTGACTGGATTTTTGTGTTTTAGCAGTCTTTATTTGTTAACCTTTAAGCCTAATGTTGACACTTGATCAGTTTCTGCCTTGGTGTTCAATGTCTTCACATTTGTATGTAATGTAATCTATACAAATACTAGAAGTAAAATATAGAATTTGGCAACTTTATTCTTTAGACATTTTCTGATACTTTGTAAATATACATGTTGTAATTATGCACATATAGACACTATTTTGCATTTTGATTAATTATTATTAAATTATTTTTTCAGCACCTGCAGCTAAAGGAATAACAGGATTCTGTAAGTTGTTACTAGCATTAAGAATATCTTTTTATCAAATTGAGCAGTTAACAAAATTGATATTGTTAAACTTAAGCCATAGTTGGACATTATAATTCCCACAAGTAAATAAAATATTTTGTGTTTGCTTTGAAGTTTTAGTCTTAGTCAGTTGAGATATCTACAATATATTCTTAAATTCTGATTAACAAAATACATAGTTGATGTTAAATAGTTAAGTTAGGTTGTTCACCAGTTATCTCCCTTAACAGTTCCCTTGATCATGTAAATTTTGTTTTTCCATTTTATTTTTCTCTTAGGCATGTTGAATTCTCTTTAATTATTTCATTTAAGAACTAAAAAGGATGAATTCATCCAATTTCTTGATATCTTGATAGCAAAAAAATTACCATGATGCAAAACTATTAAAAGTTTGAGAAGTCAGGACAAGTTAAATTTTTCTGTTACACCTGTTTAAATTAACTTTTAATTATTCATTCATATTATTTACGAATTGAGCTTCACAATTAGTTTGTGGCAAGAAAACCTGTTATATATCATATTCAAATGTATTTATAATTTTAGATGGAACCTGTTCCTACAATGGTAAACAGTACAAACAAGGAGAGACATGGAGTGATGGCTGTGCCTATGATTGTACTTGTGATGATGCCAGTCGGGGATCATACAGTTGTTATAATAAGTAAGTATTGATACAGTGGATTCATTTATTTTTGCAGGTACTTAATTTTGCAGACTGTTGAAAAAAGATATTTTCAATGATATTTAAATTTGGGTTTTTTCCAAAATCTGTAAGAGGTTTTAATTCCAAGCTCTAACAATATATGAACAAGTTTCACTCTCTTCATTTTAGGAACATCATACACTATGCTGAGAACCAAAACTCACAGAAAGAGTTCAAATTTGGGCGGTGTGTCATTCATCATTCTAGAGTTATAGCCCTTTTTAACTTCAGAAATTAAAAAAAATTATGCACACTTAAATTTTTCTTGCCAAATTTCATGAAACTCATACACAATGCTATGAACAACAACACTAAGATGGAGTTCAAACTTGGGCAATGAATCGCCTAAAATTCAAGAGTTATGGCCCTTTTCAACTTGAAAATTTGCCAAGCTTGAGTGTTGACATTCATTTCCAGAGACACATTTTCCTTTTATCCTGTTATAGGACTATAGGAATTATTATTAAAGATATTGATGATTGAATTACAGGTGTCCTGCATATTATAACCTGCCTCCTCAGTGTACATTGACAAAAACAGTAGGCAAATGTTGTCTAGAACCAGTCTGTAACTTCAATCCAACATTCCAGACAACAACAGGACAAAATGTCGCCAATGTTAATGGCATTAGTAAGTTACTTTATATTAATGACAAAACTATTATCTTTCCTCAATATATAAAGCAGGTATATTTTTAAAATGGTTTTGTCTTAGTTAATGCTTTTATACATGCTTACAGGAACACTATACTTTTACTTTCCATAGTTCTCTTGTGTACTTTTTTAAATGCTATTTTCAGCCACTTTTTAAATATATGATGAAAACAAATGTGTTGTTTGATTTTTCATTTCTTTCTTTTATTATTCTGGATCTAGTTTTTTGATATCACTGACTCTATTGCTAAATTTTTATGCACACAGATTAATTTGTAATGTTTTCATTGCATTTTTTCTTTTTCAGACAAATGTGTATATGCAGGCAAATCATATTTCCAGAGTCAGACATGGCAAGTTGGTTGTGAATATGAATGTATCTGTGATGATGCTGGAGCTGGACTCTGGTCTTGTCAATCTAGGTTAGAAATTAGAAGTGGTCTATATGGACTACAATATAAAAAAGAAGATGTGGTATGATTGCCAATGAGACAACTCTCACCAAGAGACCAAAATGACACAGAAATGAACAATTATAGGTAATCCTACCGCCTTCAACAGTGAGCAAAGCCCAAACTGCATAGACGGCTATAAAAGACCCCGAAATGACAATTTAAATAATTCAAAAGAGAAAACTAACAGCCTTATTTATATAAAATAATGAACGAAAGACATATGTAACACATAAACAAACGACAACTGCTGTCATTACAGGCTCCTTTATTTTCAAATTATTTTCAAACTTTTCTATATATGCTTCAATGAAATGAGAGATTCAGTTATGCTCTAATATAAGTGTTACCCCAATCAATTGTAAGGGTAAGGGTTCACCATGCAGAACATGGTTTTTGTCTTGTTTCTTTACAAAACTGTCTAATTCTTACAAATGGATACTTATACATGTATAATGGAAGAAATAGGAATAATGTGTTACTATGATCACAAATGTATTTAAATTTCTTGTAAATTTCAGATGCCCAACTTATTCCAACTTACCATCTATTTGTCATCTTGAACAACAACCAGGACAGTGCTGTAAGACACCTAAATGTGAATATAACCAACAGTTTGGTACATTCTCAGGCAATGGAATGATAAGTGGTAAAGGATCAGGTATGTTTTATAGTTAATTCTGAATAGTTTTGGAAATACAAAAATTCTGTCCAAATCTGTTGGTTTAAAATTGGTTCATACAAGGTCATGAACTTCTGCAGTACAGTGGTTATTATAATGGACAAAAAACTTACAGCACATGTATCAGAATATATGTTTCTTCCCAAATTGAATTATTGTTATTTGAAGAATCTTTGTCTCCCCAAAATAAATATAGTTGATTCAGCAGATTTCTTTGCAAACTGATGAGAATGACACAACTTTGGAGTACAATGTAATATCAATAAAATTAATCTGGCAATGAAATCAAACATGTGTATCTATTTTAGGATTTACAAACTCTAGTGTAAAATTAATCTGGCAATGACATCAAACATGTCTATCTATTTTAGGATAAACAAATCCTAGTGTAAAATTAATCTGGCAATGAAATCAAACATGTCTATCTATTTTAGGATAAACAAATCCTAGTGTAAAATTAATCTGGCAATGAAATCAAACATGTCTATCTATTTTAGGATAAACAAATCCTAGTGTAAAATTAATCTGGCAATGAAATCAAACATGTCTATCTATTTTAGGATAAACAAATCCTAGTGTAAAATTAATCTGGCAATGAAATCAAACATGTCTATCTATTTTAGGATAAACAAATCCTAGTGTAAAATTAATCTGGCAATGAAATCAAACATGTCTATCTATTTTAGGATAAACAAATCCTAGTGTAAAATTAATCTGGCAATGAAATCAAACATGTCTATCTATTTTAGGATAAACAAATCCTAGTGTAAAATTAATCTGGCAATGAAATCAAACATGTCTATCTATTTTAGGATTTACAAACTCTAGTGTAAGATTAATCTGGCAATGAAATCAAACATTGGTATCTATTTAAGGATTTACAAACCCTAGTGTAAAATTAATCTGGCAATGAAATCAAACATTTCTATCTATTTTAGGATTTACAAACCCTAGTGTAAAATTAATCTTGCAAAAAAATCAAACCTGTCTATCTATTTTAGGAGTAACCAACCCTACAGATGCACCATGTGTTGACAAACTACCTAACTGTCTACAGTTTGGACCAGATGTATGTACTAACCCAGATTATGCCAGCTGGTCTCGAGACAACTGTCGTAAATTCTGTAATAAATGTGGTAAGTGAATGTTATGTAATGTCATAAATACTGTAGTAATGATATCTGATAAATGTTATGTAATGTCATACATACAGTAGTAATGATATCTGATCAATGTTATGTAATGTCATACATACAGTAGTAATGATATCTGATCAATGTTATGTAATGTCATAAATACTGTAGTAATGATATCTGATCAATTGAAACTTAGAGATAAAGGAGAAATTTTCAAAATTATGAAAAACAACACTTTATAAATTACATTCGTCCAAAGCACTTTGATGAATTACCTTCATCCAGAATGCTCAAAACTGAATATTTGAAACCAAGGACAGAAAATGTTGAAGATATACAACTTTTCTATAGCATAAAGATATGCATTCTATTAAATTCTTTCAGGTGACCAGCCAGGCCCAACTGATGTATGTATTTACAAGGGTGTCTCCTACAAACAGGGTCAGACTTGGTATGATGGATGTGATCTGGAATGTAAATGTGAACGGGCTATCTATGGATACTACAGATGTAATAAGAGGTATTTTAACCTTTATAAATTGTTATGGCCCAAATATACTGGTACTATTATAGGTGGAATTGATGGTTTCTGGTCTGTCTGTCTGTAAAATTTGTCTTCCCATATCTGGTTAAAGATTTTGTTTATGTAGTTAACAATCAAGTCCTGGACACATCAATTTTAAAATTAAGTAGGTAGCACCAATAATGGGGGGAGGGGGCAAAAATTCCAGGGTCAATAAGTGTAAATTCTGATTTTCAACAAAAATATAGACTGAATATCAATTTCCAGAATAGTAGAAGGCCAAATTACCTCTCATTGATACATACAGATTTTGATTACTATGTTAAAAAACTGAAAAATGTTTTAGAATAATTATCCAACCTGGTTAGGAAGTGGATTGTCTCATAATTATATTTGCATCATTTTAAAAGCTCTCACATAATACATGGTTCACCAAACAAACTATTAGCACTCAAATATCAATCAATGAATATAAAAAAGAAGATGTTGCATGATTGCCAATGAGACAACTTTCCACGAGAGCCCAAAATGACACAGAAATTAACAATTATAGGTCATCATAGGGCTTTCAACAATAAGCAAAGCCAATACCGCATGGTCAGCTATAAAAGGCCCTGAAATGACAATGTAACACAATTCAGACAAAAAAACTAAAGGCCTTATTTATGAATAAAAAAATGGATGGAAAACAAATTATGTAAAACATAAACAAACAGCAACCACTGATTCTAATGCAACAACGTTTGCATACCTGCCAACTTTTAAAAATGCCCATGGGGGTTTTATCGCGCGACAACAATTTCAAAGTTTAAAATTCTTTGAGACGACTATTTTGCGCGTGCTGTTTTGTAGTCTAGAAAAAGTGTCATATTTGCATGATTTGTAAGATGAGCTTACATCTCTTTTTTTTTTTTAAAGTTTATTTGAATGATTCTAGTTATTATATCAGCAGAAATTATGAACATGTAGCTGTAAGACCAGGAATTATTTTCATGTGTAAGGATACTAAATAGTTGTTGACTTTTCCAATCTAAAATTATACACAAAGAAGGACCTTTATCAGGTTGGGAACAACACATAGGGATCCCCCCTCAATGTTAGGACATTAAAAAACACTTTTAAAGTACAAATGAGCACACATTCATATGCATATTACATGTACATTTTGTATTTGAAGAAACTTTTCCCAAAGAACTATTCATCTTATGACCTATCTGGTATTATATGGTCAACACATGTCCAAGAATTTTGATATGTTCTTGGCCTTATATCTTCTTTATTATTCAAAATAATAGGACTCTTCATTTAGAAAAGCTGTTCCAAATATAATGTCAGAATTTAAAGTTAATAAATCTACATTTTTCTATTTTATTTTTTTACAACAGTGACCCCTTGACTAAGGGTATTCCCTCATTTAAGGGGTTCCTCATGTTGATGTGGGTGTGGGGGTCCATGTGAAAAATAATGAATAGTACATTATACTTTAAATGATTGAATACATAAATGAAATTATGTAACAGCATGTGTATATGTAATGTCAATAAATTAGTGAATAAACTACTATTTATTATATTCATGGTAGTACTGCATCATTGAAGTTTGTCAATCAGCCATGTTTTTATTCTTATTCTGTGTAAGAACCTCCTTGCTGTTGAAAAATCATTTGCCATGTTCACGTTTTTACATCAACAAACAGTGGAATACAACACAAGTTCAATATCTAGCATGTTAAAACAATCTTGAGAGAAAACGTTTTTGATTTGCTGATTAATTTGATCATGAGAAACACACAATTTGATTTTCTGAACACGATTTTCCTCCATTAGACACAGTTCAAAATCGGGAACAACAATATTTTTCGTGTAGATTTTCACCAAATTGTGTTTTAGAGGGTTTTTCAGGAACACGATCGTGCAATCGTGACTAAGGGTCTAAATCGTGTAGTACACGCCTAAATCGTGAAAGTTGGCAGGTATGACGTTTGTAACATTCATTTTGATTGGATAACGTCACTTTCTTACATGGCATCAATTGACAATTGATGTTATGGGACGTACGCGCAAGCGCAGACGGCATATGGCAGATTTTAAATACTGTGAATTCATTATTATTCGTAGTATACCAATTTTCGTGGATTTCGTGGGTACAGGGGAACCACGAATTTAAATGTTCAACCAATTAAAAATTTCCTAAAGGAATATACGCAGACTTTGCCAAAACCACGAAATTATATATCCACGAAAATGCAAGTTTTCCTGAATCCTCGAAAATTGGTACCCACGAAAATAAATGAATCCACAGTACATGTTTTAAAGTTGTTTTTTTGTCAGTTTCATTAGAATGGAGATAACAATATTGTATTTTAAGCTCCGACGGCATCAATTTGGGATTTGATGGTCGCAAATACCCGTTTACTGTCTCCGCTAACGCGTCGCCAGTAAACTTAATTTGCGACCATCAAATCCCCAATTGATGCCGTCGGAGCTTAAAATACAATACAGTTATCTCCTAAATGACATGCTCCTGACTTGGGACTGGCCAATCCATACATAATTGATGCATGATGGAATAAGGTTATTTATATGGCCATACATTGACCTATTACAAACTTTTATCTGATAGTCTTATAGGATTCTAATAGAGAGTTATTCTGAAAGTGTTTAAAACTGCTACTGTCTAGAACTTTCATTCTGATTATTACTTTTTTAGATGTCCAGATTATGTTAATCTTCCTCTCAACTGCAACTTGGTTAAGGTAGCCACAGATTGTTGTAAGAAAGTAGAATGCTCAGGAGGACAGGGGACCTTTGTAGGATCTGCTCTGACACCTGGACTCATTGGAAACCAGCCACAACCAACATTACAGGTTACTCCCTCACCTATACCAGGACAACCCACACCTAAACCAGGACAAATTCCACAACTCATTCCATCTCAAGTTGGTTAGTATAATTACTACTATGAATTGTCCATAGTAATTAGTCACACCTGTATAGTGGTGACCTATGAAACTAATTTCCAAGTAATTCCAATTCCAACATTGCAAGGGGCTGGGATGGGGTCAAATTATTTTAGTTTTTTCAATTGCTGGCTGCAAGCAAAATATGAAATAGTGAATCTCAGTGGTGTGAATTTGAAGAAAAATTCAAAATGTTCATAATCTTATAATAGTGCTATTGTTCAGAAATATGATGGAGATATATATTAATTGCCTAGTACGCTGTCTGTACAATCCTCATGATCATAGATTCTTTTTACAAAATTAACATTAACCTGTTAGTATGATGATATGTGGAGACATGGAGTCCACAATGTGTTTTAAAGTTTTACTGGTAAATAAAAGTTTAGAAAATACATTGTTTTCATTCCAGATGGATGTTATGTAAACGGTACACTATACCAACAAGGACAGAGATGGGTTGTTGGGTGTGACCAGGCTTGTCGCTGTGACGATGCCAAGGCTGGACGCTACAGATGTGACCCTAAGTAATTTATATTATAATAGATTTAATTACCAAATAGCAGAACTATTAATTTTAACCACTGAATAACTTTGCATTTGTAAATAACAATTTTTATAAATTTTAGATTTTACGTTTTCTTAAGTAATGAATTTTTATACTTAAAAAAGGGGGATTTTATGCAACTTTGGTGAAACTTTGGTGAATATATTAATGTAACATATCCCTTTTGATTGGTATAAATATTAGATTTTACATCAACTATACCAATTTGTCAGATTTTACATTTTATGCTGTCTTATTAAAAAAAATATTTGAAAACAGCCCGACATTTAATAGGTGAAAACTGATCCTTTGTATGATGGCTCACAGGCTAACACTATTTCTAGTCAATCATATAAATTCATTTAAAACATAAAAGACAAGTTAAAAGAGCAATGGGCGTATCATGCGCTAAAGCGCTGCCCTTTATTGATTAACAAGACGAACATTATCCTGGGAGCAAAGTTAAGAAATAAAAACTCTAATAAAGATTTTTTTTAACTTGGATTATAATTTTAAGCAAGTTTGAATCTGTAAAAAGCTAACATACTGATCATATAAAAATGCGAAATTATGTGTATATCATAGAAAAAATACATCAAATAATATTTATTTAGAATGATAGTAGATATTAAAATATAAATATAGAGGTGACCAGTACTCCCTCTCATCAGTTTATTTTTATTTTAACTAAAAACATGGATGTTAAGTTGACAAACAAATTCATTTAACTTGACTGTATAAACACTGAATATTACTGAAAAAAATCCTTTTTTTTCACAGATGTCCAGAATTTTTGGGTTTGCCTCCATCTTGTACACTTATTGAAGACCCCAACGATAGATGTTGTAAGATTCCAGATTGTCCAGCTAATGTGAACGGGACTCAGGTAATTGTACCTGTTCCCCAATATGGTCCAGGATTCTCTGGATATGGTAAAGCTCAATACACACCAACTGGCAGTGTCCAACCAGGACAAACATCTTTTACTGGCACTGGTACTGGTACTGGACCAACTGTTGTGGCGGGAACCAGAAGTATGTATTTGTTTATTACCCTCATGAAAATGTTGCCTGTTAAATTTTATACGACAGCAAATATTATAAAAAAATTGGTCGTATATTGCTATCACGTTATCGTCGTCGTTGTCGACGTCAGTGAAATCAATTAAAAGTTAACACAAGTTTATAACCCCTAAAGGAAGGTTGAGGTTGATTTTGAGGGTTATGGTCCCAAACTGAAGAGGAGTTAGCGGCTAAAAATGGTCACAAACAAGCTTTTTTGTAGTTTCCAGACAATAACCTTGTGTTAAAGGTGTCAGACCACCAATTAAAAGTCCCTATCTGTTCAACCAAATTTTGCAATTTTCATAGCTTTCTAAATTTTTTATCTTAAGTTTAACCTCTTACAAACCAGGTATGTCCTGAATCGTACAGGTATCACCTTTCTTCGTGCCAATTTTCGACATACCTTTAAAGCCATATAAGAAAGAAGAGACCTTCCGAATGGATGTACCACTAAAAATAACCTCTGGTTTTCTTGAAATCTTAAATTAGTATACTATGGAGCGCATTAATCCTCAATTTTTAATTTCAAGTCATAGACAAGTAAATTTGGGCTCAAAATGGTCTAAATATATTTCTCTTTCACCAAAAGTTTCATTTCTGCAAATTTGTTGGGTAGTTTAAGTAAACAATGACATCAAATGCACTATTTTTTGTCCCGAGTAGGCCTACTTTTACATACGTTCTAAATTTGAGGGAGTAATTGGTGGTCTGACACCTAAAGAGCCAAAAAAGTTGCTCAGAAATCTTTGCTTTGCTTTATTCTTAATCCTTAGTCAATTTGAAGTCAGAAACAGCTTATCTGAGCATAATGTGACTTATATTACAAATTTCACAGCTCAATTTAAACTGACTGTAATATATGACTTTGATAGAAAATACTTGAAAATTTCATTTTGGGCTACAGGAACATAAACTTTCAATATCAAGATCAGTTTTGTTGATTTTTTTCTTGTTTGTTCTACTACTTAAAAGACTTTCCACAATTTTTAACATGGGTTAAGTAAAAAATCCAAGGTATTGAAGAGTCCAGGAATATTGACCCCCCTTTTTTACACCTGGTGTAAGTAATGGAACTATTAAATGGTCAAAAGTGCAGTCATGGTCATTTAACTGTTTTATTTACTATCAGTTGATACAACTTAAGGTATAAAACTTTCATTTGAGATAAAAAAAAAATGGGATTTTTGTGAGCTTTTGCAATGTTTACATCAGGCTATGTTATCTCCCAAATACATGCTATGACGCAATGATATAAGGGATAAAAATCAAATAATTTCATTAAATCTTGATGACAACAACTTTTTTTGGTAGTAAAATAACCATGTTTTAATGTTGATACCACAGAAACAACTTACTGTGCATTTATAACAATTTGGGACATTTTTTTTTATGAAAAGCATATTGTCAGGGTGGGAAAAGCTAAAAATAGCACAAATTCAAGTTTAAGGCTGCAAGTTTGCAATATGTGACTTTTTGACCCCAAAAAGATTGAAATGTGACTACTATCACTTCATATGATCAGTTAAGTAAAAAAATTCAATTGTTTTCTGAATTTGAGGTTTCACCGCATTTTCTTTAAAGGTGTCAGACCACCAATTAAAAGTCCCTATCTGTTCAACCAAATTTTGCAATTTTCATAGCTTTCTAAATTTTTTATCTTAAGTTTAACCTCTTACAAACCAGGTATGTCCTGAATCGTACAGGTATCACCTTTCTTCATGCCAATTTTCGACATACCTTTAAAGCCATATAAGAAAGAAGAGACCTTCCGAATGGATGTACCACTAAAAATAACCTCTGGTTTTCTTGAAATCTTAAATTAGTATACTATGGAGCGCATTAATCCTCAATTTTTAATTTCAAGTCATAGACAAGTAAATTTGGGCTCAAAATGGTCTAAATATATTTCTCTTTCACCAAAAGTTTCATTTCTGCAAATTTGTTGGGTAGTTTAAGTAAACAATTGTTATTTGGATGGAGAGTTGTCTCATTGGCACTCACACCACATCTTCCTATATCTAATGACATCAAATGCACTATTTTTTGTCCCGAGTAGGCCTACTTTTACATACGTTCTAAATTTGAGGGAGTAATTGGTGGTCTGACACCTAAAGACATGCGCACACGTGTTCTTCTTCATACAACGTAGTTCTGACGATTTTTTCATGTAAAACCTTTTTAAATGTTTCATCAAATCAAGTTTATAAATGTATTTATTATAAATTTGATCTTTTGGACTAAATCAATTAGATACAAACCGCTGAAATGTACGAAAGTAATTGTGAAAGGAACGATTAAATTTATACGATGTTCGGTACTGAAATTAGTTTACCTGTCACCTGAACAGGTATAGTTTTCAGCTGTCCAACAACTAATTAGCCTTGATTAAAATTAGAAAGTATTGAAGTAAGGGTTGTTTTGATAGTAATTAATCAACATGTCACTTTTATGACCTGAAATGTATGGCTGTTAAAGGCAAAATGTTGGGTCAAAAAGATCGTGAATTATATTAAAATGACCGAAAAAGCCTTGAAAACTAAAAAAATTATGACCGTTTCATGCTTTTCCCAGCCGGTCTATTACCGGACATTATACAAATGACCGGAATATATGACCGTTTTGGAAGCCCTGGAACTTAAAGTGTATGACTCTCTTTGAAATTATACAAGTTTCCATACTACAAAGGGGTAGTGGGAATTGACTTTGGGGGGTTATGACTCAAACCATTTAGTAATTAGGGGCAAAAAAAAGTGGAAAAACAAGTTTTTTTTCTTATTACAGGACAATTGAGACAATTTAAAAGCAGTGTAAGGGTGGTAATCCAATTCAATTTAAAGAATACTGTTTGATTATCTCCCTTACACTGCTTGTAAATTATGTATTAAGAACTGATGATTGTCTTGGTTATTAGCTGTCAATTTATTTTTAACAGTTACAAGTAATAAATATTGATTTTAGCCATATGAGTCATGACTGTTTGTCATTTTATACTTTAAAAAAATTATGATGTATTTAAATGGGTAGTGATGGTTGCAAACCCCATTAGAAATTTAAATTGAGATACTGACCATATGTTTAGGGAAGATTTTTTTCTGGGGGAAAAGGGGAAAGGGGGAAGTGAAAAAAAATGGAGGGGGACAAGTGTTCTCATTTCAGATTTCAGAAAATAAATGAAGATTTCTTCAAACATTTTTTTGGGGGTGTTTTAACATTCAACAGCATAGTGAAAAATGTAGTGTATTGGACAAGAGCAAAAAATCGGGGTACACCTTTTTTGGGGGGTGAGGGTGTCAATTCGCAACAGCATAGTGTATTGCATAAAAGCAAAAAATTGAGAATAAATTCATATAACCAATATTTTCTAAAACAAGAGGTGCCAACATCCTTAAAGCTTTCACAGATCTTTTTGCTTGATTATATATAATGTCCAGGTGCAGATAGTCTATACTTATCAAGGACAATTATAACTCTTGAGTCTCAGATAAGGGAAAACTCCCATTCAAGATCATTTTCACAACACCTCCATTAAAGAAAAGTCTTCGAAAAACATATCAGAGAGTTTTAAGTATACATATTTTTGATTAAATAATATACCTTTGACTTTGAAAATGTCTTTATTTTGGCAATTTTAAAGCATGTTATCATTTTTCCTCAAAATCAGGTCACAGATAAAAAAACAAAAATAAGCATTGTTGAAGGCTGTATGGTAACCTATATTTGTTAATTTGTGTATCATTTTGTCTCTTGTGGAGAGATGTCTCATTGGCATTTAAACCACATCTTTTTGTTTGTATATAGACCCATAATGTTAATTAGTTTGATTAATATGTAAAATGGTGTTATTTACAGATGGTTGTGTGTACAAAGGAAAGACCTATCAACAAGGCACAAAATGGGATGATGGGTGTGATTATAAGTGTACATGTGTAGATGCTACACAAGGCAGATACCAATGTAATGACAGGTAAGGATAAGTTACAGGTTTGATAAGTGTACATGTGTAGATGCTACACAAGGCAGACACCAATGTAATGACAGGTAAGGATAAGTTACAGGTTGACTGATATTATTTATTAGAGGGAGGGCAGGACCTTTTTCAGGACTCCAGGACAAGTTTTTTAAGCATGGTATTTCAGGATTGATCCTTTCACTGGGTCTGGGACTTCTTTTTTTGAATTTTGGGATTGAAATTTAAATTCGGACCTCAGGATTTCATGTTTTTAAGCCCTGGATTTTGGGATCAGGACAACAACAAATGGAAGTTTTTAACGACCTTGACTGGCTATACAGTCCTTGCATCAGGACCCCTGCCACCCCCTCTTTATATACTGTGTGTTTAGTTTGAAAATTGCCAATCCAAAATACTGTGGATTCATTTATTTTCCAGGGTATCAATTTGCTTTGATTAATGAAAACTTGTATTTTCTTGGATATTAATTTCGTGGTTTTGCTGGAGTAAGCATACAACCCTATAGAAAATTCATCATTTATCGAACATTTCATTTCGTGGTTCATCTGTACCCATGAAATCCATGAAAAGTTAACAAATAATAATGAATCCATAGTACATAATCCTTATTTTCCCTACCCATGTTAAAATGGCCTAACATCATTCGTTCATAATTCAAAATTATAGAATTATTTATCCCCCCTTTCTTCAGTATAAACATTCTTCAGATTTATGTGAACTTATGTAAAAATCTTCAACAATTATATAATGATGTGTTTTCAAGTCTATCTTGGGTCTTTGGTGGCCAAGTGGTCTGAAGTAGTTCCACTACTGCAATCACTAACCAGTGAACACTGAGATTGTGAGTTTGAACCAGCTCATGCTGGTGCACTTGACTCCAATTTTGATTGACTAGGATTGTCAGTTACTTGTCTAAGGTTTGGGTTTATCTCATGGCATTCCTGAGCTTCCTCCAACCAAAAAAACAAACCACAATAAAAAAAGGCCAAAAGTGGTGTTAAAACACCAAACAACCAATCAATCAATAATGTCTATCTTACATTACAGGTGTCCAAACTTCATGAATCTCCCACAACAGTGTAGACTGGTACCTGATCCTAATGATCAATGTTGTAAGAAATACATGTGTGATTTCTCTCAGAAGATAACAACACCAGCTCCATTCTTTGTCAGAACCACACCAGCAGCAGGAGGAGGTAACTCATACATAACTAACTTTACAATCTCAGTTTTCAAGAGATGTTAATTTTGACATTCACTATTGATTTTAAAATTCAAGTTGTGTCAATTACTGCAGAATGCATTGAGTGTGTCTTTGACAAGCTAATTGCTTGTTAACTGAAGCGCGAAGTCATTATTAGGTAAGGTACTACTACCCTTCTTTGGAAAGTTTAGTCTCATACAGACAGATAAATTAGTTATCTGTCAGACTACTCTTAAAGGATTGTAGTTTACTTAGCATTATAATGACTTCACAGTTCAGCTAGCATGCAAGCTTAACAAATATCTGTAGCAGTTAGGATTATTATGTCATAATTATTTCCCTTGTTTAAAACTATAAATTTCATATTTCTTTGTTTAATAATTTACTTGAAGCTTATTCAGTATATATTTGTTAAATTGCATAGCTTTTGCTATTTGAAATCATTAGTTAGAGAGATTTATCTTAATTGTAAAATTTAATATTTGCATCGTTGCAAATTCTCTGGATACCTTCTGCGAGAGATTTATATATTTTATATAACTTCTTTTAGATTCAAATGTTAAATTCTCTCAGGACTGACATTCAGTCCCACTAAGGAAAGCCAAGCTTTCCAACCAGTTACCAATAGGTTAGTGCATATGCTACAAGCCTCCACAGTACGGTAAATAGAATTGTTCCTGCTACATTTCCATTTCTATACTTTTGGCTTTACATAATAACAGTTGTACTTTGCTGATTAAATCATATATTGTTTTCAGTTTTTGGTTTTTATTTACTTAGATTTATTACAGCTCATCACTTTTGGCATCAGTCGTTTTCCGCACACATCAGTTTACAAACTAGAATTAGCTGTGGTCCGCATCCCCGAATCTTAGGCAGAATTGTTCCTGCTACATATCTTACCTTCACCTACATGCACTCAATGTCTTCTGCTTCTAAACTTGTGGAAGTTTGAATTTTTTTTTATGGTAGGAGTAAATTCCCTTAACCAATATGTGCAGCCATCTATAATTTATCATGCAAAATGTATATTGTGCAAGTGAATATAGATAGTATAAATACAAATTGTTTCAAATTATAACCTCGCATAAATTCTGATATTTATGTGTACCAAAAAAATCACATTTTTAGTGACACACTTATGTCTGTTGTTTCTTTTTCTTATTATGCTGTACACATATTCTGTTAGGAACATAAAGTGCTTTCAAAGGCTTAAATTAGCATATTTAAGGTTGTAGATAATTATAGATTATCGTTGCTCATTTCAACGAGATTGGTTTTCTCGCTTGAGCTGGGACGGCGAAAGCGAAAAAGGCAATTGAGTTGAGATGATCAATGATAATCTGTTTATCGCTATTTTACCTATGACAACGTTGTCAATTTCATGTCAATTTCATTAGCAACACCATTTGCCTGCTTAGTTTCTAGTAATAATTTTCCATTACATGCGAGAAGCATGATATGAAAAATTATCACAAAAAAAGATCAAAGGAAAAATGCACAAAATAGCAATAATAATTTTTCTTTTCTTTTCTTGTTTTAGATTTCTGTGTATACAAGGGCTCATATTACAGACAAGGAGAACAGTGGGAAGATGGATGTAGTTTGAGATGTCGATGTGAGGATGCTAGAAACCATTACTATCAGTGTACTGACAGGTAATGTTCTAGGAGGGGATAGTAAAACACATTCTCACAGGTTATGTTCTTGGAGGGGATAGTACGCTCTTACTTTGTGTTGAAATGGAACCACAACTGTCACAGGTTAAGGGAAGCGCTCAGCACTCACAGACATGTTTAAACCTGCCACATATTTATGTGCCCATTTTTAGCAATCAAACTTTTGACCAGTAATTATTCAAAGTTTTGTCCTTTGGTGTAGATGGTTAGTTACCTTATTTGAAATTGTATCCTATCTATATAGAAATAAGTGGACATTGCCAACGGCCACCAATGGGTCTTAAAACTCAGGATGAAAATCAAGAACCCAGAGATGGGCTTCAACTACGTAGCCCCTAAACAAAAATGTGTACTACTTAAGGGAAATGAACTAAAACTTAAAAAAAACACCATTAAAGACTAAAAATTAAAGGCTAGAAGCTTCTGATTTGGGACAGGTGCTAAAACGTGACCGGGTTCAGGGTTCACCATGTTAAGTGAGATCTCAACCTTCTTCTATTGTACACTGAAGCAACCAATACATTTACATGAGATTTAATTTTAATAGAATAAACAAATGATAATTATGATATTTTGGCATTGTTTCAGATGTGGCAAATTTGAGAATATTCCACTCGGTTGCCAGTATGTACCTGATCCAAAAGACCCAACCTGTTGTAGAGTTCCACAATGCAGTGTCACGGGAACAGTTGGACAAGGAACCAGTGGATTTAATCCAGCTGGATTCAGTGGTAGCTTTACTGGATATGGAAAGCCCCCAGCACTCTCAGGAAGTGGAAGCCAGATCTCACAAACTGGATACTCAAGTAGGCACACTTAAGTTTGTTGAAGTAGAACAGGAGAAATATTTGTATGCCCTGAATAGAAAAAATAGACAAGAGTTCTGTTTTTATATTAATTATAACTACAATCAACAAGTTATTACTAACAAGAAAGGAATCCATTTTAAAAATCTGTTACTATGTGTCCCATAATCTTTGGAAAGTGTTTTGGTGAGTCAAACATTTTGTCTGTGCTAACAAGAAATTGGTATAGAAAGATTGTGTTCTATACAAAAAATAAAACAAAAAGTGACTTTTTTTATTTTGTTTTTAACAAATAATGTCCAAATATTTAATATTTATATATATAAATAAATACATAATTCATTGTGAAGTAGAAAGTCTTTGCATGATGTACACTGGGGTTCCTCTGAAAATAAGCATAATAGATTATTTGTTTTACAGACTATCAATTGTGTTTTCTTTGCCTTTGTCTTGGAAGTTATGACCATCTAATCATTGTATCTCCCCCTTTTATTTATAATTGTAACATCTATGTTTCAGATGCCTGTATTTACAAGGGTAGAATTCACCAACAAGGAGACAGTTGGAATGATGGATGTGATTACGACTGTGAATGTATTGATGCTAAATCTGGACAATACAGATGTACTGATAGGTAGGGGTCAGAAGTTCAATGAAGGGGTCAAAAGTTCATTAATTGGTCTTTTTTATGTGGTAATAATTATTGATTTTTTAATTGTTTATACTTCAGAATTGTTGAAGAATAGTGAACAAAAACTAAATAAAAGAATAAAAACAAGAAGACCTAAAACATTAATTTTGAAATGACTCACATAGAAAACTCTTGATTGAGCAATATGTATTCCACTAAAACTGGCCATGAAAAGTACAATCATGTGTGGTGCTAAGTAGTATTCACAATCAATGGTAACCATATACAAGGCAAGGACTCTTTAAGCCTTTTTAAAAACACAGATGTCAGTCAATCAGGAATTCTTGTAACACCTTAACTTTCTTCAATAAAGTGTAGTAATTTGGAAGCTCTGTTCAGTGAAGATTAACTGGTTAGTCAATGTCCTTATTTACAAAGAATCTTTGTAGGATTGATGTTTTGATGATGATTTGA
This sequence comes from Mytilus trossulus, assembly GCF_036588685.1. Classification (NCBI taxonomy): domain Eukaryota; kingdom Metazoa; phylum Mollusca; class Bivalvia; order Mytilida; family Mytilidae; genus Mytilus; species Mytilus trossulus. The sequence continues at coordinate 81,025,984 of NC_086378.1, read as the reverse complement.
GCATGTTGTTAAATTTACATTCACTACATTAATACCAGTAGCTATGATATTTAAACTCTGCTTGGGTTCATGGCTTATTTAAATCTTAATGACTCCATATTTTGTTGATTGCAAGTAAAACATCTGTTTAAATGTCCCATTTATGAGCATTATGTTTTTCAGTCTATGTGTCTGTTCATTTATCATTCTGTCTGTCTGTTGGTTTGTCCCACTTCAGATTAAATGTTAGTGGGGCATCTGTTAAGAAAATAATCTCATGTTAAAATTTTTCATTATATAGATGTCCAAGATACGGTACACTTCCACCAAACTGTCAACTGGTACCTGATGTAAGTGACAAGTGTTGTCAGAAGGCTGATTGTGCTCCAACTTCATCTGGTTCCTGTTCAGACAAGATTGCAACTTGTAACCAGTTTGGACAGTATGCTTGCTTCAAACCCTATGATGGATGGGCAAAGGATAACTGTGCTAAATATTGTGGATTCTGTGGAGCAACAGGTTTGTTATAAAAATTATTCTGTGGATTTATTATTGAGGGGCCTGATGGGTCGGGGGTCTCATCACGATTCATGAGTTGATTTTTTTGTCAATCAAGATTCACAGAAAATTCATTTCCATGATCACCGATCACAAACATATAAAAAAAAAATCTGTAGAATAACGGATCACAATAGCGAAAATGCTCTAAAAAGAAAAAGAATGAAAATAACCTATTAGGCCCCTCATTATTAATGGGATACCAGTTTTTTTATTTAATTTTTGTATACTGGTCAACCTTAAAATCAAATGTTTAATGAAGTACATTTTTTTTAAAGGTTGCATGCAAACTTTTGCAAATCAACCTCAAAATAGATAACAAGTACTGTGGATTTGATTTTTTTTTCGGTACCTAATTTCATGTATTTTTACCCACAAGCCATGAATTTAAGAAAGCTAGAATCCACATGACTAGTTTTGAATCTTAAGAGAAGCATTACTAATTAGACACAGATTTTTCACGGAATTCATTACTTTCCTTTAAAATTATAAACTCGTGAAATTTAAAAGAAAAAAAGGATATTATCATGATAGTTTAACTCATTATATTGGTGTTTTGGGCTGTATTTAGATGTTTTTATGTTGAATAAGTCATTTTATACCATTATTATAGGTCGTGTAACAACACCAGCGCCATCTACAACTTGTATTGACAGGATTCCTAACTGTAAAGACTACACCAACGGTGTATGTACTGGACAGTATGTCAGCTGGGCTGAATATAATTGTCCTAAATTCTGTAATTTGTGTGGTAAGTATTATTTTCTCTAATTTTTGTGTTTTTATTAAATTCTTGATCAGTGTGAGAATTTTTTTTTCTCCCCACTTGGGTATTACGATATTACTCCATTTTCTACAGTTAAAAATCAAATTTGTTGCAAAAGTGGAATCAATATGTAATGTAGGAATTATTAGGAAAATGAATTAAAATAAAAATATACAGTAAAATGAATCCAGAAAAAATACACACAATACAATAATGTTGGTATTTCTTGTTCAAGTCGCGACTTCAGAAAAAAGAGCTGTCTTATTCTTATTCTTATTGTTGCCGAATTTAATATCAAAGATCAGCTTGTGCCCTCAATTTGACTTTCATACTTCTAAACAGTTTTCCAATTTGATCTACCATAAATTATCTCCTTTAACTAGTCTTTCCATTTATTATATTTGCATACTTAGAATATTTTGTCAACCCAGAACTAAAATATGTGAAATACAGCATTAATGAATGATGCTGTTAGTTTAAATTTTGAAAAGTCTACTTTTGATTGAAAAGTCTTAAACAATGAACTATCTGTTTTCATCAGCAGCTAGGTGTTTTTATTTTATTTGAACATCAGCATATATATTTTTTAAGAGAAGGAGAAAAATTTGCATCCGACCAAAACAATTTTTTTTATTGTAATCAACATGACTATATGAAGCTGCTAACACGAACAATGCATTTTGTTGGAAAAAGTTGTTAAAGATCGGTTTATTTAAAAAGTTCATTGTTGTCCTCTATTCACAGGTGGAACAGGTACAGGTACAGGTGGCACAATGACAGGTGGTACAGGTGGCATTATTCCAGGTGGTCTTATTCCCGGTGGCACAGGTGAGATTTCTATTAAACTTGTATATTAATGACGGTTTATATGGAAGATTAAGGAGGCTTTTCAGAAAAAAATTAAAATTTAATTTTCATTACAAATTTTATAAATTACCTTAAGTAGTTGTTACTTTACCATATGTCACAAAAATCATTTCAAAAAATCAATTTGTGTTGGCCCCAGCTGATTTTTTAAATGTAGATATCATTGAAAAAGCTCGAAATTATCTCCCTTTGGTGCAAAAATGCTATTTTTTGGCATCAAAATTGAAATATCTTTTTTTACTCATCGGTGACCTATATTTTTTATTGTTGTTTTCAAATAAGCTATACATAAACTAAATAATTGTAAAATTTAAGCGATTTCTGTAATAAGGTTCTTTTTTTATTTTGATATTACCTCTTTTTCTCCTATTAGTTCAACAGAAAAAAAGGACATTTACAAAAATGTATGTTTCTTTCGAAGGCAGATTGTGAGCGTAAATGATCGGTGACCCCTCTTTTTTATTTCATTTTTCTATTAGATATAAGATAAAGTTCCATTATAGAAAAAATTAGCGAAATCTTATATTAAATAAAAAAAATGATTTAGCCCCGCGAGCCCCCTTTAGAACCTTAACTAGCAGTATTTGGTATCAATTCAAGTCCTTTAAATTTGTGTAGGTACATTTTTGATTGGCAACCATACCACATCTCCATATTTTTTTACAGGGACCAGAAAACACTAGGCATACATATGGTCTTCTTTAGTGTTCTCTTATGAAATATTCATGCCAGATTTATTTGAAATTTAAATCAACGGTTTATATCAGCCATGTCTTTGAAAAGTTAGAAAATCAGTCCTACAAAAGTATTTATATAATCCCCCATTTATGGGCATTATGTTTTTCTGGGGCATCGATGAATTGGGGACACATTCTTGTTTAAAGGAGTTATGCCCCTTAAGGAAATAAGTTGTATTGCAATGTTCATTGGAGGCACTCTCAGGGATTGTTATGAAATTTATATAGAAGGTTTATATCAGCAAAACCTCAGATGATTTTGAAAAATAACAAAGATTTTATGACTTTTACAGATGGCTTATAATTATACATGTAAAAGATTTATAAAAAGAAAAATGGGGGTCAAGGGCAATTTTTTTTTAAGGCATTCAAATGGATAAAACCAGAGGATTCCAAAAATATGTGAAAAATTTCAAAACATGACAAGCGAACTTCCTTAATTCCTGTTATGCACTTTCCAAATAAACATTGATTTTTCTTTATTGTGTTGTACTTTTCTCCAAAACACTGAAAGGAAAGTTGTCATACTTCTTGTACTACTCCTACATAGCATTACTACACATACATTGTGTTACTTCACATACATTGTGTTACTTCACATACATTGTGTTACTTCACATACATTGTGTTACTTCACATACATTGTGTTACTACACATACATTGAATTACTTCACATACATTGTGTTACTTCACATACATTGTGTTACTACAAATACATCGTGTATCAGTCAATCCCTAATGATATTGATATCAGTCATGGTTGCAAAGACTTTATCTATGTATATTTTCAAATAATAATTTATTTTTTATTGAGGAGTTATTTTAATGAATTATCTCCCTTTGTTAGGAACTGGAACTGGTACTGGAACTGGTACTGGAACTGGAACTGGTACTGGAACTGGTACTGGTACTGGTACTGGAGGAGGTACAATTACTGGAACAGGAACAGGTAAGATTTACAGCTTTTATAATATTTTGCATTATTTTATATTATTGAGTTGTTAACTTTCGCTGACGAGTCCCAGTTTATCTGGTTTACAGCTTCAGCAAGCTGACAATGAGTCCCAGTCTACAGAAATGCCAATCTAGGGTTTAAATTTCCCACTGGTTTTGGTTTATGTTATTAAAGTCAGAGTTACTGTTCATTGCTCATTTCTGCTTCCTGTTGTATAGGACAGTCAACTTGACCTATATTCCACATTGCTATAGAGTATTAGTAACATGTTTCAGAATAAAATTTGCATGAATTGTTCATACCTGCCAACTTTCACGATTTAGGCGTGTACTACACGATTTTGACCCTTTGTCACGATTGCACGATCGTGTTCCTCAAAAACCCTATAAAACACGATTTGGTGAAAATCTACACGAAAAATATTGTTGTTCCCGATTTTGAACTGGGTCCAATGGAGGAAAATCTTATTCAGCCAATTAAATTGCGTGTTTCTCATGATCAAATTAATCAGCCAATCAAAAACGTTTTCTCTCGAGATTATTTTAACATGCTAGATATTGAACTTGTGTTGTATTCCTCTGTTTGTTGGTCAGAATTGTAAAAACGTGAACATGGCAAATGATTTTTCAACTGCAAGGAGGTTCTTACACAGAATAAGAATAAAAGCATGGCTGATTGACAAACTTCAATGATGCAATGCAGTTCTACCATGAAGATAATAAATAGTAGTTTATTCACTAATTTATTGACATTACATGTACACTTGCTGCAACATAATTTTATTTATGTATTCAATCATTTAAAGTATAATGTACTATTCATTATTTTTCACATGGACCCCCCCCCCCCCCCCCCCCCACATCAACATGAGGAATCCCTTAAATGAGGGACCACCCTTAGTCAAGGGGTCACTCTTGTAAAAAATAAAATAGAAAAAATATAGATTTATTAACTTAAAAATGGGAAATTCTGACATTATATTTGAAACAGCTTTTCTAAATCAAGAGTCCTATTATTTTGAATAATAAAGAAGATATAAGGCCAAGAACATATCAAAGTTCTTGGACATGTGTTGACCATATAATACCAGATAGATCATAAGATGTATAGTTCTTTGGAAAAGTTTCTTCAAATAATATGAATGTGTGCTCATTTTTACTTAGAAAGTGGGTTTTAATGTCTTTACATTGAGGGGGGGGGGGGGGGGGGGGGGGGGGGTCCCTAGGTGTTGTTCCTAACCTGATAAAGGTTCTTCTTTGTGTATAATTTTAAATTGGAAAAGTCAACAACTATTTAGTATCCTTAAACATGAAAATAGTTCCTGGTCTTACAGCTACAAAAATGTAAATGTTCATATTTTCTGCTGATACAATAACTGGAATCATGCAAATAAACTTAAGAAAAAGGCATGTAAGCTCATCTTACAAATATGACACTTTTCTAGACTACAAAACAGCACGCAAAAAATAGTCGTCGCAAAGAATTGTAAACTTTGAAATTGTTGTTGCGCGCTAAAACCCCCATGGGCATTTTCAAAAGTTGGCAGGTATGATTGTTACGTACACTATCAAATTTTTTTCTAGGAAAAACAGCTATAATTAGAATCATATCTTCACATGTTTGAATATATAAAAGGTTTCAGTAAAAAATTGGAATGATTGTCAATGAGTCAATTTTCCTTAAAAGACCAATGGACAAAGATGTGACAAATTAGAGGTCATCTACCAACCTTTTACAATGAGTAAAACCCATTTTGTCAAGTACCTGGTAAGCTGAAAAGGGATCAAAGATGACAAAATTTTAAAAACAATTTTTTGAAAACTGAAACAACTGCCTACAAAAGCAGTTATAACATTGCAACATTTAATGTCAATCATTAGATTGTATACTCCTGACTTGGGACAGACACATCATTGTTATTAATAACCAACACTTTAAAACATTCAGTTGTAAATCTATACTGTAGTTTCAAGAAAAAATATTTTGCTGTTTTGCTCTATATTATTGTTTCACTATACATATTATTGCAAAATTTATTTTAGGTGGAGCCTGTATGGATGTCCTGCCTAACTGTGTTCAGTTCCAAAAAAGCTCTTGCCAAGAACCCTATCTCAGCTGGGCCCAAAAGAACTGTGCCAAATTCTGTGGATTCTGTGGTATGTGTTTTTGTTCACTAATTCATTTGTTCGTCTGTCTGTTTGTTCGTCTGTCCTACTTCAGGTTAAAGTTTTTGTTTGAGGTAGATTTTTTATGAAATCACCATAAAATTGTCTTCATCTCTTTGTTCTTTTCTTTACTTGTTCAATGCTTTGTAGGACAACACTGGCATTCTTGTTTCAAATTTAATAATTTGTTATGGTATTTTTCCCCCGTCTTTGTAAAGAAATCTAGTTGAAAATATTTGTTGAGGGGGGATTGGAGGGGTCCTGATTCCGAAATCTGGGGCTTAAAAACATGAAATCCCGAGGTCCTGAATTATAAGAAATTATAAAAAAACTTTGCAAGGTGCAGGAATCTAATATCCGTTCTGATAATGTAAATGATGTCATTGTTAAAGTCATCTTTAAAAATTGATCTTTCTTTGTCTAGAATTTCTGTTTGATCAACTTCAACCAATGCAATATTTAGTTTTACTTCCCTCTGATAACAAAGTGAGGCAATCTTTACCTTTCAGTTCATATACTTTGATTATTTAAGGTTCTGGAACTGGTACCGGTGGTACTATGACAGGGACAGGTACTGGTGGTACCATGACAGGGACAGGTACTAATGGTGGTACCATAACAGGAACTGGTACTGGTGGAACAGGTATGTAACTGGTTCCCTGTTATACTAAAATATACTATAGGAATAAAAGGAGTCTGCATATGTAGATGGGACCCTCATTGGTAGTCAAGGTCGATTATATCCACCCTGATAATCTAGAGAAATATTACAATGAGCAGGCATCCCAAAGAAAAAAATACTGTTATAGTACTCATACCTTGTCAATTTTTTTTGTAAATAATAAAAAAAAAAATAGAAGGCTTAATATTATACTAAAATTACGACTCAGATGAATATTACATGCATTCTAATAAATTGAAGTAATATAGATATAGGAAGATGTGGTCTGAGTGCCAATGAGACAACTCTCCATCCAAATAACAATTTAAAAATAAGTAAACCATTATAGGTCAATGTACGGCCTTCAACACGGAGCCTTGGCTCACACCGAACAACAAGCTATAAAGGGCCCCAAAATTACTAGTGTAAAACCATTCAAACGGGAAAACCAACAGTCTAATCTATGTAAAAAACGAGAAACACGTATATATTACATAAACCAACCACAACTACTGTACATCAGTTTCCTGACTTAGGACAGGTGCAAACATTTGCGGCGGGATTAAATGTTTTAATAATATGCATGCTTTAAAAGAAAATTGCAGAAGAAATATGAAGTAATAACTAAAGTCAACATTTTTTGTATAAATTTGCATCCTAGTATTTTAGAGATCATATGGTCAATATGTATGAATGCTTTAACAAAATGTCAAATTCTACTGACATTTATGCAAAAAACATGAACATAGATCTTTCATTAAATCATATGACCTCATCCCATCTCATTACTTTTAAAAGTTTAATTTTTTTTATTATTTGATCTCTTTTAGTACACATTGGAACAAAAATGAAAGTTCAAAACGAAACATGTTTAGGATAAATGTTGCATCATATTGTATGTAACTATAAATAGTTAATTCTGTTTCCATAGGAACAGGAACAGGTGGATCCTTTGTGACATCCATGCCTGGACAAACCTTTACAGGAAGAGGTACGTATATTTGATAAGGGGGGTAAAGGGGGGTATCTGCACAGAAGAACGCGAAATAAATTGCCATTTCAAGATGAACCAATGATTAAAAATGTCGTGCACATTGATCTTATACCAATTTTACGTAACACAGTAAATAACGAAAATGACAAAACAAATTGCTTGAAAAAATAAACTGTATGTTTTTGCCTGTATAAAATAACCCTTTTCCACCCTCTTTGATATTGCCTTAATGCTTTAGCCTACAGCAGCCCACATTAAAAACAGTGTTGATTTGTAATTTCATGTAATAAACACCACTGTATGTTTTTGCCTGTATTAGGGACGTATATAGATCTATATAAGTCCTTGCCTGTATTAATATTTTCTTTTTATGTGCTACGGTTAGATTTCTTTATGCTCGGCAAAGTTTTGAAAGTTTAAACAGATGTTTATTTCATGATATTAATAATTGTACAATATTTATATGTAGAAAGAGAAAAAATAGACAAATTTGTGCTCTTTACATTTTTTGTTAACAAAGATGTCTGAACTTCAAGTTCTCAAATAACTTTTTTCACCCAGAATGCAACAGACAGACATGCTGTGCCTCTTTTTCATCCTTATATTGTTCCTTTTTTAACATATATGCCCTGATTAATATTAAGTTCACAATTCAAACTAAAAATCTATATCAAAACAGTCTACATAAGATATTCTCAAGATATTACATGTTTGTTTATTATGCTATCTAACAGGTGGTGGATGTTATTACAAGAATCAGCTCCACCAGACTGGAGAACAGTGGACTGATGGATGTGATTATAACTGCACATGCTCAGACGGATCCAGAGGACTGTACACATGTAGAGCTTTGTAAGTACACATTAATATATGTCATTATGGATTGTATAGCTTTGCAACTACACATGTACATGTTGAAGTTAAGTATAATAGAATGAACCTATATAACTGTACATGAATCTTGGAAACTTAGATACAGAACACAGTAGATTTGTATCTTTCTATTTTAGTAGTTCTGTAGCTAATGAGAGTAGCTTCAAAGATTTTTGGTCAAGGTCAAGTTGAAGATATTTGATATTATTTCTGTAATATACATACAATTAGAGCATTATTAGAAATAAACTTTTATGGATTTCAGTTCACATGACACTTGTATCTAAAATAACCTTGGTAAAATATGGACAGCACCATCATTACTGCAGGTTAATGTTTTAACTTTGATTGATATGTTTCATCACTAAAAAGTTAAATACCGAAAATACAAAATTCCATGGAAAATTACAAATGGAAAGTCCGGATAAATCAAATCAAAGGACAAAATGAAAAGCTCAAACACGTCAAATGAATGGACAACTGTCATATAGAATCGCATCTTCAAAACAAGTTTCATAATGTGAAACAAATACTGAAGAACATTACACTTGTATTATAGTTCAGTCTGCTACATTTTCATCTCAGTTTGCTACTTTTTAATTATTATATCATTGAAAAATTATTTAGTTTTATGACATTTTACTTTAAGATGTGGAACTTACACTAACCTTCCCCAAGGATGTACACTACAGAAGGCCCAGGGTGAATGTTGTGCTAAACCAGTCTGCTCAGGAACTGGGACTGGTACCATGACAGGAACAGGTGGAACTGGTACCATGACAGGTTTGTCATCTTATTTTCTATGACATTTTAAAAGATTTTTCTCTAATTTGTGTGTTTTTTTCACATTTTTAACCAGTGTGAGAAGTATGTTTCTTCTCACTAGTAAAATATCTGTTCTTTAATAGCAAATGATTGGTTGAAATTTAATTGTTACTTCAAATTTTCTGTTCTTTTCAAGCTGGTGTAAAATAGAGACTGTATTGTTTGGAAGTGAGAAAGTCATCTTCCTCCTAAAAATGTCAATAGGGCCAATACTTAAAAATTTAAATACTATTAATAAAAGCTTATTTTGTAGTATACATTAATGAGACTTAATATCAACTAAAAATCAGTAAACATCTTTAATATGCAAATTCATATATGTCAAAAGTTCTTTACTTTCTTATTTATTTTTAAAGACTCACTGATTGTAATTCATAAATATATTTGTTTTAATAAGGTCAAGGAACAGGATGTTTGTTCCAGAAGACAGGAAAACTTTATCAGCAAGGACAAACATTTGATGATGGCTGTACCTATAAGTGCACATGTACCGATGCTTCTCGTGGATATTATACTTGTCAAGAAAAGTAAGCTTATTATATATTCCAGATGGCATCATTAGATGTATCACATCTAAGAAGTTATGCCTTTACAGTTTCCAACAAGTAATTTATTTTCTTGAAGTTGACAGCAACAACAAAATCTAGTGTTTATAAATTGTCATTATTGTTATCTATGATGGCTAAACCTTATATTTTTTACCCATTGAATTAAATCACTATAATAGTAAAGTAAAATAAAACTTGTATTGGCAATCCTATACCTCAAACAATCAATATTTATCAATAATGGGCTAGTGATGCGGTACACTTTACTGTGCTTATTTAAAAAAAAAAAAATTATTCCTATGAAACACAAACATGAGAAAGCACCATTTTTCTTATTATTAAATGGTATTTTAAAGTTAAAAAAAATGATTTTGTCCAGTTAAACGGTGACTAATGGTTTTGTGAACAATATTTAAATGAACATTAAGACTAGTTAGTATCCTTCTGGATATAAATACTAAAATTCCAAAGTTTCAGTGGTAATTGTAATTTATACTAATATTCCAAACTTTCAGTGCTAATTGTCATTTATATTTTCTATCTTAGATGTCTTAAATGGACTCTGCCAAGTCAATGTAAAATGAATCCACCAGCACCGGGAAAATGCTGCCAGACACCAAACTGTCCATCGTCCGTAGTCCTGACATATCCTCCAGGATACGTAGAAGAATAAACAGATGAATAAAAATATGAGACACCTATACATTCTGTTATGTAATATTATTTCAAGAAATTGTAATTGTAATTAAAAATGATTTTGTATCTATTTTGTTTGAAATTTTTGCTGTTAAGACCACCCCAAGTTTTAATTGTCAGATGGTTTATATCTTGTTTATTTACAATGTTGCGATGAAAGTATTTGTCACACAGTTTAAAAAACAATTGAAGCATTTATGGTTAAATTTTTACAAACCAGATTTTTAAAGATGCATAAATGTCAGAAGTTTGTTGGTTTTGATTTTGACCTTCTTGATTTTGTTTACTCCTGATTGGAAGAAACATCACACCTTTTAATCATTTAGTTTGATTGAAATAAGGAGCCAATGTCTGAAGAAAAAAAAAACATGTGTGTTATATCACCTTTAAATGAAAGCATTTCAACCAAAAATACATCCAATTAAATATAATACAATTTAATTCTGATTCTATTGGTACCCAGATGACTGAAGATAAAACCGGACAGGACCACTAATTCTTTTGAAAAAAATACACTTTGGGTAGTTTTATATAAAAAAATTGTAGGTGATGATTTTATTGATTGATTGATTGGTGTTTAATGCCACTTTCAATGATATTGTACTATTTCATGGCAGTCAGTTTTTGTTGGTGGAGGAAAATTAACAATCCTAGTCAAGACTGGAGTTCAATGCACCTGCCCCAAGCAGAACTCAAACTCACAAGCTCAGTATTGACTGACAAGGGATACAATAGTTGAAGTACTCACTGAGGCCAGGTGATGATTTTACTTACTGCACATCATTATATTGTCATTCTGGATAATTGACAGTCACCATCACAAATTGGTAAGTCATAATTAGGTCAGCGAGTAAAGAAAATACCATAGACATGTGTTCGAGGAAATCGGAAAAAGTGTTTTTGGCATCAACTGCCCAATGGGCTATGTAAACTATTGCTATCCATTAGGATCTGTCATTGTCATACATTTGTTTTTTTTAATCTCCTCTGAAACAAATTTCAATATAACCTCACCTGAATGATCCTTATAATATCTTATCGAAAGTTCATGTTTTTGTATACCCTATTACCAACCAACATATCAGCCTTGGCAAAAGGAGAATATAAGGGTACATTGCAAGTAGTTTTTGAAAACTGGTATGCAAATAACAGTTTTTGTACTGCATCTGAAACTTGGAAAAAAGTATAGTATTTATACTTCCAGGGGTAGTTTTATTTATGGATACGTGAAATACTGTGGATTATTATCGTGCTTATTTTGTGATTAACCATTTAAACCATGACTTTAAATGTTCATTTGAAATCTTTTAGAAATCTATGTAATCAAATGTCAACACAAATGGGTAAGTTTTCACCAATCCACGAAAAATTGGTACCCACAAAAATAAGTGAATCTGCAGTATGTCAATAAAGGTGTTGATGAGTGTTTGTAAAGAGACCGCCAAATGGCATATAAGTCGATTGCCATGTTAATTTTACTTCACTTTTCATTTGCCACACAAACTCGAAATATTTGTCAAAGGCCAGGTCGCAGCAGCATTGATAGATTGAAATTTGTAAACAAATTCGATTTCTTTACAGTATCGCAATATATTGTAATCCATATGTCCACCTTTGCCAAGTTTTGTTAGAATAGGATTTTGGAAAAGAGAACACCTTTCATCTGTTCTTGGGTCATGTTAGGAATACAATACATATGACAAGACTTAAATTTAGGAAATAAAATTAGTTATTGAAAAGATCTTTTCCACTGTTAGTTATATCTCTAGTCACATATATAGTTAAACTTATGCATTGGGGTAAAAAGAAACCTAATAAAATTGAAGTCACAGCAGCAATTAATACTGTAAATTCATAATTTATTGTACTTGTTTATCATTGTGATTTTCGAAAATGGACAAAAATGCGAGATTAATCATTGTGGATTTAGGAAACACTGCATACAGACAAATGTATCTGACATCAGAATGTGAGGTCTTATTGTTGCAACACATTTTTTTACATTTATAAAAACTTCGCAAAAAATTCTAAATTTACAACACTGTAGTCTGAAGTTAGGAAAATGTTTCTATTTGTATTCAGTTTTTCTTGATGAATCTCACGACTTTGTTACGATTTCCTTTATTGGTCTCCTCTTTTCGATATGACTAAAATAGCAGTGTGACACCATGATATTCAACAGAATATTGATGTGACTGGTGTTTTCGTCATGTCTTTCTTTTCAAGAAGTATCGTGGCTTTCTCTTTCAAACTTGTTGATAAGAACATTCTATTTTAAATCGTGTGAGATTTTGAGCCTTTGTTGTCTTGTGACCCGTTTCAGTGTGAAAATGGGAATTAAGTTTTATCTGATTGAGTGGATAGCATTGAAATCTCTATACTACCTTCGTTTGTCCAACTTTTTAAATTAGGTCTGTTTGCAAACATATGTCGTCTTCATCAGTTTTGATAGTTTAATATATAATAGATAGCAAGCAAGAACTCTCTTTTGAAACAAACGAGTCGGGAGGTCAAACTGTGGTAGATAGTTCATCTTATGACATATACATGTAAGAAGAAGATGGGTTCCATAACGGGTTCACATGCGTGTACTTTAACTATTCTGTATGCTCTCATGAAAATGATTTTAAAATCAACATATTCCATATTATCAGATGCAGTATTATATTAATTTAAACATATTTTATTGTCTAAAACATTGAAAATAGGATCAGACACTAGTTTGCAACTTATGTATGTTGTAATATTATATATATTGCTCAGTTCTTTAATTTTACACAATTATTCTTTCTCGTAGTCTTCATATTTTCAAATCTCTATTTTCATTATATAGTTTTCTCCTATACTATTTCTTTGTGCATTTTGACCTCATCTTTCTATTCTGAAACCTCATCCAAACCCCCTTTTATTTACGCATGACTTATGAATCACTTATAGACATTGTCAGCAAAAGTTTGAGTGTTCTGCTACTTTTAGAGATAATTTAGAACATTGGACCTTATGTATTCTAAGTAAACAGGAAAACACACTATTAATAATTGTTTCCTGGTACATATAACTGAAACTGTTGATATGAACATGAAAATAAGACTGTGTACCCTTAGTAGTTCAGGTTAATCGTGGAGACAATGGATTCATCTTATTATTAAGGTAATATGCATTTTATGTTTGTTAGGTTAATCTTTATAATACCAAATATCTGTCTTTTCGGAAAGGAAAATAACATTCGTCGTGGTCTACAAAGTGCACGAATTTCTTAAAGGACTAAGCACAGTAAGACCACTCTTTGGTCCTAAAATATAGCAGTTTTACAAAATTGTAAATACGTAAACTTTTAGCTATTTATTAGAAAGTAGAATATTAATGTTACATAAATGTCGACGGTTTTTGACAATACAATGCACATGTATCGGGTATTGGCATCATTAAGTCGTGCTAAATTACTGAAATCCTCACAATTTTAGCATTAGACAGTTTCTTTCTTAAATGGAAGTGGCCGCATTTGTGTTCATTTCTAATATGTAAATGTAAGTTGTATTTGATGATAATACATAACATATACAAAGGATGAGACTGATCACGGATGCGGGCACTTGTATTTTTGACAAAAATCATTTATATTCTGTATAACGTATTATAACGCCAGGTATATTTACTTTGGCTTTCCATAAATAACAACTATGTGGTCCTTTACATAGTCACAGATGGTTTGTATTCTTAAAATATCCTTTTGTTTTGTTACTTAGGAAGTATGACGGTCATATATGATTTTTTTTCCTGAATCCATATTCGAAGTCATGATTTATAAGAAAGGATGTTGTTTTCTAGCTGGCTACGTCCCCTTAAAATTATAAGGTAAGGTATAATACCTTGAGCCGATGATTTCGTAAATCGTGCTTCGATTCCCATTTTAGCCTATATTGAATGGTGTTATACAGGACTTGGTATAATGATAAAAGAAAGGCGGTATTTACCAACATATATCAATGAAAACTGACTATGAACGGTGATCTGTTAATGTTTATTTCTGTGTCAATTTGTCTCGTTTGGAGAGTTGTCTCATTGGCAATGATACCTTTTCTTATAATATAACGTCGTCATGGCAAGAAACGAAAAAAATAAAAGAGTAAATCTCACCATACCCGGAAGTGTAACGTGAAGATACCCAAATTTAACCTCTTGACAGTTTGGTTTTTCACCGACGGTTATTTATTATCCACACAAATGGTTCTATTCTGAGTTTATTTTAAAGATTTATCTTCATTTACTTTATAAACCACCAATATAGTTTTGAATCATGGAAGAATTGGTTAGAAACGACCTCCAAACGATTCATGATTCAGTTTTGAGGAGTACCAAAATTGCATCTATGCTTAAATTCACACATGTAAAAATCGTATACTTGATGTTTAGTTTTATTTGTCACTTTTTGTGAAAACAACTTGACAATACTCCCTGCTTACTGTTCGTTTTTAAAGACATTAAATAGTTCATTTTCAAAAGTTGATTTGTGGAAGTCGCATGGTGACGTTTCCGTAGATTTGACTTTTCCAGTAAATACTTCATCTTTTAATATACACATAGAATTTTTTTGTACATTAAAAAATATAAAAAGGCAACAGTAGTATACCACTGTTCAAAGGTCATAAATTGACAAAGAGAAAAATTAGACCAAGGGAAACACATTAATCATTATATGAAAACAACGGAAGAACAGAACTACTGAAGTGCAACAAAAGCCAATGAAAGTCATATAGAAACAAACTTTCTAATAACAACTGCCATATAATTTAATACGTGCATATTTATGCCAGATTATAAAAAATAATCATGGCAAGTCTCTAAGAAAATTTGTAAGATTTGGGTTGCTCTTTTGGCACAATGGATGCAATTTGGGTACAGTGAATTCATCGAAATGCTTATACATCCTTAGTGACGAATCAATTAACCGCAGCAGTTTATAAAACTAATGGAATATATATAGCTAAAACAGATATTCCAAAACTCGTGATGGTGTTAAAAAAATCCATCAGTATGACTTTAACTCATGCCCCTTTTTTAATAGCTTCTTTGATAAAAACATCACAATATTAAGGAGATCATGATGTGAAACGAAAGTTGTAAAATATCATTTCAGACTAGGATGTACATACTTCATATGCAGGCGTTGCAGGAATATTACCACAACGAAATGAAAAGTTCCCAATAGGAAAGTTAAACTAATCGTTTGTATTGCAAGGTTTTGTTCTCAACTGACCCTATTCATTGTCAATTTCTAGATATGTCAAGTTTTGAGACAGACTTAACAGTATATGTTGTATCATGTATTCTACGTTCAAGGAGATAGATGCATATGATAGAGTCATCAAAATGTTTTATGTATAACTTTTGGACTAGTTTGATTTCTGTAATTTATTCTTACATACTTTTGATTTTTTAACCCTGTCTGCGCTCATTGCCTATGTAAAATTTAAAATTGTTTATAATCCAGGTACTTTGGATAACTATTGTATGCACATTGAACGACAAATTTATGTGACGTATATAATTTTTCTGACGTCAGACACTCAAATCAATCCATGTGTTCGTAGATAGTAGATGTTGTTGTGTCCTGTTAAATTGTTATACGATGATGACTGATGTTCCCATATTTTGACTATTTTATTGATTGTGACTGTTTATTTAACGCATCATGTAAATGTAACGGAATTTGATGAGACTGTTATTAAAGTGAGAGGGTTAGCGCTATAGAACCAGGTTTAATCCACCATTTTCTACATTTGAAAATGCCTGTACCAAGTCAGGAATATGACAGTTCTTGTCCATTCGTTTTTTGATGCGTTTTGTTTTTTGATTTTGCCATGTGATTATGGACTTTCCAAATTGATTTTCCTCTGAGTTCAGTATTTTTGTGATTTTACTTTTTATGTATTGAGTAATTGGATATTATCAATATAGCGAAAAAGTGACGTGTTTGTATAAATGAATTGTAGCGTCTTTTCATTATTCTTAAAAAGCTCCTATATGAAAGCTGGCTCATGTGAAAAAAAGATATGTTACCTTCGTTCGCCCTTCTTCATATATAGATCAGAGTTAGACCAATTCTTTCAAAATGTATTTCGACTTGAAATGGGAACTCTTTGTGGGAAATGATACAGGGTTTGGACGTCAAATGTTGTTTACAAAATTAATAGAAAACAAAAATAAGAACAGAAAATTGATGAACTAGGGATATGTCAAAGAACGTCTCGTGCTTTTTCTATAAAAACAAATCATCGGAAGATGACACATATTCCGTATCAACTTGACAAATGATACACGATGGTCTTGAAGTACGTTAGTATATATTCTAGGTACTGACGATGTCTATCATTTTAATAATTTGTTATAGTGTTCTTTTATTCGTCCATAATAATATTACTTTTCCTGTTGGGTCTGTTTTTTGTTGATATCCATTTGACGTTCCTCTGTACTTAAACATCCCGTCATGGTGTTATTGTTCTATGCTATTATTTTGTATGGTTGTCTTTCATTTTTGCTAGTGTGCTCTGTCTGTATGCCTTTTTGTGTTTCTTTCAAACAAATGACGCGACTTTGTTCTTTTAATCCCGGCACCAAGTCAGGAATATGACAGTTGTTATCCATTCTTGTGATGTGTTTGAGCTTTGATATTGCCATTTGATTAGGGACTTTCTTTTTAGAATTTTACTTGAAGTATTTTTGTGATTTTACTTTTTTCTAAGGTATATTCCTTAACTCTGTTTATTAAATGTATTTATTCCATATGATTTGGAATAAAAGACATAATAGATACAGGTTAGCAGAGTTTGACTCTTACATTGACTTACATCTGGAAATTAATATTGATTGGTGATTGAACACCAATCTTTACGACTAGATACAGTATTCACCGATTAATTTTCTATTTCTATCAGCACCTGCACTATACATACGGACGATATAATCTCTAAATTGATACGATTTTCGGGAATTTGCGTTTTCCTTCCTTGAGAGAGAGTTGTTGCTTTCAAGAAAGCTAATGATTCCTTGGTTCCTAGTGGTAAGCCGTATTTGGCACAACTTTTTGGAATTTCGGATCCTAAATGCTCTTCAACTTTGAACTTGTTTGGCTTTATAAATATTTTAATATGAGCGTCACTGATGAGTCTTATGTAGACGAAACGCGCGTCTGGCGTACTAAATTATAATCCTGGTACCTTTGATAACTAATAAGTTGGCGTTATCCCTTTGAAATCTTCATGTAGCATTGTGTAGACTAGTTTATTTATTATACGATAACCTTAGCCGTATTTGGCATAACTTTTTGAAATTTTGGGTCCTGAATGCTCTTCAATCTTGTATGGCTTTCTAACTATTTTGATCTGAGCGTCACTGATGCATCATATGTAAAATAAACGCGCGTCCGGCGTAGTAAATTTTAAGCCTGGAACCTTTGATATCTACTTACGTGTTTTACCATGGGATTTTCGGTTTTTCTTTGATTTGCGATTATTGACAAAACACTTTCTTCTAAAGATTGTGAATTAGCTTTACCCCGGTTCAATGTAAGTACTTTCGTTCTTGAAAACTGCCGTTTAATTAAAAGGTTCCCTTAAAATATAATTAAATGCATACCAGAAAAGAATCCGACACTTATACTTTTTCTGTATAAAACTTTGTGAAAAAAGATAATAAATTGTTTTTTTGTTTAGTTATTTTCCTACGATATGAAGCCATGAAAGTGTTGTGCTTTTGACACCAGCGTCTGAAAAACAAAAAAACAAATTAGACTAGAAGTTAACATTTTAATAACGTTATTTTAATTAAAGTACTTGAATATTGTCATTGCTTCAGAATTTTGTAAGAGGGATGTAGGCAGAGGGGATGTACTTCAAGAAAGAAGGTTTAAAATATGTTGACAAAGAAAGAACAACAACTGGTGCAAGTTTAGGAAAGAAATTCAAGCAGGCCAGTTGTGAAGCATTATATATGGTAATTATATTTTCCTGCTTAAATTAATAGAGCTTCTTCTTCACCCTCTTCCACTGCCCATAAATAAAGTTTTTCAAGAGCATATTTTTTGAACGATGCTTACTTGAACAGTTAACCTTTGATACATTAAGTATACATCGGTATTGACAGCTACCAGCAAATGGAATTCAGACGACAATATAGATAAGATCAGGACAAACAATTATCGGTAAGGTGCATAAACAATGTCCATTTATATAGGGGTAATAATGTTAAAACTATTTAGTATGTTTATGAAACAATTGAGAAATCGTAATAAAAAATGGAACTTACTTATTTACAATATATAGCACGTATAACATAATGCAATTGACAGAAATAATTCAACGATCAGGTGTGTCAGGATGATACGAATGCCCTCGTCTAAAGACAAAATTCATGAAAACAAATTTCGTGACAAAACCTAACGTGTCAAATAATGAAACAAGCGAAAAACATGAGCGTTCTTGTGTGTGTTTGTACTGTATATCTGTCACGCAGAGTTGCCATTTTAGCGATATATATTTTAACGATATCATATAAGTATGAGGTTTTGCTAGCCATCAAACCAGGTTCAAACCACCATTTTTTTAAATGTTCTGTATCAAGTCAGGAATATGGCAGTCGTTATCAAAAAGTTCATTTCTATATGAATATTTCTCCTAATCTATTTATGACTTTCAACACCGGTATACTACTGTGCCATTGTTTTGTGTGGGAATTGTAAAAGATGATAGTGGGTTGAACATGTTTTGATAGCTAGCTAAACCTCTAACTTGTATGATAGTTTGTTTTATTTCCGTTCCTTTGAAAAAATTGGGTAAGCAACCCAAACAGACATTAAGACATTAAGATGTACATAGCTTTTTGTTTTATTTAAAGTTCATATAAAAAACTTTATTATAGATACCAGGATGGATTTGTTTTTGTATTTGCGCCAGATGCTCGTTTCTTCTACAAAAGACTAACTATCAAAAAGTTCGTTTCTATATGAATCGACGTTTGTTTTTGTTGCAGTTTGATGTTCCTTCTGTTCCTTTATTTTCTTTAAGTTTCTCTCGGTTTTAGTGTGTCACCCAGATTTGTTTTCTCAAAATCTATGTATGACTTTCAACACCGGTGTACTACTGTGCCATTGTTTAGTGTGGGAATTGTAAAAGATGATGGTGGGTTAAACCTGTGTTATAGCTAGCTAAACCTCTAACTTTTATGACAGTTTTTTTTATTTCCGTTCCTTTGAAAAAAATGGGTAAGCAACCCAGACAGACATTAAGACGTACATATCTGTTTGTGTTATTTAAAGTTCATATAAATAAACTCATCATAGATACCAGGATTAATTTGTTTTTTGTATTTGCGCCAGATTCGCGTTTCGTCTACAAAAGACACCTACCATACTTTGTACAAAGTTGGTTTTTTTAATTGCAAGGTCGTTTGTTTAAAATTTATAGAAACTTAAACTAATACTAAAAGAAAGGCGGATGATAACAAAGATATCCAAACACGAAAGTAATAAACAAACAGAAAATGTTAAAAAAAAAAAAAGACAAAAGGTAGATCCCAACACATTACAGAGAAAAAAAACAAAGAATGAGCAAAAAGAACCGAATCATGATCGAAAGGATGAATTAAATTTGATAACTTTATTTAATAACTTCCTTGTAAGCCTGGTATCAATGAGTTTATATGGAACGCAATGAACTCTTCGTGTATCAACATCAGAATAGGATAGTCAAAATAAGTGCTGGAATCAAAATTTAAGGAAAATAACTTCGAAAAAATATGGATTTGTAACTAAAGGGTAATTCTTACCACAGAGTCCACATGTAACTGGACATTTTTGCCTGAGTGCGTTGTCACTGCATATATGTATATCATCACACTTTACATATGTCGCGTCAATGCAACTTGCTGGTATAGTTTTAGTAGTACTGGGTGCAACTTAAAGAAATAAAGAAAACATGAGAAATAAATCATAGTGAAAAATAAATCATAGTGATATTCTATCAAATCTAATTGTTTATTGATTGAGGAGTAGGACATCGATTTAGATTTTGTTTAAACAACCTTAAAACTAAGTCACTAAGACTATAATTATTAGATGCGAATATCGAATTTCCTAAAATTTTTATTAAAGCTATAGAAAAAGCTGGGACATTACATACTATTCCCAGCTAAAATAAGTACAAAGTATTTAAAATTGTTATGCAAGTATATAAAGGTCTGGCATAATTATTGGTTAAATATATTAAAACATCATTACATTTGTTGAAATGTCGATTCAAATCAAAAATCCTGATGAAGTTTAACCTAATCAAGAGCAATATGGAAGTAAAAATATAAAGACATATTAACAAAGAGAACAATAGAATCAAAGACTCTTAAACTTATAACCACACTTTCCATAAGGTCAGTTGTGTCCAAGTCAGGAATATGAACAAATGTTTTCAATTTGTTTGATGTGTTTGAGATTTTGATTTTGCCATTTGATAAAGGATTTTCCGTTTGGAATTTTCCTTAGAGTTTGATTTATTTGTTATTTTACTTTTGAATGAAGTTCAAGGGATAATGATATATTCTTTTCGTTCTCCCTTAGACAATCTTATATGAAATCTGTTTATAATACATAAAGGAACAAACAGACAAGAAAAAGAGCACATTTCGCTCCTTTGGTAATTCGAGTTTTTAATGGAAATATGCGCTACATATATTTACGTGAAAATTTGGATTGCGTGATCATAAATTATCAATAATCTTTAGATACAATTTGTAATTAAAAGGTTATTCTTACAACAGAGTCCACATGTAACTGGACATTTTTGCCTCAGTGCGTTGTCACTACATACATGGATATCATCACACTTCACATATGTAGCGTCAATACAATTTGCTGGTATAGTTTCGGTAGTAGTGGGTACAACTTTGAAAAAAGATAAGGAAAAAAAACCAATAATGAACAAAAGCATATACTATCGGATCTGATTTGATTACTGTTTGCGTAGAATGACATTAATTTAGCATGAAATGCTCAATAAAATGCTAACGTTTCAATATAGTAATGTTTCTTAGACTGTATGTAAGTTGCTAAATTTCCTTTTCATTTTTATTAAAACAGGCTTTTATTTCAACCTGGAATTATTCTTAAGTATAAAATATGCAAAATTTCTTGTGTTTGAAATTTTTCACAATTTCCATTTTTTTCTCTGTATTCCAATGCTGTGTGCGTCGCAGAACACTTTCTAGTACAATCCTGTTTATGAGGATATCTATGCACAGATGTGCCTGTAAAAGTCAGGAATATGAAAGTTTTCCATTCGTTTGATGTGTTTGAGCTTTGATGTTACTTTTGATAAAGATTTTCCTTTCGAACTTTCTCTGGAGTTCAGTATGTATTCTTGTTACCGAGGTATATTTTACTTTTGAACATTCATTTTTATATAAGAGTTCTTTATGATAATCCAATTTAGACAAGGGAGAGCAATTTTTAAGGGGACAAAAAAAAAACAATCATTAATGCCAAAGAAAACAAACAACAACAACAGAAGACTTTAAAAAAAAAGGATCGACGAACACCAAACACAATCATCCACGTTTAAAACTGATAATTTGGCCGACACGAACACCATTATAAAAAACCGGAATGAACTCAGATTCTACAGAAAGCCTCAAAGGTCATAAATTCATGTATTTAATCAGTGTTTATAATTGTTTTCCTAACAGTGTGGACGACACCATTTCTTGGTGCGCTCAGGTTATCTATTGACGGAGTCAGATTAGATGAAAGTTCCTCTGTAACGGTGAATTATTACATTGTATTTTTATGGACAAGTTAACTGTGCCAAAGGTTCTAAACGCATAATTCAAATAATACGGAAAATTAGCAGAGGACCAAACCTTACCATGCGTTTGTGCTTATTTTAAAGTTGAATACTTAAAAATATTTTTTTCGTCTCATGCACATGCATGAACATAACTCTTTTATTCTATTAAAATCCCCACTGGAAGACCTTTGACAAACTAAGTGAGTGTGGAATCATTGTTATCGATAGACGATGACAAACAAGTTAAAGGTAAATGATTCTGCAGTATAACCAACGTAAGCAACGCTGTAACGGGGATACCTCTATATTGATAGATACTAACAAGTGTTATCAATGAGACACCAACCCAATGACCATAAATCTATACAAGACATCCCAAACAGTTAAGCCCAAACTATATACAATTGTATGTCTATATAAAATTATCTTCATGAATTTAGATAAAAAACTGATAGTCGTCTATATTTTTAAGATGAACTTTGCCTGGGGTTTTGGGAACATTAGCTCATTCAAACAAGAATTAATCAAGATGTATGTTTTTTTCATGAAGGATACATGTACAAGTGCCAAATCATGTATTGCGAAAACAGTTATTAACATACCTTTACATACTGAATCTTGAAGTTTTATCTGTAAATCCCAAAGCGTACCGGATGCTGATACAGGGGAAATTCCCTGCTGGTGTGTAACTATCTGAGCCAATTCAGAGAGATCTGGAACCAGTCCAATACCAATAACAAACACGCTTATGTCATGCCCTTGGAGTCCTGATGCTAACCTCTGAATTTCCGCAACTGCATATACATCCGTCAATACAATTAGTATATTAGGCACACTTTCTCTGTTCCCAGCATCCTTGGAAAACGCATGTTTAAAGACCCATTCAAGCGCATTATCCGTCTGTGAACTGCCCAAACGATTTGGGATGTACTCGATAGCCTCTAGCATAGAAGTGAGATTTAAATGCAACCCCATGTCAAACTGATGATGAATCTGGGATGAAAATAATGTTACTCCTATTTGAACATTGTTTGATCCAATCTGAAAAGATTCCGCGAATCTTGCTACAAAGTCTTTTTCACCATTAATACTTTCAATGTCAAAGTTCTGGGTAGTATTCAGTAAAAAATGAACGTCTCCCACAAAATTCAAGCAACCTGAAAAATATGGTCAAACTCAGTTGTCATACATCTTAAAATCGAATCGGAAGATTGCCAATCGGTAAATACTTCATATTTTGATTTCAAAATGGTGTTAACATGTTTAAGCTTGCCACATTCTGTATGTATGTGCCTGTGGTTGTCGTTTGTTTGTGTGTTGCATATTTGTGTTTTTTTTCAATTTTTACATAAATTAAGGCAACAGTAGTATACCGATGTTCAAAACTCCTAGATCGATAGAAAAAAAACCAAATCCAGGTCACAAATCAAAACCGAGGGAAACGCATTAAATATAAGAGAATGACAACACAACATTAAAATGTAACACACACAGAAACGAACTAATCATTAGACAAATTCCGATGAGAATAACAAATATAAAACCAAAACCAAATGCATGAATTTGGGATAGAAAAGTACCGTGACACGTCTTATAATAATGTGAATTCACACTCAAATATACAAACGTCACAAAAGAAACACAACGTTGAAATGTAACACACATAGAAACGAACTATAATATAACAATGACCATATTCCTGACTTGGTACAGGACATTTTTAAAGAATAAAATGGTGGGTTGAACCTGGTTTTGTGGCATGCTAAACCTCTCTCTTTTATGGCCATGTCAAACTTAAAATTAAAATAACAACACAACATTACAGGACAATACAAATAAATAGGAGAACACAATTGACAAAGAAACACACGAATAATAGCTAACAAGAGGTGCCAGGTTTAAAATTTAATACGCCAGAAGTGCGTTTTGTCCAAACAAGACTTACTAGTGATGCCCAGATACAAAAGTTTGAAAGCCAAAACAAGTACAAAGTTGAACAGCATCGAGGAAAAAGTTGTGCCAAAAACCCTACTATTTAGAATAGTTTATACTTTATATGCAAAACAGTAAATTTTATAAAATGACCATATAAAAGATATATATACATGATAAAACTGAAGTATTAGCTCATCACAGAAAACAACAGGATACATTACATAACCCGAAAAAAACCAACATAATCCAACACAAAAAATAGACACACCCGAATTAGTCAAGGCCTCATGGCAAAGTGACGTCACATTTGAAATTGTAAAAAAGGACAAAAAAATGACGTCACATTTGAATTTGTAAAACAGCACACCAAAAATGAAAAATAAGAATGAATAATATAAAAAAAGATGCGATATGATTGCCAATGAGACAACTATCCACAAAAGACCAAAATGACACAGACATTAACAACTATAGGTCACCGTACGGCCTTCAACAATGAGCAAAGCCCATACCGCATAGTCAGCTATAAAAGGCCCCAATAAGACAATGTAAAGCAATTCAAACGAGAAAACTAACGGCCTTTTTTATGTTAAAAAAATGAACGAATATGTAACACATAAACAAACGACAACAACTGAATTTACAGGCTCCTTACTTAGGATAGGCACATACATACATAATTTGGAAGGATTAAACATGTTAGCGGGATCCCAACCCTCTTTCTAACCTGGGACAGAGGTATAACAGTACAACATAAGAACGAACTATAAAAATCAGTAGAAAAAGGCTCATCAGATGGACAAAAATACAAGTGGACGTGGCCGGGTACTTATACATCCCGACACAAAAAGACACAATGAACAGATCTGCGATGAAAATGACGAAAATTAACCCTTTGAAACTGAGAAACCTAAACCAGTCGAAATGCCAATTCTAAAATCGTTCAAAATGACAAGACAATAATGTTCAAAATGATAAATCTTAAATCTTCAAAATCACAAATCTATAACTCTGAAAATGACAAATCTAAACCCGTTCAAAATGAACAAATCTAAATCCTTCAAATTCACAAATCTGAAACCGTTCAAAATAAACAAATCTTAAACTCTCAAAAGACAAATTATATCCGTTCAAAATGAACAAATCTAAAACTCTCAAAATGACAAATTAAAAACCGTTCAAAATGAACAATTTTAAACCCTTCAAAATTACAAATCTAAATCTCTCAAAATGAGCAAATCTAAATCTCTCAAAATGAGCAAATCTAAAACCGTTAAAATGAAAGATCCAAAACCTTCAAAATAACAAAACTATTCGAAAACCTTCAAAATGAACAAATCTAAAACAGTTCAAAATGAACAAATCTTAAACCGATCCAGTACTCACCAGTTGCCTCCCCTGGGTTTACATTTTTGCTAAATACAAGAAAAAGGACAGCTAAGATCAAATTGGACATTTTGGTTTGTTCTCAATGGTCAATGATGTTATCTTGTAAGTCCATAGATAATCACGATTTTATACTATAACTTTATCTGACCATACACTTTTGTCCTAAATGTTAAGGTTATTTATCAGAGTTTAATATGGTCACAGTCAATATTCCTTATTACTTAAATGGGATTTGCTTTACCTTTGCTCCTCTTCTGCACTTAAAAGAAACTAAAAACTATATACAATAAATTTTGTCATAATACCTAGTATACAAACAAAAAGTATCGCAAAAACTAGGATATGAATTATATAAAATTATAAACTAGAAAATCCTGTTATAATATTATTATTATTATGGAAAAATAATTGTTTTCCTTCTCTGGTAAATGACAAAATTGATAAAAAGCACAGTGATACCTTTTGTTCATTCATATAAAAGGTCTCAAGATTTGTGAATGATATTTCTTTTCATCATTTGTGTTCCCACCTTTCCTAAGAACAAAGCTGATATTCACGTGGCTTTCAATCAAAGCAGACACTAATTGGAAGTAATGTTGTGGATGGGAGACATGAGAAGGAAATTCCAATATCATTTGTTTAACAGTTATGAAACGACACATAGCTGTTGAACTATACACAGTATTTGTATGGATGCAAATTATTATCTATTCAGCAATCGATATGGCATTCATTTCTACAATGAAGATAGTTAATAGATGGTAAAATAAATGACCAATGGCCAATATATTGATTGCGGTCATGTGATTTTCGGACACAAGTCAATTGGTTTTAAATTTTGAATGATTGTTTCAAGTTTTATTGCTATTTAGGAAATTATCATTGAACTCTTATTTGGAATGAAATTAATACGTATACATGGAATTCGAGTTGTAAGTATTAAGCTAGGCATAGTTTTCACATTTTTTTCCTTTAAAAATCATGTTTCTTTTTATAAAATATCTCAATATGATTCAATGCAGAAGAAATTGATAGAGTGATTGTTTGCTTTAATGTTCATTGACAAATATTTCATGTACATTAAGTACCGGTTACATGTGTATAGAACATAGACCAAGACAAAAATGATGTGATACAGATAAAGGGATAATTTATAACATTGCATACATGTACCTTCATTTTTAAAGAAATGCACAAATACAATAAGCATCAATCAAGCTAATATTGTCGATTTGACATTATTTTTAGTTATTTAATTTGTTACTGGACCAACGACAAACTAAATGCAAAGACCTTATGATTTGTATACGTGGCAAAATGTTATAATTATGGCTAGCTTTTACATGAGGTCATATTTTCAGTCAAATGCTACAAATTTCAATTATTGTACTATTTTTTTCAGCTAAAATACCCTATAATATGACGCTGGAAAATAAAATGTAATCATTGAAGATTTGATGTAGATCTTATTTAACAATGTTGGTGTTGATATCATTTAGATCTTATTTGCCTAGGAAACCCCAAGTATTCTCGTAAAACACTAACACAAGGTTGCAAAATGAAGTTTACATAGTAGGAGATTATCGTTAACACTACAAATAAATTTATCATGTAAAAAACCATTGTAAACGTAGACATAAAGTTTTAATAGACATGTATGTACCGACCCGTAGATGTTTAAGTCATGTAAACGATGTATGTACCGAACAATAGATGTTTAAGTCATGTAAACGATGTATGTACCGAACAATAGATGTTTAAGTCATGTAAACGATGTATGTACCGAACAATAGATGTTTAAGTCATGTAAACGATGTATGTACCGAACAATAGATGTTTAAGTCATGTAAACGATGTATGTACCGAACAATAGATGTTTAAGTCATGTAAACGATGTATATACCGAACAATAGATGTTTAAGTCATGTAAACGATGTATGTACCGAACAATAGATGTTTAAGTCATGTAAACGATAGTATTTCATAGTATAACTTCAAAATTAATAAATAAAAAGGAAACGTTTTAGAAGATGCTAGGATTTTTTTCTATACCACTTGCATTGTTTTGCAATACCTTTATAAATAAAACAAAAACAAAACCAAAAAAAAATCATGAATATATACACTTTTTTAGCATGTACGCGCTGATTTGATTTGATCATTCGTAGCAAGAAATGTGACAGAAGGCGGCAAAACCTGTCTTTGCATGTGTTAAGGAACAAAAGCGTACAACGAATTCAGTATAAATCATTGTTATTCAGGTGAATCAGTGGTATAAATCAATACTTGAACACCAGACATAATGAAAAAGTAAACACCAATGACTTTGGTCACGAAAAATGGAAATCATATAATTAATCAATATTGAAGCTACTTTTAGGGTATTCCATTAGTCTATTTTGTCATGATCGTCTTTTTTTTTTGTAATCTATATTTAGTATATACTACTTATACCTACATTGTATATGTCGTAAAACATTTGGTTTATAAAGATTTGAATTGAAAAAAGCACAGATCTGTACTCGATGCTAATCATTTACGCTTGTATTTATATAGAAAAAAGAAGATGTGGTATGATTGCCAATGAAAGCCCATACCGCATAGTCAGCTAAGTTTAGCTGAGCACACACCATTGCGCAATGTGATCGGATTAATGATTAACAACAATTCGCCAATAAAGTAGTCATATTTTAGGATTGACGAATTCCATATTTAGGAAGAAACTCGTGTAAAATGATTTTTTTCTGCCTCTCTTAAGAAAAATGTAAGTAAATAAATCATACAAGCATCTAATCTTCAACTTTTTAAAACAAGTCATTTCTTCTCTAAAAGTATTTGGTTTTCAAATATCGAGCCCTATTTGAACTTTTGTATAAAATTTGGAAAGATTTATATGTGGAGAAATGTTATTAAATTCGACCTAGTGAAACGTTTGCCAACTTCTATACATTCCATATATCATAATAGGAATTATGAGCGATAATAAAAATGTCAGCTATTCAACTACATCACTATTTCAAAATTTTCTTTTCTTATTGTTAAAATGTACAAGTACGTCGTAAATGATGACCAACTGATATAATAGGTTTTGTGTACATAAATTAATTGTGTATTCATTTTAGGTGTAAATACAACAAAAATTACTGAATAATGTATCGTAAGCGTTAACTAATTGTCCTAAAGGGCTCAGGAAACAGAAAACTACAGCCATAATCACTTTGTCCGATAAATTGCTTCCTGTTCACATATTGATAAGAATCGATAGTGATAATAAATATAATTATCAGGTAACAAAATAGTGCTAATACAAGAAACGCAAGCGGAGAATTTTATGTTGTATGGCTGCCTCAATAAAGGAAATTTGGAGTTTTTACCTACAAATGAGGTCGGATCTTGACCAATGTTCAGTCCCGAGGATGTCAGAAATCCGTACCAGCTATGCAGATAAATTATTCAGTGTGCACCATATTTTTATTGTTATTTCTTGAAAGATAGAAATAAATTATAGTCATTCCTTAATTTATATACAATGCTAGTTTGTCAGGTTCTAAATCGTTTTACAAGAATCTTCATAAATTAAACAGAAACTATCAAAGAAATGTCAACACCAAGAACCCATTAAGTTATCATAGCATAGATAAAACAGCACAAAACGAGGTTCGAATGACATGTCAGGGAACTTATTTCATAAAATGCTGTTCACAATGAGTTATAAGCCTTTCGAAGTTTTTTTTGTATACGAGGATTAAAATATTTATTAACCTATAATATGAAATCAAACAAAATTAGATACATACAATTGGACGAGTTCACTATCTTTTTACATCTATATTTATTTATATATCGGGTGTACATCTTTATTTATGTATATATCGGGTGATATGACCGTCGGTAGTCTTCGGATGTAACCTCGATTGGTTATTACATGGCGCCTAGATTAGAATACAGACGAGATGCTAGAACGTATAACCGGGTTCGTCCATCGTAAATTGTTTACTTTATACTTTTTTATAATTTGGATATATACTGACAGACTTTAGAAACGCAACACTAGATTCTTTTTGTGTTATTTTTGAATGAATGTGTCGCCGTCAAAAGCGATGACTGCCTGTTACAAACGTCAAAATGATTGTCAGAAAGGTCAACAAATTTTGTCTGACATGTTTTAGGTTCTGTTTTACACCTTTTGATTTTGCATTTGTTCAACCCATTAATTGGTTTTGACAATTATGCGGTTGGAACTTGAGGGTTTTAAAGTTTCCTTCAGTCGATTCTTTGGTAATTCAGTTGATTGGAAACATTTATGGCATGAATATGTACTCAATAGCACTCGGCAATTTGATTAGCAGTTGACGTTGTAGCCGTAAACATGTCTTGCAAATGACGTTGCGTATTCAAATTCTGTTGACGTTTCATTGTCACTACACGTTGATCTGTTCATTGATGGCCAGCAACAAACCTTGTCTTCTTGTATCGTTGTTTGAAGGACAGTAAGACGAGTTTCTGAAGTCATGAAGTATGATTGCAGCACGTTTATGTTTTCATGTTTGCAGTATTCTTAAGGGCTAATTCAGTTTTTTTTATTTCTCAGTCTTGGCAAAATGGAGATGCAACATTTTAAAACTTAATTAAGTGAGACAAAGGATTGAAAGAACTGTTTCATAAGCAAAAACAACTGAAACAATCTTTCATGGGTCAAAAATTTTGCTTTGAAAAATTTGTTCGACTTCAAAAATTCGGTATGTTCAATAACCACAAGTAAGTCAGATTTTGATTTTTTGTAAGGAGAAAGAAAAGTAGTTGTAAGAAAATCAAACAAGATTTGGTAAAAAAAAATCAACAAAATTAGTGTTGCGTTTCTAAAGTCGTTCAGTATACGTCTTCGTATGTTATAAGTCGAATTTGAGATTTTGATTCAATATCGGTGAACATGATTTTGACAGGTAATGCCTCTTTTAGCTTACTGTTAACGTATATACAATACGAACCGAATATCAGCAGCATTGTTTAATTAAAAAACTTTGAGCTGCTTAAATATTTACTGCAGAAAATTCTATATATCACTTGATTTTATTGAATGTTTTTATTTTAATCTCGAATTATTGATATTACAAATTGTATTGGGATGTTAAATGTTTCTGCCCTTCGGGGCCCTTAATTAGAATATATATGAAGATGCAAGCATGATAGATAATGAGTAAATGGGGTGAACAACTTCAAATAAACACAAGAGACAGAGGATTTAGTGAAAATATCTACTAAAACAACGACAAAAAACCTGTGACACAATATAAATATGTTTCTTTCCTAAATAAATATAAATCAAAATTTACCCGTAACTTCAGCAAAGAAATATGAACGATATGAACATCGAAGACAACTTGACGTCAGGATCTTTTAAAACGTTGTACTTTTAAAACAACCTACAAGCCCATCATTAACATCGGTCCAAACAGAGTCTAATACAACAACTCATCCCTCGGACCTATAGTAACTTTTACAGTAACAGAGACATAATCATGATAATAAAGACCAGAATATTTATTTTCTTCATTGAATTGGGGATCAGTACGGAAGCGTATTATCGCCACACACATATTTTTCTTCCTATCTTCGTTATAACTCAAACAGTTTGCGCTAATACACCTCCGTAGATCAGAATTTGTTTTAGGACAAAACCATACCACCCCTTTCTACAATAAACATGTTTTTTTCTTTCTTAACTGAACTATAACGAATTAAATCTACGTTTTGATATAGTTTTGTTCATAGTATTCCCCAGACATAAATAATTTGATATAAAGTTATCATTGTAAGGTGTAAATAGCATATAAAGATTTTCCTTTTACACCGAAAGTCGATAAGTAATAAAATTTATCAGCCACATAGTAAGTTAGGACATCAATGCCGTGTAACAGCTTTAATAAATAGTTTTTATGCCGATACAAATTATGATTGTCCCTTAAATCTACGCCTAGACGAAATGAAAAAGACTTAACTTTTATAGAAATGTCAAATTGATGTTAGATAATTCGTTGATTAATGATGTTGAGTAAAATGATTTGGGATAAATTCACGATCAAGGTAAAATTTTGTAGTTTTTAGATTCATTTTTCTTTGTTATAGATACTCTATATTATGATATAGATAATTGAGATGTGGGGTAAATCTTCATCAAAAACAAAATAGGAAGATATAAACAAGATAAAACAAAATAAAAAAACCAAAAAAAAACAACCACTCACGAGTTTCAGGGCACTTTTTCACTTCTAAATCTTACGACTAAAATTGATCGTAAGTTACTTTGTAATGTTCATGAGTCGATGAAGTGCATTGAATAAATTTATTAAAAAAATGGATATACACAAATGAGACATCAACCTTACAAGACATTGAAACCACAATCAAATATCTGAAGGTTTGTAAACTATGTATGTTGAACTTTAAGCATCGCGATACTCTAATTATTGCTGAGATCCCGCTTATAACTATAAGAAAGTTTGTTTTTCGTCTCGCGAAATAATGTGTTTCCATTTTACCAGAGTTTTAATGTTTGGTTATTTTTCTTTATATTTGCGTGTGCAATATTATTATTTACGATAATTAAGATTCACGATGGATTTTTATGATAAATTGCAGCAAAGAGTAGGGCTTATTGAAAAGTAAGTTTGAAAGACTAACAAAATCGCCAAAATAATGCATGTTTTATAATCTTAGTAGATTTGATACATATAAACTATCTCAATTCTCCATGATTATAGAGAAAAAAGAATTCAATCGTGTGTTTGAGTACAACTATATATCATTTTGTCGATTTAATGGTACAATGTATCTACCGGTTGGTTACAATGTATACAGGCAAAAAAAAGGAGGGGGCAAAATAAAACTGTTACATACATGTATGTGCTTATAAGTAATCAAAATCAACACAAATTGTTTTTTAGTGGTTAAAAAAACCATTGCAGAAAAACTAAGATTCAACAAAAAATGTGGGCAAATCGGATTTTTAATTGCTGTAATGCAGAGGCCTGTTTATCGAATAGATCACCTTAGCACGAATCTTAGTCCTAAGTGGTTTTATCAAACATGTCGTAACTTAGTTAAAGCTGTAGAAATCGTCCTAACTTTAGAACACCGAAAAGGGGGTCATAAATATATACGATAACCTCCTATATATGGATCCCCCTTTTTTTCAATTTTCACTCATTGTATATGCTCTTACTCTTATACAAAAGATATTACAGATTACAACAGTATATATATTACACCCCTCTATTATTCCTTTTTCCCACATTTACATTGAAAAAAGGAATAAAATGACTTCGTATATATATATATATATATATATAAAACACATAACATAAATACACATAGGTTGAAATATTAAAGACTACTTTTATTTACTTTGAAAAAATACATTCAAAAGATAGCTTCGATGTGCATGCTGAGACATGTCGTAAGTCGGTCCTAACAATATCCTTGGTTATTCCTAAGAGAGGTCTTAGGACAAATCTCCTGACAGCTCCTGACTTTTTAAAAATTAAATTTGTAGAACTAGTAGGAGAAAAATTCTTTACTATATATATAGTTACAAAGATGACCTTAAACTGGAAAAGGGGGACAAACAAGCCATAGCGACAATAAAGATTAATTGTGAAAGACGTACCATGTTCAGTCAGAAGTACAAGATTAACTATAGACTAAAATACTAACAGATAAGTCTAAACTACCATTTAGCAACAAAATCCCAATTAAAAAAGCGTAAGAATTCGAATGTTCTTGACTTGTAAGCAATTCTAAATGTGTTATAAATACAAACTGAGCTTTGTACTTCGGTATGTCTATTGAAAGGAAAATAGAAGACACCATTATGCTGATTGTATCACAATTGTACATTTTGTTTAACAAGTTTTTGTGGTACAATTTGCCTGTTTTCTTCCTGATGTAATATTTGCCACTGAGACGATAAAGGGCAGAACTTTATTCACCTGTTCGAACATTTCATATTCAATGACATTCTGCAATATTTATTTATATCATCCCTTTTGAAAAAGAATTGAAAAACAATTTACAGCAAGTTAGATATAAGAAGATGTGGTATGAGTGCCAATGAGACAACTCTCCCGCCAAGTCACACGCATCCAAATTAACTGATACATCAGTAGTTCGTATCAACTGTATATTTTCAGAAATTCAAGTTGCACTAGAAATAAAATGACCTGGTCAAATATTCGTTTGATGTGATAAAGAGTAATAAATCTGAAACTTTAAAGGCAGCATGACAAATTACAGTTTATAAATTAAATAATTTCACTTTTTATATATGTATGATACATTTATTTGATTATTTGATTTAAAAAATTACACTATAAGTCTATCAGAATGTAGAGAACGTAAAGTTTGACAGACAATATATAACTAACTTATCTTTGGAGTTTATTGTATTGCCAGTGTAAAACCAATTGAAATGACGAAGTTTGTTTGGCTGTTACACAGCTACTTTTGCATAAGTACTATTTCTGTACTTTAACACCTGTAGTACTGGAAATTTACTTTTAATATTTAGTACTATTTCTTTACTTTAGAATCATTGTAATATTTAGGTACTTGATTTGTACTTAAA
Source organism: Mytilus trossulus (assembly GCF_036588685.1). NCBI lineage: Eukaryota > Metazoa > Mollusca > Bivalvia > Mytilida > Mytilidae > Mytilus > Mytilus trossulus. The sequence continues at coordinate 80,991,581 of NC_086378.1, read as the reverse complement.
ATATTAGAACAAAAATAAAACCAACAATGATCACAGTATTCCATGTTTGAAAATCATAACTTTGTGATATTTGAAGAAGACAAACAAAATGCTGAAAATGTACACAGCACTTTTGCAAAGGTACTATTTGTGTACTATTTATGTAGCACACATCTGTAGTACTGGAAATCTACTTTAAATATTTAGTACTATTGTGTTACTTACGAATTATTGTAATATTTAAGTGCCTGTGTTTTACAGTACTTGATTTGTACTTAAAATCTAAGTACTACATACCCCAAAAAACACGCCAAACATACGAACAAAATTCAAAGGGAAAATTTGGCACATATGAAACGCAGCTTGCATTCAACAGGTAAGAGTTGTAATGACATATAACTATACCATAAATTAAAAAAGACCCGAGCACTTGTTAGTTTCCAACCTAAGAAACTGATTTATAAAGGCGTTTTCTCTCATGGAAACATCTAGATGATATCGTATAGTTGCATTGGAATCTTGTGTTGTGATTGTCCTTTTTTGTCACAGAAGTAGTAAACGCAAACACATTTCAATTTGTTTTTCAGATATCGTAAAAGGACACAGATGAGAAACATAATAAAGGGAGATGCCATGGCAAACTATTCCAATGCGATTAACATACTACAAACCAAACTGGCGTCTGCTTACGTTGAGTCTGATGATTTTACTGACGATATTCACGTTCATACATGTAGCTTCGGATATGATGGCCAAATGTCCATCGTGTGTATCTATCAGATTATTTCACAAACGTGAAGTAAAATTTGATTTCAACTATGAAAAATATTTAAATATGACTTGGAAAAGTAAACAGGAAGCCATCTCATTGTTGACAATGTTCACAACCTGGAACCCGTCCATGCAAAAACCAGTTGTGTATACAAATGCAGTGAAAAACTGGCATTCTTTAAGCCAGAATGTTCGAACTATTGCCTTCACAAACGATAGTGAAATAGAAATTTTAGCAAGAGAGGGTGGTTGGCTTACTTTGCCCATTAAAGATACCGCGTGCTTTGGTACACCAATTTTGAGATCGATGTTCCGCGAAGCAATGGATTTACCAACCAAATCAAAACTCTACGCGTATGTTAATGCTGATTTAGTGTTTAATGATGGATTAGTAAAAACACTGACAGAAATTACAAAGAGTCCTTATTTCGAAAAAGGACCAATTCTCGTTGTAGGTAAAAGAATAGACGTGAATATATCGAGATTACATGAACCGGAAATGAATGCGACTGGTGATGTTGACGAACTAGCAAAACATGGCAATATATCATGGGGATTTGCAGCGGATTTCTACATAACAAATGAATTATTTCCATGGGAATTTGTTCCAAATTTAGTCATAGGTAGACCTCTCATTGACAATTGGTTAATTTGGTATGCTAGACAAATAGGTGCTAAAGTTATAGACATAACTGGGACCGTTTTAGCTGTTCATCAATTAGCTAATGGTTTGAAGAGAATTCATTTTATGTGCAATAAAGCCGAAATGTGGAAAGCAGGTTTATTGCCAAATACGCCAATTTGGAAAGGCATGATAGAGTGTGCCTCATTTGAGACTAAGTATAATAGTAAAGGAGAAGTTATTATTTTACCAAAGCTTATAATGCAGCATATATGTAAACATGATGAGGTTGTGTTTCACTGATAAAATTGGTTTTTTGATTTTAAATTCAAATCACTTCATACATTTTTCTTGATAGGGCACATTTTTATAAATGATCACTGATGGTTTTAAAACATGTGTATGTAAGCTTTGATATGATTCGCAATTTACACGAAAAGAAGAGACGGGCACAGTAATGTAGTATTTAATGATGAGGTCTGGAATTTAGAATTTATACTATCATAATGCTCTTTTGATTTATACTATAAATCAAAAGAGCATTAGTTAAGGAATAAAACTATTTTTAAATGGCAGGAAAAGTCTGATTCGGACTTTTACATTTAATTTCACATTGGCATTATTTGGGTCTCAAATCGTGAGAAAAAAATATAGAATGTACTTAAAATCTGGTAAATGAACTTTTACGAGCTTTTGAAGTCTGTGTGTGAAATGGGTATTTTAAGATATTTTAACCTGTATTGTAGGAAGAAAACAAGGAGTCTGAAAATCTGTCCAAAATGCCATATTAACATTACCTAACATCATTCTTAAGTCACGCCTGTTCAGGTCAAATCAATGGAGTAAACAAATGCTCAAATCGGAACTTTGAACAGGCCCATTACAAGTACATACACGTATGAAAATTTCATGCTTGCAGAAAGTAGAGTACATTTAATGAGATTATGAGAACATATAAGAATATCATACTTTTTTCTTGATACTTAGTAAACAAACGGTATCGTGTCAGCACTTAATCTTGTACTAGCCCACAAAAGTTTATAAACTTATGACCCTAACCTGGTAAATAATTGATTTGATACAACAGGAAAACAATTTACCGTAGTATAATTGATGATTCAGTCTAAAAAATCTATTTCGACACAATCAATGCAACTCTGTTATCCCTGTTTGGGAGTAAGGTGTGATTCTCTTATTAATTGATAAAAAAAAACGTACTTAATTTGGATGTGGTGATTCACAAGTTGGATATATAAACTTTTATGGTTATTTACCATGATTATAATCGTTGTTTTTCATAATTCTTTTTATCGGGACAAAAACACTTATTGGCTGATTTTTTGTTATTTTTTTTATAAATGTGCTGTTTTCAGGTTGCAGATTTTATCATTACTTATTTGACTTCTTGATAATACACTATAACTTGATAATACACTATAACTTGATAATACACTATAACTTGATAATACACTATAACTGCAAACAATTTTCAAACTGAACTCATCATTATGATATTTTGAACTTATAAACTACATCAAATCATAACAAAACGGAATTAAACAGATGTAATTTTTGTTGGTATCATCAAGTTCATTTTATATTTTATACCCAATGGACCAAGACCAAAGAAACCTTAGTCTGACATATGTACAACAAATAAATATAGATACAAGGAAAATGTAATCAGGTGATTTTCTATAAATGTATTTCAAGTCTTAAAAAAAACCCAAACAAATAAATATAGAGCATATTAAATTTTTAATGTTTTGATTTGGCAAGGAAGAGAGGGTTGCGTTAAACACTTATACTTTCAATAAGAAAATGAAAACAGTAACCTATTCTTATTAAGGTGGTTTTATACTTTCTATAACGGCAGTACATATGTTTTGTTTATCCTAACAATATTGTAAACAGTTTTATTGTCCTCCAAAAATTAGGAATGAAGCTATTGCCAAGTTTGTCACGGAGTTATGCGCACTTTATGATTTTACACTTTTGTGATTTTACTTTTTATATTGCATTATGTCATTTAACATGTTGCTTTATTAGCTTAATATATTTTGTTATCCATCAAGATTTGAACTTTCACAATACCAAACAGAATTTTCACAGGTACAAAAACAATTTAATGTCATTATATGATGTAATTTGACGTATTACTTTTTGTTGTTGATTTTATTGTGAAAGTGTTTTTATGTTTTAGGAGAAATTGGTTTTTAAGTTACAATGTAGTAATAATTCTGGCGGTATAGATGAGATATTAATTTTTAATTATGAAACTCTGAATTCAAAGTTTTTGCAAGGTAACGGCTTTCTACTAACAAAAACATTTGTAAAATGGATCATAATTATGTAATAGTTTCACATCCAGACAATATCGATTTCGAATAATCCTTCCATGCCTCCCTCCTTAAATATCAAATGCATGTGTTACTTTAAACGGTAAATCAATTTCTATCATATGTCTCAATTTTATCTGATTAAGATATAAAATCATAACTTGAGTACCGGAAACGCGATGAAGTCGATGACTTGGATAAATGTAGGAACCTCATTGACCGTCTGATTTTGATAGAGAGTGGTAACACCAACAAAACATTTCACAGAAAACATAAAAATAAGGAAACTTAAAAACAAAACAGAAATCAGTTTTCCCTCGGATAATCTGTACCAGATTCATTCAAAACGTATTGAGAACATATGAACTATAAAATATTTATAAAATGATTTAACAAGAAAACAATCTCAAACGTTTAATTTCTAGATTAAAATTGAAATAGGGTTTTCAACCATTTTTGTTTTATATTTATATAAGCTTCAGTGAAGTTTCCCCCCAGTTAGTACTATGTAAACATTTTACATTTGTATTGGATTCTTTGGCGCTATTTACAAAATATCATGATTTATATTATGTATTAATTATTTGTGAATTAAAAAAAAACAATGTCGTATGACGCAGGTTCAGACATCTTGGATTTATCGCTTTGAAGAAGTCACAGCATAGTTGCTATGCAATGCTGTCAAACCTTTTGATCAATATCCGGCACGTGACCTATTGATAAGGATTTCATTAGCAGCAATAGCTTTAGTGAATGACATTTCCTTCAATAGCATTGGATAAGTACAGTGCTTAAAAGCAGCATTTGATCGAGGACTTCTGATTAGTTTATAATGTTTGATCTCACAGGTTATGGTGTAAAATGTTTTTGAAATTAGCAACTTCTGTTATGAATATCTTTTTTGAAGTTAACATGTTTATATAAAAATATCTTTTGATTTAGCAAACAAAACTAAACTGACTAAACTGGGTTATATCCTTTGTAAAACAAGGTCCAAATAGTGGGAAATATATAGTTTTGTAATGTCATCCAAGTCAGAGATGAAGTTGTGGTTGTCTAAAATTTAGAAAACCATGTAAAATATGCAATATCAATGACATATCAAACTTGAATTAAATGTTTAATGTGGAATTGTATGTTATGGAGGTATGAAATATTGTTGAAAATCTTTTAGAAGTACGTTAATAAGAAAATATTCTTTGTTTACTGGGCACCATTTGCTGTTTTACATCTTACAAAGTCTATCTGAATTATTTTTGCTTCTGCTCAAGCCATCGCTTGGGGTCGTTTTCAACTTATAGTAAGGTGAGAGTTATTTTACTCAGGGTTGAAGGCCTAGTTGTGACCTTGAGAAGAAGAACAGCAATACAAGCGCCGTTCCTTTGCTGTTTGCTTGGGTTGTTTTTTTTGCTGGACAGGTACTGATTTTATGTCATTCATTTATACACCATATATGAAGTATGTTATTAAGACTCTTTGATAGTAGTAATCTATCAATTTTATTTGTTTTTCTATTGATGTATGTTAAATTATTTTAAATCTGTTAAAAGTATGTTATTTTGACTCTTTAATTTAAGTAATCTATCCATTTCCTTTGTTTTCATATTGATGTATGTTAAATTGTTGAAAATATTTTAGAAGAATATAATTAAGTCTCGTTGGTTCAAACAAGTTAATAATTTGACCCTGTGAGAGAATTACATACAGAGGGAAATTATCCATACTCCTTATGTTTGTTGAAAGGACTAGTAGAGCAATCGACAGGACTTTAAATCATTTAAAATTGACACAAACAAGACAAACAAAAATGAAATATTTATTTTACTTTATATGTGTCTATCCTTACACGCCTATATTGTATTCCCAAATTATAAATCATACAAATCAAATTTGCTTTCGTCAATCTGCAAAAGCTATGGGAAAAATCTATTTGTAGAAATTATATTTATGACGATGGACCCAACACATTTTATTGACCATAATCATGTTACATCTATAAATTGATTAAAGTATTAAAAATGGCTATAACTGTCATATCTAAAAGATGTTTCAATTTCGTATTTTTATAAAGTTCCTTACGGTTTTCTATATAAAATGTATGTCAATAGATTATTCTATGCATTGATAGGAGAAATTCATTTTTAATAAATATATTTTTCATATTATAAAGTGTTTTGTATTTTATTTAACACACTGACAAGAATTTACAACTAACGTTTACATATATAGAAGAGGGACGAAAGATACCAGAGGGGCAGTCACATAGATGTTTACATATATAAATGAAAAAAGTCTCGTATGTGATGCACGAGGCAACACTATCTAGAAAATTAAATCCAGATGACAAATAATGTCTCGTCAGAGACAATCGAGCCAATACTATATACAAATTTGAAGCCAAATACGAATTTCGGCAACTTAAATTTTATTCTCGAAACTTTACTATTTTGAATTTAAAAAGTCAATATCAACGTTGAAGTTATAGTGTAATCGAAAAGGTCAATATTATAGCCAAACACGGAAAAGAAATTTTCAGGTGCATTTAATTTGTCATGTTGTAAGTCTATACCATAGACCTTCTGAAAATAATCGAATTTTGGGTCTAGCTCGTTTATTCTGTTGCCTAGCAACCACTAAAATGGCAGAGTTAAACTCATCAAATATGATTATTATACAGCTTTAATATATCTATATTTGAAATTGAACCTGTTTAGCATGTAGTGAACTTTACACTTGTACACTATTTAAATATTACATAATTAATTGCACATTTTTGCCAAATTCACTATTGTTTCTCCCTAGCAACATATCTGTGCCCATGGCAACCGCGATTTGTTTTCTATTTACAAGATTTAATTTTAAATATATTGAAACAGAAAGGCAATTTAAGATGTAAATTGTAAAAAGAAACCAACTCCAAGTTAAATATTAAGGGGGAAAGCAATATTGAAACACCAACAAACAAAACAAAACACCGGGTATTGCTGATATATACAGATTGTGCATCTCATGCTGGGTGGGGTCTCATTTATCAGCGACAAGAAGAATAACATAAAGACAAGACACATTTAGCGCTAAGAAATCTTAATATTGATTATCTTAAATTAATAGATACAGACGCATGCATTACAGGGTGTTTTCAAAAGTCAGTGTATTTCCATGACAGTAGTTATGTTTCCGGAAGGGGTTGGGGTTGAAGGGGGCACTTCTATTTACACCTTTTTAAGCTTGAATAAGTGAAAAGTTAAGAAAACTATCAGATATATATGATATAACTTTTTTTCCTACGCAATTTGTGAAAAGGTATATATTTTTAAAGTGTACTAGGTAAGGTAACAAAACAGCGGCACCCCCTATCAATTAAGTATTGAAGTACATCCCTCCCCACCCCACCCCCTCTAGACTTATGTAAAGGATCGTTAGGGTCGACTTTTCGAAAGTCATCTTATTTTTATTATTTATTTCAGTCGTCCAGACTTATAACTGTATCATTCTATAGAATTACAAAACTGGAACATGCTACTATATCAAATAAATCTGTATTCTTAGATTTTTTTTATATTTATTATATATATATATAAAGTGCCTAGAAAATCATATATATTATTTGTTTTATTGTAGTTTTTGTCAATGTGACTAGTTTACTTTTCCCCTTCACTAATCTTAAGTGTCGTATGACTTGGTATTTGATCCTCATGACAATATTCATTATATATTCGTCAAAATTATTGAAGACAAGAATGTGTCTTTAGTACATGGATGCCCAAATCGCAAGACTAACAATGGCCTGGCCTAGGTTAAGACAGGCCCAAAAAATCGGCAGATTTAAACATGTTATTTTTGCGATCTCAAACCCCCTCTCCCTTTACCTCTAGGCAAAGTAGAAAAATATCAAACACACAATACACACAGTAAAATTTACTTCAAAAAAGTCTGAGTCTGATGTCAGATTCAACTACCTTGACCAAACACTTAAACCTGAAGCGAGACACAAGGACAATCGGACGAACAGACTGACATACACACGGACGAATAGACGCATAGACCAGAAAATATAATGCCCACACATAGGGCTTAACAACAAAGCCGGGTCACATTTTAAAATATACACTTCATTTTTACGCATGATTATAAAACTATTCAAAACATAACCTTTAAAAAGGTAACAGACATGTAGTATGTTTACAGACTTCAGGCTCTTGTTTCTATGCATGGAAAGGTCAATTATCCATATATATATATAGACATTTGCAAATTAACAGATCTTACATTGTTGGGTTGATGTTTAGACGAGTTGTATGTACATAATGTACACAGCCATGTATCACCATCACTGCTGGTGATCCAATGAATAAATCTGTTGTAGAGTTGTCGCTGGCTCAGACATACTTATTTATATATACATGTATATACGGATATAGGAATAGTCTACCTTATGCCGTTTCCGTTTTTTTACCATCAAATTTAATAGAACTTGTTCTCTATGCACATTACCCACACATAATTGGAATATAGGTAGTTTCATTTTTGAAATAAATCTCGTGTTTCTCACCAATTATAAATTGTAAAATCCCCCCCCCCCCCCCCCCCCCCCCTTTTCGTTACATAAATCATGGATCTGACCCTAATACCAGAAAGAGAAGATTGTCCCATTCAAACAACAAATTTTGAATTTAAATAATAAGCAGAAACATAAGAAATGTACAGATTTTGTTATATTGAAGGTCTATCTAAAAATTTCATAATTAAAAAAAAATGTCCTCAAAGTTGTTATTGACTCCCTTACACATGAAGTTCGTTGCTGTCGGATTTTTTAAAAAGAAATCTAAGTAGATAAACTTACGGAAATATAATTAGGAATACACTTTACACTCATAAACAAAAAAAAAGTTTCTGTAGGCATAATAATGTATTAACTAAACTTTGTCAGATGAAAAGGTCCAATTTGGACGGCAAATTTCAGCTTTTTATTGCTCCGCTTGGCTATGAAACATATAAAATAAACCATCGCACCAACCTTGCTCCAAAAAGATTTTTTATCCAAAGTTTGATATGTATGAACTTATCAAAATGTTAAAATTTCTAATTGGTGCAAGCATGGTGCGGTGGTCCAAATTTAGTAAAACCATCAAATTTTCGGTACTTTTGCTTATTTTCCCAATTATGACGTCATTTGCACCTACCATTGTGACGTCATTGAACCTTTTTTAGTTAAATAAAAACATTTTTTTTTAATCATTCACTCATATTCTAATAATTTATGGAGAAAAATCTGCTCTGTTAGAATTTTTATTATCTTGTAAATCTGGGGCCATTTTAGGCCATTAAAGCCCCTACTCCAAATTTGATGATTATTTTAGTACTGAACATTTCTTACAATCTTAACTTGATCTTTCCCTATTCCAAGGAACATTAGTGAATAAGAAAAATAACTCGTGAGGATTACAACCAGCAGTAAAACTATTCTTTTAAGTTTTAATATGGTATGGTAAGAAGTAAAATCACAAAAATACTGAACTCTAGGGAAAATCAAAAACGGAAAGTCCCAAATCAAATAACCAAAGCAGAAAGCAGAAAGCGCAAACACATCAAACGAAAGGATAACAACTGCTATATGCCTGACTAGGCACAGGCATTTTCTTTTATGGAATATGGAATATGGACTTTGAGAAGAAGAACAGCAACAAAAGCGCCGTTCCTTTGCTGTTTGCTTGGGGTTTTTGCTGGACAGGTACTGATTGTATGTCATTCATTTATACACCATATATGAAGTATGGTATTAAGACTCTTTGATGTTAGTAATCTATCAATTTCATTTGTTTTTCTATTGATGTATGTTAAATTATTTTAAATCTGTTAAAAGTATGTTATTTTGACTCTTTAATTTAAGTAATCTATCCATTTCCTTTGTTTTCATATTGATGTATGTTAAATTGTTGAAAATATTTTAGAAGAATATAATTAAGTCTCGTTGGTTCAAACAAGTTAATAATTTGACCCTGTGAGAGAATTACATACAGAGGGAAATTATCCATACTCCTTATGTTTGTTGAAAGGACTAGTAGAGCAATCGACAGGACTTTAAATCATTTAAAATTGACACAAACAAGACAAACAAAAATGAAATATTTATTTTACTTTATATGTGTCTATCCTTACATGCCTATATTGTATTCCCAAATTATAAATCATACAAATCAAATTTGCTTTCGTCAATCTGCAAAAGCTATGGGAAAAATCTATTTGTAGAAATTATATTTATGACGATGGACCCAACACATTTTATTGACCATAATCATGTTACATCTATAAATTGATTAAAGTATTAAAAATGGCTATAACTGTCATATCTAAAAGATGTTTCAATTTCGTATTTTTATAAAGTTCCTTACGGTTTTCTATATAAAATGTATGTCAATAGATTATTCTATGCATAGAGAGGAGAAATTCATTTTTAATAAATATATTTTTCATATTATAAAGTGTTTTGTATTTTATTTAACACACTGACACGAATTTACAACTAACGTTTACATATATAGAAGAGGGACGAAAGATACCAGAGGGACAGTCACATAGATGTTTACATATATAAATGAAAACCGTTTGGTTATTACCAAAAAGTTCAGATTTTGTCAATTAAACCAGTAAAAAGCAAGATTCATATTGCCATACAAAAACTGCATATTGAAATAATAATTTGAGATATGAATGCCACTTTTTCTGTTTTATCACATTGCTCTTTTTAGAACAAGGTTAAGGATAAAATATTTATTCATTACTTCTATTTAAATCAGCATATCTTCGGGGCTGACGCTCCTCAGATATATTAACAGAATGAACTTCACACAATGAATACATTATCAAACGACAGAATGAATAAGTCCTTTGCATTATAATTCCAGAATAGTATTTTATTCGTTTTTCATAGATGACAACCTCACTATGTGTAAACCCCAGTTTTACAATTTAACCTACCTAATTAGACTGTTTGTACTTACATGAGCAACACGATGGGTGCAACATGTGGAGCAGGATCTGGTTACCCTTCCGAAGCCCCTGAGTCAACCCCTAGTTTTTGGTGGTGTTCGTGTTGCCCATACATTAGTATTCTGTGCTGTGTTTTGTGTACTATTGTTTGTCTGTCTGTGTCTTTTTTTAAAGATATTTTATGTTTAATTTCATAGTATAAGATGAATTAAATGAGACACCATGTCAACCTATCCAGAGGACATGAATTATCCTATATATTTGAAATTCACATTTTTCTATGTACACTTCTTCTTTCGTGATTGACAACATATGTGTTACGTTTGGAGGACGTGTTTTGCAACAATGTTAAACTCACCTATTCCCTCAAACTAGAGCTAAAGGATATAAAAGATACAGTTAAGTTTTCCTCATATCTTGACTTGCATTTACAAATTGACAATGGGGGTCGGTTAAAAACAAAAAAATACGATAAAAGTACAGCTTCCCAATTGTCAACTTTCCATTTCTATGTAGCAACATTCCAGAAGCGCCTGCATACGGAGTATATAACTCCAAATTAATATTATATTCCCGGTCTTGTGTTTCATATCATAATTTCCCTCATAGAGGATCCCTGCTCCCAAGAAATCTTTTAAAAGCAGAGTTCCAAAAGATGAAGTTGAAATCATCCCTTCGTAAATTTTACGGACGACATCACGAGTTGGTAGACCGTTATTGATTATTCTTTTCACAGATGATATCGGATATGTTCCTTGTGTCGTTATTATAATCTCGTTCCTTTTTCACAAATGTCCTCTACCAAATTAGACTATTTACTGGGTTTGTAATAACATGAGCACTACGACAGGTGCCACATGTCGAGCAGGATCTGCTAACGTCTCCTGATCACCTGAGATCATCCCCAGTTTTTGGTGGGGTTCGTGTTGCTTTGTTTTCTAGTTTTCTATGTTGTGTCTTGTCTACTATTGTTTGTCAGTCTTTTTCCTTAAGTTTTAGACATGGCGTTGTCAGGTTTTTGTATCAATGAGTTTGAAAGTCCCTTTAAAGTTTGTTATCTTTCACCTCTCTTTTACACAATCTTAATGTTCAGTAATAACAATAACAAAACTAAATGGTTCACGTCTGTTTTTACCAGATACGCATTTCGACAAAAAAGTCTCGTATGTGATGCACGAGGCAACACTATCTAGGAAATTAAATCCAGATGACAAATAATGTCTCGTCAGAGACAATCGAGCCAATACTATATACAAATTTGAAGCCAAATACGAATTTTGGCAACTTAAATTTTATTCTCGAAACTTTACTATTTTGAATTTAAAAAGTCAATATCAACGTTGAAGTTAAAGTGTAATCGAAAAGGTCAATATTATAGCCAAACACGGAAAAGAAATGTTCAGGTGCATTTAATTCAAGATTTCTCAAATTTGATGATTATTTTAGTACTGAACATTTCATACAATCTTAACTTGATCTTTCCCTATTCCAAGGAACATTAGTGAATAAGAAAAATAACTCGTGAGGATTACAACCAGCAGTAAAACTATTCTTTTAAGTTTTAATATGATATGGTAAGAAGTAAAATCACAAAAATACTGAACTCTAGGGAAAATCAAAAACGGAAAGTCCCAAATCAAATAACCAAAGCAGAAAGCAGAAAGCGCAAACACATCAAACGAAAGGATAAAAACTGCTATATTCCTGACTAGGCACAGGCATTTTCTTATATGGAATATGGAATATGGAATATGATTGATTGAACCTTTAACGTGTTTAGCGTAACATCTTTCCCTTATACACTTATCAAAACGCCCACAATTGTGAGTTGCTTTACTGAGATACAGAATCATGTATTAAGAAAATTCCTTTGGCGTGGATATAAATAAAATATAATTGTGTTTTGCTTTACTGAGGGATAGAACCATCAAAAAGGCAACCTGGCATGAGAAAATATGTTCGGATAGGCAGATATATAAAGTGCTTTGCATTAATCAGGGAACCTGACATAAGAAAATTCCTTTTGTGTGGAGATATATTAAGTACAGTTGTGTTTTGCTTTCCTGAGAAATAGAATGATTAATACGGGAATCAGGCATGAGAAAATTGCTTTTGACAGGCAGATATATAGTAAAATTGTGTTTTACTTTACTGAGAGAACAGAACCATTACAAAGAAAAGCCGGTATAAGAAAATTCCCTTGGAAAAGCAAATATATAAAGTACAATTGTGTTTTACTTTATTGTGTGAATATAATAATTAATAAGAAACCACGTCATAAGAAAATTACCTTTGACTGGCAAACATATAAAGTACAATTGTGTTTTGCTTTACTGAAGAACCATTAATTAAGGAACCCGGCACAAGGAAATGATTATGGACAGGCAGATATATAAAGTGCAAAGTTCTTTTGCTTTACTGAGGAATAGAACAATTAATTAGGAAAGCCAGCATAAGAAAGTTCATTTGGACAGGCAGATATATTATCTTTTGCTTTCCTGACGAATAGAAAGATTTGTAAGGGAACCAACCATAAGAACATTTCTTTGGACAGGCAGACGTATAAAGTAAAATTGTGTATTGCTTTCCTGATGAATAGAGCCATCAATTAGGGCACATGAAAATTCCTTTGGCGTAGAGATATATAAAGTACAATTGTGTTTTGCTTTACTGAGGAATAGAAAGATTAATAAGGAACCTGTCATAAGAACATTTCTTTGGACTGGCAGATATATAAAATACACTTTACATTTGCTTTGCTGATGAATTGAACCATAAATTAGAGAATCTGCCAAAAGAAACTCCCCTTTGCGTAGAGATATATAAAATACAACTGTGTTTTGCTTTCCTTAGGAATAGCAAGATTAATAAGGGAGCCATTGGGGAAATTGGTGATAGTGGTGTTCAACAGTATAAGAATAAACGTTCAAAATCAATAAGAAAGGGCAAAAAGGCAAGATTAACATTTATTTCCTCAGACACAAACGTGCACAAGATGCCAGAACTCTTCAGATGGTTACTTAGCACAAAAATAAATTGCAAACACAAGCAGTATCAATCTTATAGTGTTCATGGTTATTGAAAGACAGCCAATGCTCAATATAAATCATGTTCTCCAAGATTTTTTTTATGCAAATCCTTTGATTTGATTGATTGTTTTTTCCTAATATTGCATAACGTTATGACAGCATAAAAATAGCTATAATGAATTCGCTATACTATCACATTTTCCTAGCCTTTATAGAGCCGAAAAAGTAATTTTAGAAAAGAGAAAACATCTATAAAAAAGAGTCCACCAAAAACTATAACTAATACCAAAACTCCGATATATCCTATTCTAGCTGCAGATGGCCTTAAGTCTTCAGCTGACGTCTTAGACCGAATAGTTGACGATAACATTTCTTTATCTACAGAAAGGTATTTTGAAATGTTCCTTGCTATTTCAGCTCTTTGGTCTGTTGTTAAAGGTATATCTGTACACATGCACTGGCATGGTTCTGCTGTATTTAGAGTTTGTGTGGTATTTATTGTCATGGATTGTCTTTTGGTTGGTTGTATCGTAGTTCTCCCTTTATTTGTTGTATTTGTTGAAGTTGTTATTAAACTCTGTTTAAATATAGAAGCTGTTGTTGATTCTTTAAAATCATCTGCAACAAAAACAAGATATTTATAACGTGATAATAAAAATTTGGAATAACACGAAAATAACAAAACAAAACAAAAAGATCTAAAGAAATATAAAAAAAGATATACAATATCGGGTCATTTTGATATTATAGCTTCAGTCTTTTATCATTCCTTATTTATTTCATTCTGTTATTCGACTCTTCATGAATGGGTGGGATATGCGCGGAGTTTTTGCAATACTTGAGTAGTGGGTCTTTTATATATTGGTTGTACCTAGAATAACTGAACTTAATATTTCAGTTTTATCGGTCATCCCATTCAAAAAAGTTGTTCCAAATACGGATAAGTTAATCTCTTCAGGGGAAAAGAATTTTTTTTTCTCGAAAAATTCACAGTTTTGTAAGCAGGAAAGAGGTAGAGACAATTTGCCGGCAATTTGTTTCATTCGATAAGATAGGTAAATCATGTTTTAAATAGCCCGATAGATGCTAATTATAGTAAATAAAAATACGTCACATCATTTATTTTCATACCTTGAACAGGTATTCCTACAAAAGCAAGGCCATGACTATTGATTTTTTTATATTGATTTCATTTTATCATTTACATTCTTTATGCAAGGTGCCATACCATGTAACTTGTCAAGGAGCCAAATAATATCGAACTAATTCAAATCGTGATTTTCTCATTCTGAATATGTATATCTGTTACACTGTATTTGTCCTGGTCTTTTAAGGTTTTATCGTCTATAAGATAAGACAAGAAAATACATGTACATGTATATATTTTAACCGGAGAACATCTTACATCAGCTGGTCATAGATCACCATGTGTTACTACTTCATGTTTTATTGCCTTTTCTGTAATTTTAAAATCGGCCCTTCGTTTTGATACAGATGCAACAGCTTCTTAATGTTTTACCTACAATCACGATTTGTAGTGTAACTGATTTGTTCTGTTATGTTGTTAGTTTTTACTGATGAGTTATTTATCCGTGTATAGACGGTGGTAAACATTTCAGTACTAGTATCTTTACAGTTTGTGATTTGGCGACAAAATTGTTGTTGACTGCATTTGTTACATATAATACGATGTTCAAAAAAGGGTTCGACGAATTGTTTTTTGTTGTTATGAAACTTGTATACAATGGCCTTATTCTAAGTTTTGTGTATATTACACCCGCAACATGTAGGCTTAATTTCTATAGAATTTTTTCTCGTGTTATTGGTTATGTACAGGCACCTACATCAGTTTGACGGCAGTTGTCCCTTGGATATATGTAATAATGTAAACACATAAATAGAAAGTAGTTCAAGAGTATGGACAGTCATAGGATTGCACACAATAAGCGATACATTATTTTTTCTTTGATACACGTAAAATTATATACAATAAAATTAACGGTACCAATTTTCTTGCACCAGATGCGCATTTCGACAATACATGTCTCTTCAGTGATGCTCGTGGCCAAAATATTTGAAATCCAAAGCTTATATAAAAGATGAAGAGCTATAATCCAAAAGGTCCAAAAAGTTTAGCCAAATCCGTGAAAGGAATCAGAGCTTTGCATGAGGGAGATACATTCCTTAATTTATAATAATTTCTAATAGTTTGTAACAGTAAATTTTTCTAACACAATAAATCCGTATTTTCATGCCAGTACCGAAGTACTGGCTACTGGGCTGGTGATACCCTCGGGGACTAATAGTCCACCAGCAGAGGCATCGACCCAGTGGTAGTAATAAAATTAACGGTACCAATTTTCTTGCACCAGATGCGCATTTCGACAATACATGTCTCTTCAGTGATGCTCGTGGCCAAAATATTTGAAATCCAAAGCTTATATAAAAGACGAAGAGCTATAATCCAAAAGGTCCAAAAAGTTTAGCCAAATCCGTGAAAGGAATCAGAGCTTTGCATGAGGGAGATACATTCCTTAATTTATAATAATTTCTAATAGTTTGTAACAGTAAATTTTAATAACACAATAAATCCGTATTTTCGTGCCAGTACCGAAGTACTGGCTACTGGGCTGGTGATACCCTCGGGGACTAATAGTCCACCAGCAGAGGCATCGACCCAGTGGTAGTAATAAAATTAACGGTACCAATTTTCTTGCACCAGATGCGCATTTCGACAATACATGTCTCTTCAGTGATGCTCGTGGCCAAAATATTTGAAATCCAAAGCTTATGTAAAAGATGAAGAGCTATAATCCAAAAGGTCCAAAAAGTTTAGCCAAATCCGTGAAAGGAATCAGAGCTTTGCATGAGGGAGATACATTCCTTAATTTATAATAATTTCTAATAGTTTGTAACAGTAAATTTTAATAACACAATACATCCGTATTTTCATGCCAGTACCGAAGTACTGGCTACTGGGCTGGTGATACCCTCGGGGACTAATAGTCCACCAGCAGAGGCATCGACCCAGTGGTAGTAATAAAATTAACGGTTCCAATTTTTTTGCACCAGATGCGCATTTCGACAATACATGTCTCTTCAGTGATGCTCGTGGCCAAAATATTTGAAATCCAAAGCTTATATAAAAGATGAAGAGCTATAATCCAAAAGGTCCAAAAAGTTTAGCCAAATCCGTGAAAGGAATCAGAGCTTTGCATGAGGGAGATACATTCCTTAATTTATAATAATTTCTAATAGTTTGTAACAGTAAATTTTAATAACACAATAAATCCGTATTTTCATGCCAGTACCGAAGTACTGGCTACTGGGCTGGTGATACCCTCGGGGACTAATAGTCCACCAGCAGAGGCATCGACCCAGTGGTAGTAATAAAATTAACGGTACCAATTTTCTTGCACCAGATGCGCATTTCGACAATACATGTCTCTTCAGTGATAGTCGTGGCCAAAATATTTGAAATCCAAAGCTTATATAAAAGATGAAGAGCTATAATCCAAAAGGTCAAAAAAGTTTAGCCAAATCCGTGAAAGGAATCAGAGCTTTGCATGAGGGAGATACATTCCTTAATTTATAATAATTTCTAATAGTTTGTAACAGTAAATTTTAATAACACAATAAATCCGTATTTTCATGCCAGTACCGAAGTACTGGCTACTGGGCTGGTGATACCCTCGGGGACTAATAGTCCACCAGCAGAGGCATCGACCCAGTGGTAGTAATAAAATTAACGGTACCAATTTTCTTGCACCAGATGCGCATTTCGACAATACATGTCTCTTCAGTGATGCTCGTGGCCAAAATATTTGAAATCCAAAGCTTATATAAAAGATGAAGAGCTATAATCCAAAAGGTCCAAAAAGTTTAGCCAAATCCGTGAAAGGAATCAGAGCTTTGCATGAGGGAGATACATTCCTTAATTTATAATAATTTCTAATAGTTTGTAACAGTAAATTTTAATAACACAATAAATCCGTATTTTCATGCCAGTACCGAAGTACTGGCTACTGGGCTGGTGATACCCTCGGGGACTAATAGTCCACCAGCAGAGGCATCGACCCAGTGGTAGTAATAAAATTAACGGTACCAATTTTCTTGCACCAGATGCGCATTTCGACAATACATGTCTCTTCAGTGATAGTCGTGGCCAAAATATTTGAAATCCAAAGCTTATATAAAAGATGAAGAGCTATAATCCAAAAGGTCCAAAAAGTTTAGCCAAATCCGTGAAAGGAATCAGAGCTTTGCACGAGGGAGATACATTCCTTAATTTATAATAATTTCTAATAGTTTGTAACAGTAAATTTTAATAACACAATAAATCCGTATTTTCGTGCCAGTACCGAAGTACTGGCTACTGGGCTGGTGATACCCTCGGGGACTAATAGTCCACCAGCAGAGGCATCGACCCAGTGGTAGTAATAAAATTAACGGTACCAATTTTCTTGCACCAGATGCGCATTTCGACAATACATGTCTCTTCAGTGATGCTCGTGGCCAAAATATTTGAAATCCAAAGCTTATATAAAAGATGAAAAGCTATAATCCAAAAGGTCCAAAAAGTTTAGCCAAATCCGTGAAAGGAATCAGAGCTTTGCATGAGGGAGATACATTCCTTAATTTATAATAATTTCTAATAGTTTGTAACAGTAAATTTTAATAACACAATAAATCCGTATTTTCATGCCAGTACCGAAGTACTGGCTACTGGGCTGGTGATACCCTCGGGGACTAATAGTCCACCAGCAGAGGCATCGACCCAGTGGTAGTAATAAAATTAACGGTACCAATTTTCTTGCACCAGATGCGCATTTCGACAATACATGTCTCTTCAGTGATAGTCGTGGCCAAAATATTTGAAATCCAAAGCTTATATAAAAGATGAAGAGCTATAATCCAAAAGGTCCAAAAAGTTTAGCCAAATCCGTGAAAGGAATCAGAGCTTTGCACGAGGGAGATACATTCCTTAATTTATAATAATTTCTAATAGTTTGTAACAGTAAATTTTAATAACACAATAAATCCGTATTTTCGTGCCAGTACCGAAGTACTGGCTACTGAGCTGGTGATACCCTCGGGGACTAATAGTCCACCAGCAGAGGCATCGACCCAGTGGTAGTAATAAAATTAACGGTACCAATTTTCTTACACCAGATGCGCATTTCGACAATACATGTCTCTTCAGTGATGCTCGTGGCCAAAATATTTGAAATCCAAAGCTTATATAAAAGATGAAAAGCTATAATCCAAAAGGTCCAAAAAGTTTAGCCAAATCCGTGAAAGGAATCAGAGCTTTGCATGAGGGAGATACATTCCTTAATTTATAATAATTTCTAATAGTTTGTAACAGTAAATTTTAATAACACAATAAATCCGTATTTTCATGCCAGTACCGAAGTACTGGCTACTGGGCTGGTGATACAAGTTAACTAACTGAATAGTCAAAATTAACCAGAATGACTCTATGAATCAAGCAAACATCTGAAAAAATATGATAGAAACTTTAAAATTTAATATAACAGCACAAAAAAATGCAAAAGATCTGAGCGAGGTTCGAACCCTTTCTTAAAAACCGTCAACTATTAGTAGTTCTGTGCTCTACTGGTGGAGCTACGGCGATTCTTATCATTATGACACTTATTTAGAAGCTATATTGGTACAATTTATCGATGTTACGTTTTTGTCTTTAGAAAGTTGTTTTTTATGTAATAAGGACACACTAAACCAATTTCATTTTTGACGTAAAAAGTAGTAAGAATAACAACAGTCATAAAAAGGATAACTTTTTTTTTGGTTTGAAATGTTCTTCTTGGGGGATTCCCTGTTTTTTCCACATAAAAACTCCCGAAAATCCGGATATTGGACTTTCATCCTTTTTTAGGGTTTAATTAACTATTGATCACACATATCATACTATATGTAAATCGATATATTGATCAAAAAGCATTTTTATTTTTAATTTTTATAGTAAATTTTACTCTGTTGGCACTTTTTGAAATTGGCCCCATTGTGAAAAAAATCCTCGGCATATTGGCCCTACCTCTTTATAAAAATGACCGCATAATTGATATTCATGTTAAAACAGAAACACATCCATATACATAAAATGTAACACCTGAATATGCTGACTGTTTTGTTTCTTTTGCAGTCTTTGCTTTGTTTGTAAATCTAACATGAATGAATTGTGTAGAAACTTTATTATTGATGGATATCGTATCAGTCCTATTACATTCATATTTTCAATTATATTGACTAGAAGGTTTGCTGTCTTATTACTGTCTTTCCCCGTGTGTATTTTATACATTTTAGAATCTTTTAATTTTCAGTGGGTGTCACTGTATAATATTATTCTGATTGTTCTAAAACATTGGACAAGGCGAAATGAATTTTAGAATATATACAAAAATCTTACCCGAACGTTGACAAATTGCCATAGATGAACTAGTGCACTTTTCATCCCAGAATTTACCATTTTCTAAACTAGAGGATACACATGGGCCATCGTCGTCTGGTTCTCCAGTCTCCCATGCTGCCCATGTCTGTTCTTTTCCATCAAGCGTTGCAAGTAAACCATTGACCGTTTTATAACCAATATAAAAGGTTCCAAACTCATTTCTGCAAAATGAAAAAAAAAATCAATAAATCACGGTGAACGAAGTCCGTTTTATAAAATCAAAGGTAACATAGGGTTACCAGATAGCCATAACACTTTAATACCTGTGGAATAAATAACCCTAGCTGTATTTTCAAACCTTGTCGGAATGCGCAATGCTCTTCAAATTTGTACTTTATTTAAGCTTTT
Organism: Mytilus trossulus; assembly: GCF_036588685.1. Lineage (NCBI taxonomy): Eukaryota > Metazoa > Mollusca > Bivalvia > Mytilida > Mytilidae > Mytilus > Mytilus trossulus. The sequence continues at coordinate 80,971,031 of NC_086378.1, read as the reverse complement.
AAACCTCATTGATTCGAGAGTCACTGGTTTGTCTGTTGGCAAGTTTTGTAGACGAAACGCACAGCTGATGTACACATTTTAACCCTAGAGTCGGTTTCACAAAAAAACTTCCGACTAAGATTGATCTTAAGTCATGAACAATTTAGTATACTTAGGATAAATCTTAATTGTAAGGTTTTTTTTGTTTGTGAAACCGTCTCCTGTTTTCTATGATGCGTTTGTTAATATTATCAGACCCTTTAGTTTCTTTAAATCAGTATGTATTGAATTTTGAAGTAGTCCTCTGATACCGGATGGTAATGTATATGTTCACGGTTTATTTGAGAAAAACAACCAAAGACTGTGGAACATGAGAATTTTACAAACATATACATCAACGTTATCATATTAAATGAATGTAAATTTACTACATTATTATGTATATTACATTATTTTGCAGTATACTTGATATTATGTATAAATAAAGGCAACAGTAGTATACTGCTGTTCAATAGTTATCAATCGATTAAACAAAAACAAATTTGGGTCACAAACCTAAATCGAAGGAAACACATCAACTATAAGAGCAAAACAATGGAACAGTAGAAACACTGAAATTCTACAAAAACAACTGTCATATTACTGACTTGGTACATGATAATTAAGAAAATAATATGGGTTGAATCTGGTATCATATGGATGCATTTAATTTCAGGGGATAGGGCGAGGTCTGTATGGTTTGTTTTCTGAGTCAGACCCCACCCCTCTCCCCGCATTTATATAGTTTTTCGACGCCATCAATCAGTTTATCTTTTTTTCAAAATTGAACACTTTTAGATATGGCTGGAATTTGCATTCAGTATATTTAGTTTGGTGTTTGACTACAATAAGTTTTTTCATCAATTTCGGGATCAGATTTCTTTTTAAACACACTCCCCCGCCACCTTTCCGTCCCTTGAAGTAAATTAGAGTTGTTTCCTAAAACGAGAATGCCACTAAAACATTTATCGACCCTGAAAAGTTTTTTCTGGATTAACCTCGATTATAAACGCTCATGACAACATATTTGAAAATAAACACATCAAAAAGAAGCGTATAAAGACTTTTGAAAGTAATTATGAGTTTAAGCTTAAGACCAATAGGGACATACAGAAACCAGCATAGTTTGGCTTCAAACGTTCCCATCAAATATTCTTCTTTAGTATTTTCATTCCCATACTATATAGTGATCATCATCCTAAAGACCAGTTCTGCAAATGGGTACCTTCCCAAATCTCATATTTATCATATTTCTATGGGAGCTCAATGTACTCCTGCATATAGAACCCGTCTGATCACATGCATGTAAAGAAAAGAAATTAGCAAGAACTCAGAAAATCAAATATATTAAGCGTTTGAGAAAGCAATAACAAAATGGTATATAAAGAATAGCAAATATCCGATGATAACAGCCTTTATACTATTCAGATGTAGAATGATTAAATAACTTTTCGAAAGCAGATCTTTGGTTTTATTTTAACTGGAAATAAACAGACAACCCTTTCAATGTTCTTTTTAATGATAAAATTAGTTCAACCTGTAGCTTTGGGTCTTTGTCAATAAAATAGAGAATGGAAACGGGATATGTGCCAAAGAGACAACAACCCGACCAAAGCGCAGAAAACAACAAAAAACAACAAGTAGGTCTTCAACAAAGAAAAGGACACAATTGGAGGCGTGATTCAGCTGTCCCCTTCAAAAATACTGTACTAGTTCAGTGGTAATAAACGTCATACAAAAACTAAAACTGCACGTAAAAGTGTCAAATAAAATTATATGCTCCATACTAACTAACAGAGCTACAGCACAACTGAAACCTTTCAATTGTTGTTACTGACATTTCTCATTTCCTGTCTTAATTATTTAAAAATATTAGGTTTAAAATTTCAGTTGAGCATATTGAACAAATTGCTATAATATATGGTTTACCCGACATCTTTTCTAAATGTATTAAGAAAATCAAGAACTTTGGTGTTCGGAATAACGGCTAGACTTCCATTGTCATTCTGGCAAATGTTCAAGCTGTCCTTAAAACTCTGGAGAGTTTTGACCAACCAGTAACATGCATGATATGAGTTATCAACGTATGGCCTTCCAACTGTACATGTAGATATATTAAAACCTATAATACAATAAAAGATTGTTACCTGTTAGTAATGTTTTATGAGCGTTTATCCAAGAATTTTATGGAAAATCATTATTTATATAGATTTGTTTCAAAATTAATAGTTTCGGGAATGATGATTATTGAGCAATGTTATTCTGAATTCATCAAAGTGGTGGGATAAAGCTTTTTTTTTACTTGGATGTATTTAATGCATACTATAGATTTCCAACAGGGTAAAATTGAATAAAAAAATAGCAAAAGACAACACTAAAATAGTTATAATCCTGGTACCTTTGATAACTATTAACATTGTAATATAAGGTCAAAAGAAAATAATAAAAAATACCAAACTCCGAATAAATTCCAAGAGACTGGAACACTGATCAACCGTTTTTTATGAAGTAGAAACTTTGTTTTACAAAATCACCAAGTTTTAAGAACTATAAGTATTAAAATAAATATCATTTGATCTACAACCTGCACGAAAGTATTAAAAAAAAAATTACATCATCCTCTCAAAAATCGTTTGTTTAATACATACCTCCAATGTTGATAACATGTACGAAAATAATAACATGGTGAAATGGTACTATCTTCATCCGCCTTTATTACTATATCTAGAAAAAAGTTAAATCACAGAGAAAAAGAAATCCGAGGCAAATTCAAAACTGAAAGTCCCTTATCAAATCTTCAAGAATACGTCAACTTGATGTACTAAATATGAAATATAGTCATTAAGAAATAATATCCATATCTGATAAAAAAAAAATTGGATTGATTTACGAAAAATATTAAATATAGATATTTTATAAAAGTCATTGTCGAAATTAGCTAGTTTAAAACTGGGATAACAAATATATATATTCTATGATTATATAGAACTTCACTTTTAATCACTTTGAATCTCTGAACAAATTTATTAGGATTTCAATAAATTTGATGACAAATGGTAAATTTTAGTCAATTGAGAATGTTAACATACATACGAAATTAATTTTCAAACATGTGTTCCTAGTAACAATACTTGATGTCATCGGAAAGAAAAATCTAATTACACATTATAAGTCATTAGATAAATAAGCTACACTATGAACAAACAGTCCAAATTGAATTGTTTGTGTCGACTTTTCATTTCTCAATTTTCACAATTTTTACAAAAACTGATTAATGCAAGAAGTATTAACTAAACCAATCAACGTTTATCTCGAAATACTACACTACTCTCTGTATCAACTAACAAATGTGATTTTTTTTTTTTTAAAAGTATGTAAAATTATTAAAAAAAAAAAGACACTCTATATACGTTAACGATTATTTTTACAGATCTATGAAACGAATTGATTCAATCACTTCCTGTTCTGAATATCGTCCATTAACTGTGCGATCTGGACTTACATGAAGTTACAATTATAAGGATTAAAAAAATACGGACATGTTTGTAAGTCATTTGAAAGATAAAAATAAGGATTATAACTGTTTTATCTGATTTAGCCTTGCAGATAATACTTTATTCTTTACATCAGGTGTTTCGTCTTTGTTGATAACTATTTACACCACTGGGTCGATGCCACTGCTGGTGGACGTTTCGTCCCCGAGGGTATCACCAGCCCAGTAGTCAGCACTTCGGTGTTGACATGAATATCAATTATATGGTAATTTTTATAAATTTTCTGTTTACAAAACTTTGAATTTTTCGAAAAACTAAGGATTTTCTTACCCCAGGAGTAGATTACCTTAGCCGTATTTGGCACAACTTTTTGGAATTTTGGATCCTCAATGCTCTTCAACTTTGTATTTATTTGGCTTTTTAACTATTTTGATCTGAGCGTCACTGATGAGTCTTATGTAGACGAAACGCGCCTCTGGCGTATAAAATTATAATCCTGGTACTTTTGATAACTAATTTCAACACTTGATGCAATTTCGCCTTTTTTTATGACATCACAATTAGAAATTTAGAAGAAACCATGCAAATTTGACGTCTTTTAGATGGATCGGGACTATTTGAATGCGCATAATTTCACGCATGAATAAGCATGTTCTCGAAAAGTTTCTGTCTTAAATTCAATATTATTTTTTAAATATTTTGATTGATTAAAAATGTTAAATTGTTGTACTCTTTTTCACTTAAAAATATTATCGTTGTTATGTGTGTCAGTGAAAGGCTCAAAATGACATTTCTCCCAATTTCACCATTTTCCCGCCTAAATTTTCGGTTTTAAGGCAAAATTCTTATTTTTCCTTAACGGTGACTTATGTTTTTTTTATTAGCTCATTTTTTTGAAGCAATATTTCTGATTTTTATATTACATTTTTGAACCAAGTGTTACAGAATCTTTTTTTATACTCCGATAAAAATATGTCAACACCTCTATTTTCCCTATTATTTTATTGAAAAACGGTCCATTTTACATACCTCTTTGAAAGTAATATTTTGAGCTTGGATGGTCCGGGACCACTTATTATATTCGACCAATTTGAATTACTATCTATAAAGATTAAAATAACAAAACAATACGGCACTTCTGAAAAAAAAACTTCGAATAGGCTCGAGCCACCTTAAATCAATTTTGACCAATAATTTATCGAGAACATATATTTCACTGGTGAGGAGGAATATTATTCTCACACCGATAAAACAAATATGAAAAAAGCACAAAAATTTGAGACTTGATGAGGTTCAAATACTTGTTATATAGTTTAGCAACATTGCTTTTGATAATATTTTAAGGTAAAACTGCATATTTGTTTTTGTCCTTCTGTCATGTCTTGATTTTAAAGGATATACAAGCCCTTACATTGATTTATTCTAGTTACACAACGTAAGCACCCCACAAGTAAAAAAATAGTGCAGCAGTTATCTTTTTTTATTTTTAGAATTCCTTTATTTCCATCAGTTGCTTGTTACATTGTCTTCAACAAGTCCAAGCACCTTGTGAAGAATACATATAAATTTCAATTCTATTATATATTAATAAATAAAACATCAATCTAATAAATGTTTCTTATCATTAACTAAAAAATTATCTTCTTTTAACTTCTTTGAATAATACATTCGTTTTGTAAATTCTCTAATGAATAGACAAAAAACATCAAGTCTTTTCATTTTCTGATCAGATCCATAGTAGGATTTATAAATTGAAAACCCAATAATAGTTATAAGAAAGTTAAAGCCAAAGTAATATTTATCAGATATTTTATAGCCAAAAACAATATCTTTCAATGTGACATCTTTTTCTATATTTACTTTTTGCAATAAATTATGAATTTTTCTTCAAAAATCGTGCAAAAAAGAACATGACATAAAGTAATGTTGATAATCTTCTTCAGTAAAGCATTTATTACATAAATCATTGTCTGTTACCTTCCATCTAAATAATAACTTTTTGGTTGGTAAAATGCTTTGTAAAAGTTTCCATCGATACATCTTTAATTTATTTTCTTCTAAATAGTAAAAAATAAAGTTGTACAATGGTTTCAAATGAAATTCTGTCTGTAATGGTAATACATTTAACCATACATTTATACCAATAGGTTTCACAATTTTTTTCTTTACTAATCTGTTATATAATAACTTATTTGTCAAAAATGAAATGTCAATATATTTACCATTTATTGACAAACATTGTCTTTTTACATTGACTATACTTCTTGTTGAATTCTCTGATCTAAGACATTGTAGCCAATCTTTTGGAATTGCTTTTTTTAGGGATGTTAACTCAGCTATCCAGTTGGATTTATTTTCATTTTTTTGCAAAATTACATCTTGTGAAATTTCGCCATCTTCATTTAAAATATCATTTATATAAATTAAATTACCTTTTATCCAATTTTGGAAAAAAAGACATTTGTTATTAAATTTAATGTATTTATTCCCCCAAATAATTTGTTTTCTGGTTTCGTAAAAGGTTGTTGGTATATCTGTCTGTCCTCCTCCTAATTTCATCCAGCTTTTTAACACATTTTTATAAAATATTGGAATATTAGGTAGATATTGATCAACTTTATTATAATCCATATTCAAATAAACTGCTAGGCAATTTTTTCCTGCGCATTGTAAATAATTTAAAGGTATAAGTTGCCATCTGGCCATATCTGTATGTAAGATTCTACCTATCCATGATGCTTTTAGTGATGCAAAGTGACTTTCAATGTCAATCATATCTAAACCCCGATTTCATAACTACCTATCATCGTATTTCTTTTAACTTTATCTGGTTTGTCATTCCAGATAAATTTGAAACATTTTCTTTCTATTTCTTTTTTATATTTTTCTGGACATACGCATGAGCTAGCTAAAAAGGTAAAGAGTGGAATAATTAATGATTTAATTATTAAGATTTTACCTAAAATAGTCAGATTTCTCTTTTTCCAAAGAATAAATAGTTTATCCATTTTATCTATTTTAGTTTCAAAATTTAATTTCTCACATTCTTCATTATTATGTCCAAAATAAATCCCTAAAGCTTTTACAGGTTTATCTGTCCAGTTAATATTTGCTATTTTGTCTTTACTATTTTTGAGTTTTCCTATCCATATCCCTTCTGTTTTATTTTTATTTATAATTAATCCGGAATAAGATCCGAAGATTTCAATTTCATTCAATGCTAGTTCGATATCATTTTTATCATTAAAAAATAAAGTTGTGTCATCAGCTAATTGGCTTATTTTAATACAATGTGTTTTTCTATCAAATTTTATCTGAAATCCTTTTATATCTTCGTTATTTCGAAGTCTTAGTGCCAATATTTCAACGGATATGACAAAAAGTAAAGCAGATAAAGGACACCCCTGTCTAATCCCTCTTGAATTCTTAAACATTTCTGAAATCCACCCATTATTAATCATACATGTTTGAATACCAGTATACAAAGTTTTAACCCAATTTTTGAATGATTCATTGAATCCAAAGTGATCTAAAGTGTCTAACATAAATTTCCATTCAAGCGTGTCAAATGCTTTTTTAAAATCGACAAAAACAATAGCCCCTTCTATTTTATATATATCTGCATAATCTATAATGTCCTGTATTTGCCTTAAATTAAACCCAATACATCTATTTTTTATGTATCCAGACTGATCAGTGTTTATGAGTTTTGGTAAAACTTTTTTTAGTCGTTGAGCTAGAACATGGGACAATATTTTAAGATCGACGTTTAATAATGAAATTGGTCTATAATTTTCTAATTTTAATGGGTCCCCTTTTTTGAATATTAACGACAAAACACTAGAACGCTGAGAGTAAGTCAATAAATTATCTTCATGACCCTTATAAACTTTAACAAGTAGATATTTAAGCTTCTCCCAAAACGTTTTGTAAAATTCTACGGTTAGACCGTCAAGTCCAGGAGACTTGTTTAATTTCATATTGTTTATCGCTTCAGAACATTCCTCAAGCGTTACTGAACCATCACACAATAGTTTTTCTTCATCATTTAATTTATATTCTAATTTAAAATCTTTAATGTATTCTTGGGATAATGTATCATTAGGATTTTGTGATGAAAATAATTTTTCATAGTAGTTTTTAATCTCAAGTAAAATCTTACTTTGATCTTTTAAGACATTGTTTTTTTCATCTAATAACTTATTTATCGATTTTTTAATTTGCCTTTGCTTTTTAAGTCCCAAAAAATATGCATTATTTTTTTCTCCTAATTCAATCCATTTTTCTCTGGCTCTGATTTGTGCACCAATGGCTTTCTCATCATAAATCTTATTCAGTTCTGATTCCAAATTTTTAATACGATCATCCAAATTAGAGTTTAATAAATCTAATTGGTCTCTCTCAACCATCTTTTCCTGTAATTCTTTTTCTAACGTGTGTGTGACTTCTCTTTTGGCTTTAGCTTTTGATTTACAATATTTTACAGTAGCTTCTTTAATTTCAAGTTTTAATATATCCCAAAAAATACGACAGTCTGTATCTCTATTTTGGTATTGATTTAAACAGTTAGTTATCAAATTGTTAATTAAGCTTTGATAATCTTTATTTTCTAAGACAGAGTTATTTAGTTTCCAGAACCCACGTCCTTTTTCTGACGCCCCCGTTTTAAATGTTAAACAAACGCTCAGATGATCAGTATACTGAATTGTTGCCGGTTTAATTTTACATGTATCTATCTGAGGTCTTAAATTGCTATCAATCAGTATTAGATATATTCTACTCGCCTGAGATTTATCTTTTCTCCTCCAAGTAAACTGTTGTATATTTTCATTCATAACTCGCCAAATATCAATAAGATTGTTATCTTTTAACAACGATTTCAAGCTTGATACTGGTTTATTGTTTTTATGTTTGTTACTTGCACTTATTCTATCAATATTTTTTAATGTTTCATTAAAGTCTCCCCCAATTATTGGGATTCCAATACCATTTTCTTTCACAAAGAGATCTACCTTTTTAAAAAATGACTTTCTTGCAGTTGTGTTGTTTGGTCCATATAAACAAACTATTGAAAAAATTGTGTCATTAATTTGGATATTTAATAAAACAATCCTTCCATCTTTATCTGTAAATTGATTTATAATCTCATACTTCAATAAATTGTTTATAAATATCGAGACCCCCCTGCTTGCTGATGTACCATTACTGCAAAAAACATCAAAGTTAGTTTGATTTTTTATTTCATTTTCAATATCTAAGTCTATATGAGTTTCTTGTATTAAAGCTATTGATATTTTTTGAGATTTTAACCATGTCAAAACCCTGTTAAGTTTCTCTCTTGAGTGCATGCCATTTACATTAAGGCTGTACAATTTAACTGTGTTATCAAGTAACATATTAAAAAGTTTACAGTTCTATCCACAACATTGAATAAATCTTGTATTTTCTCCATACACATATTATATTAATTTGGTATACACACATATTGTAAATAAATAACGATAATTATAAACATCACAGTGCGGGATTGCATACTTATTTTTTCTTAACTATACATACACATGATACATGCTGTTTTAATTTGATATCCATGGCTTATTATTCTGAACACTTTTGGTGTAATTGTATTCTATATTTCTCCAACAAAGATATTCATAATGTTCTCTTGTAATATAAATTGTTTGATTGGATATACAAATTTCATTTATACACACTGAATCTGTGAAACTGATATAAATATGTGTGTAAACATTTCACAGGCACTTGTTTCTGTCAATATGGGGATTTACTATCCATACCAGTACAAAAAAAACACAAGGTAGCTAACGGGAATTTTCAATGTGTTCGCTTCAACCAATATTTTATTACTTTTCCTTGCCCCTTTCACGAATAAAAGTACACCAGTCTTTCGGTAATTGATTTATCTTTACAATGAAACAACTCTCACGTACCTTGAGAATACCCCTCGAACAGTCCAACACACTAAAGTGAGAATTATTGACCTTTTTCCAGACCATTGAATTTGGAAGTACTAAACTTCCGGTTTACTTAGGAAGTTAATAAAACTGTGCAATCCCATTGGTCACATTTTTCTGGTTTCTGGTGACTAGTATAAATAAACAGGTAACCAGATGAATTTGACCAATCAGATTGCTGTGTTATATTAACTTCCTAAGTTAACCGGAAGTTTAGTACTTCCAAATTCAATGGTCTGGAAAAAGGTCAATAATTCTCACTTAAGTGTGTTGGACTGTTCGAGGGGTATTCTCAAGGTACGTGAGAGTTGTTTCATTGTAAAGATAAATCAATTACCGAAAGACTGGTGTACTTTTATTCGTGAAAGGGGCAAGGAAAAGTAATAAAATATTGGTTGAAGCGAACACATTGAAAATTCCCGTTAGCTACCTTGTGTTTTTTTTGTACTGGTATGGATAGTAAATCCCCATATTGACAGAAACAAGTGCCTGTGAAACATTTGCACGGAAATCATGGAAATTACTTTTGTTGAATGGATGTTTTTGCACAACAGGTAAGGAATTATTTATACCTTTTATTATCAATATTGAACACAGAAAAGTATTTTTAAAAACTATATATAGTATGTCTGTCTTAACGAGTTCACTGTTTGGAATAAATACCGGTTTGGCTATATTATTGTGAACTTTAAATGTTTGAATTAGACTTTTCGTTTCTATAAATAGTACAGGGAAAAACCTACATAACATGTAAACATAAACCAGCAGTTATCTTTCTTTTCATATTTGTTGCTTCATTCAAGAAGCACGCGTCGCCAACGTCGGTATAATGCGTTTTACACATATCATATGGTTCTTTTGTTGTCTCTTATACGAATTTTATCGCTGCGTTGAAGACCTATTGGTGGCCTTCGGATGTTATCTGATTTTTGTTCGGGTTGTTGTCTCTTTGACATATTCCACATTTTCATTCTCAGTTTTATTAAACACTTTGTCAATGACAACACTAAGGTAGCTCATAACTGGTTTTACATCTAAAAAATAAAATCACAAAAATACTGAACTTAGAGGAAAATCAATTCGGAAAGTCCATAATCACATGGCAAAATCAAATAACAAAACGCATCAAAACCGAATGGACAAGAACTGTCATATTCCTGACTTGGTACAGGCATTTTCAAATTTAGAAAATGGTGGATTAAACCTGGTTTTATAGTGCTAGCCCTCTCACTTTAATGACAGTGTCATCAAATTCCGTTATATTTACATTAATGCGTTAAATAAACAGACACATACATAAAATAGTCAAAATATCAGTCATCATTGTATAACAATTTTAAAAGGTACGATTTAAAAGAACAAAAAAACATATACTATCTAGGAACTCATTATATCTTAAAATATAATTAAAAAATAACAATATGTATTGTCTGTCATTTTCCTGCATTGATTAAATGATGATTAAAGATTTGTATTCTAATTCCATGTAGCTACATAAAAAATGAAAATAACACCTTATAAATTGATGCGTCTAAAGCGCTTTTCTGTATTTTCTTTTATCAGGAACACTCAAAACCAATAATTTGAAAGCCAATGATGTATGTAAAAAAAGTAAAATCACAAAAATACTGAACTTAGAGGAAAATCAATTCGGAAAATCCATAATCACATGGCAAAATCAAATAAAATTCTTAATTAATCAATCCGCCTAAATATTTTAAGCACCTAACAAAATTTCTAAATCAGCGTCACGATATTTACTGCCTATATTAAGAACTTAAAATTGAGAATGGAAATGGGGAATGTGTCAAAGAAACAACAAACCGACCATCTCATTCCTCCCCCTATACCTCTAGGTAATATAGAAAAGTAAACGCATAACAATAGACACATTAAAATTAAGTTCAAGATAAGTCCGAGTCTGATGTCAGAAGATGTAACCAAAGAAAATAAACAAAATGACAATAACGACTACTAGCAGTTAACTGACTTGCCAGCTTCAGACTTCAATTAAACTGATTGAAAGATTATGTTATCATTATATGAATATCAGACACAATCCTTCTCGTTAGGGGTTTAGTAACATATCATCATAAACGAGGGACGAACGATACCAAAGGGACAGTCAAACTCATAAATCTAAAACCAACTGACAATGCCATGGCTTAAAATGAAAAAGACAAACAGAAAAACAATAGTACACATGACACAACATAGAAAACTAAAGAATAAACAACACGAACCCCACCAAAAACTAGGGGTGATCTCAGGTGCTCCGAAGGGTAAGCAGATCCTGCTCCACATGCGGCACTCGTCGTGTTGCTCATAACATATATGAGAATAACATAACCCGTGTCATGCCAACAACTGTTTTTTTTTTAAATGTTTTTAGTTCCGATTTCCGATGTAAAGATCATTTAATTGAATCAATGTTAACACCAACATATGCAATCTTGAATTACCTGACAACAGTATCGTAACTATATCCCTTCTTAATAATTATATTAAAAGGTTTTGTTAGCTTCTGAGGCGAATTCTGACATTTTTGTGTGCTTTTTAAAAAATATTTCCATAAAAAATTGGATATGAAATACCTGAACGTATAAGAAGTCTAGCTATATTTACGAATGATGTCCTTATACCGATGATAAAATTTAGTAAATGTTTTGACTAGTTTGTGATATCGAAAACCCTGGTGTTATAATTTTTCAGTAATACATAAATGTCTCTCGTCAAAATCTTATTCATTGTTTTACACGAGCGAATTATTTGTCATATGAAAAGGTGCAGGTTTCTGTTTACTTACTACCTTCGTTGTAGATGAACTATTTGTGTGTCTGGCCTTGATAATTTTGTATAATCGATTTGACCCTAAGAATCTTAATGATTTTTCAATTTATTAAAGGATCAGTAAAGAAAGGTATCTTTTACCAAAGCACTGTCCCCCGCCCACTGAACTGACATGCAATCCATACGTTTGATGGCTATATTGAACATCTATCATATCCAAACAAAAGTAAAGGTTAACGCATCTCTTATGAAATGTACATATTGTGCAGAAAGATTGGTGCAGTTTACGTTAACTTTGATCGGTAACTCTACTTGTGCACTCTTGGCCTCCGAGGGTATCACCAAACCAGTAGTAAGAATGTCGGTACTGGCATCAAAATACAGATATTATGTTTGTGTGATTCTGGTTTTGAAATCCATTTTACATTAAGGAATACAATTTCTTGGCCGCTTTCGACAACACTGATATTCTTTATGGTTTATAATCTCCTCTATTTGTTATAAATTGTTTCCGTACTTCGAGCATCAATGGAGAGAAATTTATTGCTGAAATGCACATCCATCTCGTTCAAATATATTAGTTCCTGTTAATGTCGTTAATACAGGTATGTCTGTGTCATATCTTTATTTATAATACATCTTGAAACATACGCTTAGGGTCGGTTAACTTTACGACAAAAAAGGTGAGTATAGCTTTCTTATTGTGGAGTCATGATAAATTTGACCAGTGTGGGAAAGATGTGTCACATACCTCAAAATATATGTTAGAATTGTCTCAGATACAATCTTTGTCTCTATATCTCGATTGTTACATTACCAAATGAGATTTTTCACATAATTACAACATGTGATAAACCAAACAAAGGATACCACATGGAGAGCAGGTACTTCTCACTCTTCAAAGTTCCAGATAACCTCCGTGGTATTTGGTGGTGTTTGTGTTTGTTTCAAGAGAGGGACGAAAGATACCAAAGGAACAGTCAAACTCATAAATCTACAATAAACTGACAACGCCATGGCTAAAACTAAAAAAGACCAGACAAACAATAGTACACATGACACAACATAGCAAACTAAAGAATAAACAACACGAACCCCCACCAAAAACTAGTGGTGATCTCAGGTGCTTTTAAAATGTATCGTTTTGTAGACTGTTGTTTGTCTGTACATCGTTTTTACAGATTTGTCATGATATCGTTTTTTGTTTTTTGTATTTTTATTCTAGTGTCCGTTAAAGTCTTAACATATAATAGGTTAGTACTAAAGTACTGATAAACATAAGAAGTTATTTTAATCATGATAGTACCAAAAAGCTGACTATCAAAAAAAGAAGGACGTTCATAGTTAAATCCTAAGCTGATGATTTAAATCATGTCATATTTAAAAAGATATTTTTCCCACATTGCAGCTTTGCATCCTCCAAGAATAATCATGTAGCTTACTTTTTCTACGATTGACGTATGTGATAATTTTAACACTTAATAAAGCTAAATGGAAGGTTTTGTAATATATAAGCTATGATGCAAATATGTCTAAGAAAAATTAAAAGAAATATTTGACAAAAGCTATTTTATAGCTCTGATGCAAATATGTAAGACAAAAATTCAAACACATATTGTTTTATTTCTGACAAGACGTTTCTTTATTAGTTGATGATACTTTCAATATAGATAATTTCAATTTTAATGTGTCGAATATGTGGCTGAATGTTACATTTTTCTTTTCATTACAATCTTAATAAGCGAATACATATATATTTATGTGAAAGTATTTCAAAAAACTAGACAATATAAACGTAAACCCCAAAAATACTGCAAGGATATCAAGATTTAAGGCACAACAGGGAAATTACGATAACTTTTATTCAATATTCAACAGCATTTCAAATAAAAACATGCAATATATACATTATTGATGCATATGATAATTGTATATACATGTAACTATAAACAACACTAGTAATTAACCTTGTCAGACGTAGTTGTTTTAAACTGAATGTCGGTTAAATAAATATTGAGTCAATTTCCATGTGACCTCAACGTATACTGAAACACTCAACGTTGAAGTATACAATTTTCATCATAGATTTATCTTTAACAAAAAATTAGGGACTATTGACAAACATTCCCATAGTTTAAATGACAAACATTCCCATAGTTTTATTGTCAGAATTATCAGAACAAACGACATTGACATAATATTTGAAAATGAATTTTACATTTTGAATTAATATGGGATTTCCATATATGGTTTAGCCTCGAAAATAACTGATGTGAAATCAGCTGACATTGTCTGATGCACTAAAATTGATACCATAAACATGACTATTTTCATGGCACATTATTTCAATCATTAAGGTACAAACCAGCTAAAACTGTCGCTATATTTAAAAAATTTCATGACACAGCTGTTTTATTCTCTTTCCTATCAATGCAAATGTTTTAAACAATGATATAAACGGAAAAAAATTATACAAAATAATAAAAAATTGCACATGTCATTTTAACACAAATTCCCTGATTAAATATTATATGTTAAAATTTTAATAAAACTGGACCAAAGAACCAATGATGCCTTAGTTGTCATGATTTTTCTGGAATAAGCATTAAATATTGAAATTTGCGTTTCTTCTATTAGTGTATATTTTTATTTAAATGCGTTTAACTAAAATAAAGTACGTACTACATCTTTTACTGCGCTGTAATCAATCGTTTGTTACAACTTCAAAGATAATGTTTTGAAACATCTATTCTTATATGACGTCAACTAGAAACTATCATATTTGTTTTACAATATTTCAATTTTAAGTGTAAAATGTTTCTTCAAAATTCAATTATAAGGAATGACTGTAATATGTTTTTCTGTCTATTCCCAGGGTAATTCAGTTTGCAACACATGTTTTACGTAATTTTTTCATAGATATAAAAAGATTTACCATCATTTCTTAATTTGAAATTATCTGTTCTTATTTCACTGTTAAAATCATAGTATTCATTACAACCAATTTTGTATCTTTCTAATTTTATCATTCGAGAAAAAACACAACCGTCACCAAGTTTCTTTTAAATAGGTCATATTCTGTACCACCAATGAGTCTATACATCATCACAATTCATAAACTGCAACTTGTACCAAAATTAATTCTTTTTATTAAACAAATAACCGAGGAAATCTTTTCTTAGAGACTTACAATTTGTATTTTTTTATGAACGTCTTTTAGCATAGCTTAATATATCTATATTAACACAAAATTTTCAGATACAGTTAAGTCGACCTCATATCTTGATTTACATCTAGAAATTGACAATGAAGGTCGGTTGAAAACAAAACTTTACGACAAAAGAGATGATTTCAGCTTTCCAATTGTAAAATTTCCTTTTCTAAGTAGCAACATTCCAGCAGCACCTGCATACGGGGTATATTTCTCCCAATTGATACGATATTCCCGTGCTTGCATTTCCTATCATGATTTTCTTGATAGAGGGTTCACAAGGAAGCTATTAAACCAAGAGTTCCAAATGGTGAAGTTGAAATCATCCCTTCGTAAATTTTACGGACGCCATCACGAGTTGGTTGACCGTTATGGAATAGCCGTTTCACAAATGATATCGGATATGTTCCTTACGTCGTAACTACAATCCCCTTCCCTGTCATGAATGTGACCTACCAAATTATACTATTTACCGGATTTGTTATCACACAAGCAACACGACGGGTGCCACATGAGGAGCAGGATCTGCTTATCCTTTTTGAGCACCTGAGATCACCCCTAGTTTTTGGTGGGGTTCGTGTTGTTTATTCTATAGTTTTCTATGTTGTGTCATGTGTACTATTGTTTGTCTGTTTGTCTGTTTGTCTTTTTCATTTTTAGCCATGGCGTTGTCAGTATATTTTAGATTTATGAGTTTGACTGTCCCATTGGTATCTTTCGTCCCTCTTTCACAGTATTTATCAAACAATGAAAAACTCACTGGAAACAGTATAATCTGTAGAACCCTCGCCATGCGACGTCCACCATTTTGTTTTTAAATGAGCAATCATAAATGTTATTGACATTTATTTCTTAAAAACGAAGAGTATATCCTTTATAGTTGGAATTCATAATCTCCTGTAACAACGACATACTGTTTGTTTTAAAAGTAAATCATCGGAGTGCAGTAACTCTGTGGTTTTACTTTTAACCTGGAAATTCACTCAAATGTATAAATCTTAAAGAAGAAACATGTTTCTCGTAGTACTTAAGCAGCAATGTGTAGCTAAATGTATGTTTAACGTAATTGCTATTGACATCTAGCTGAATGGTAATTGATGTAACAACCCTCTCATTAGAAAATATCGATTAAAAATAATTTCAAGACTGAATTCTGCTCCATAAACATTTAAGCTTGAGTAAGTTAAACAGGAAAAAATATTAAATTTAAATTAGGAAAACCTTATTTAACATTAAGTGTTGAGGCTGTTATAAAATTTCTTGCTCAGATTATGTTAACATTGAGTTTGATTTGATTTTTGGCAACATTTCAAATTATGCAATCGTAATTTCAAATCTATCAAAAAAACAGGAAGATCTAAAATCATAAGTCCACCAAATACAATGACCAATAGTATCACTCCTATATATCCTATACTAGCTGAAGATGGTCTGTCGTCTTTAGCTGATGTCTTTGATCGAATAGTTGACGACAAAGTATCTACATTTACAGAAAGTTCCTTTGAAATGTTCGCTGCTATTTCAGCCTTTAGTTCGACACTTATAGTATAGTTAACTTTCAAATTTACTGTTTTACAGTTACACCGGCACGATCGATCCGTTGTTCTCTCGAAGTTATGTGCTGTTGTTACAGGCATGGTGTTTTCTGTTGTTTCTTCAAGTGTGGAAGTTTCTATTGTCGCAGTTGTAGAATATTTTTCTGTTGTTGCTTCATTAGTTGTTGTTGGGTTCCAAAATTTCGCTGTTAATAAAAAATTATAATAAAGCTGAGTTGTATTAATATGTAAATATTTTATTTTCTTGTAAAAGCAAACAACTATCATAGCACCATCTATTCCTTTACGATTTTTTTTATCTTTGTTTGTCTTCCCACTGTAATAAACGTACCGCTGTTGGACTGTGTTCCCCAAGACTACCATTCACCAGCACAGTTTTGAAAGAACTATACTTGTAATTTAAATCATATGTTTAACTTGTAAATAATCGTTATCAAATTTGATAGATTACGTATGCATCTTAAAAAAAGGTTACATGTCCCTCAAACAGTATTGACTTTAAAAAAAAAGGCCGTCGACTCTGTTCTGCACTTTGCCGAATTTTCATTTTACTGAAATAATCTGATCTGCGAATACAAATATTTAATTAAAATTAATAGCGGTCTATACATATATCATAGAGACAACACCCCTACCAAAGAGCAGGCCATTAATGGGTCTTCAACGCAGCGGGAAGTGGTCATACGCCGTCCCCTTAATAAAATTGTGTGCTTGTTCAGTGATGTGTTTCCCTCACCTTTTAGTTTGTTACCCGGATTTTTTTCTTTTAAATCGATTTATGAACTTTGAACAGCGGTATACTACTGTTGCCTTTATTTGGATAAAACAGTAGTTCCCACAGAAGTGCTATTTACAATACTTACGTCACCAGTAAAAATGAGGATAGCCGGAATATATGGAAATTTTTTTAAATCGAATTCCTTCTACTGTACGTTTATACGATTTTGTATTAATTGTCATTTCCTTTAAAAACAACCAACTTGAGTGTACAAATCAAATTGAATTGTAGTTAATTATCTCGATATTTAAGCTTATAAATACTAGGTTTTTGTGGGCAATAGTATAAGTATGATACAAAATGAATAAAGTTAAATGCATTTTGAAGATTTCCTTCACCCTCCATCCTTCTGTATCTTTTTAATCAACAACTGCTTTTCTGTTTTATCTTCAACATTTCTTTCTCGTGAATGGGTGATATTGGTATCAAGTTTTTGGGTATGAATGAACTGTTTATTTCGTACTGATGTGTATTGTTACATGTATACTTTTTTCATTGTCAATGTTGATTTTTTCTACGAATATACTCAGATGTGGAACGATTTTAAGCTAGACAAATGGAATGGTACATCATTGCCGATCGTATGATTTGATTTGTCTGATTATTTATGCTGATCGATTGATGTTTTCCCAAATCTCCTTAAATTGTTTTGATTCGAACAGAAACGACTGTTTTGTTGATTTTTTTAATTTCATTGCTTTGTCCAATTAATCGATGCTTTTCCAATCTCAACTTGTTTATTCTGTTTTTATTTTTCAAACTTCTGTTTCGTCAACAAATTTGAACAGTTTAAACAAACAAATATAAATACATGTACATTCGATATCAATCAATTTGCATGTAGTATTTGCTCGATATTTATGATCCCGGCTCCCTTAATTTTAAATGTAATTCTTGAAAATTCAGGAAAAATAGATACATTACATGGACATAATGGATATTCACCTTACCAAAATATGCTGGCCATTGACATATAGCATAGTATGTATCAGTACAAAATTCTTCCCAGAAAGTACCATCCAGATTAAACGAAGTTACACAGGAAGCACCTGTCGCACCACTTGGTTGCCCACTCTTCCAGGGTGCCCAGTTTTGCTGTCGGCCATCTAAAGTCACAAGACCGTTCGAAGCGTCTTTTATATAACCGACGTAAAACTCGTTCAGTTGTTTCCTGCACATAGAAAACTTTTAAATAGCATTATCCTTAAAACAATTTAAATTGTGTTAACGGTAAACGTCATAGGTGTACACATTAAAGGGTTCAAAATTACACAGGTATGGCTTGTTGTTTATTTATATAACACTAACTTCTGTAGTTTCATATATTTTCGTGGGTACCTATTTTCGCGGATTGAAGAAATAAATTTCATCTTCGTAGATATTTGATATCGTGGTTTTGCCAAAGTCTGCATACATGCCTATACAGGTGTAATTCGTTTGATATTGGAATTTGTGGTTCCGAGATAACCACGAAATCCATGAAAATTGGTTTTCAACAAATGAATCCACAGTATCATAAATACTAGTAAATTATGCTACACATTAAGTTATCAATCGATATCTCATTGAAAGTTATTTGAAAGATCAATACAACAAATAGATAAATCATGAACGGTGTATTTGGGATTTGCTATATACACGGGTCATATTTACAGGGTTGACACTACTTAATTCATCATTGTCCCATTGTTTCTTACTGTAGTATTTCAATCAGCATGACTTTATAAAATGACAATATGGATACTAAAAATATAGACTTAAAATAAGGTACAGTTTCCAATTTATTAGCCGACATGACGTAAAAACGGTGAATCAAAGAATTCAACTTTTTATAACTAATATAGGACAATGTTGTTGATTAAAATTATCTTCATTTACGCCATACATGAGGAATATAGTGTAAAAAGTAAAATCACAAAAACACTGAAATCCGAGGAAAATTCAAAACAGAAAGTCCTTAATCAAATGGAAAAATAAAAAAGCTAAAACATACCAAACGAATGGATAGCAACTGTCATTTTCCGACTTGGTACAGACATTTTCTTATGCAGAAAATAATTGTAAGGGGCAGATGAATAAAAATATTGCAAAACCCTAAAGAACGTTTAACGTGAAAATCTTTGAAAAGTCAAAAATATTAAATTACATGGAGCTTGAAAAATTCAAAAGATCATAAAAATAACAGACTGGTTAAAACAGCGATTTTTAACTTTCGGCGAGTTTCACCTGATAATAATGAACATAAAAATCATGGTCAATGCTAAAACATTAGTATTGACTACTGTGGAGATGGAATCCCCGTAGACTATTAGAATATTGGTGGCAGAACGTAACAAGTGGTAGTCTATTAAAAGCAACCATACCATTTTTATTTTGTTGTAGGTACAATGGTCTTTCTGGATCTACCATTAAAAATTATGTTCTATGTTCTAAAAAGATTGTGTAAGGGTCCATATATGGTTGCAAAATACATCGACATTCCATGCATGTCTGTTATAAGTAGTTTTGCATTCAAATTTACCCTTCTGAAGCACTTTATATCATCCACAGTTTTAAGTTGGGTTCGTGTTGCATATTCTTTAGTTTCCTATGTTGTGTCTTGTTTAATAGTGTTTGTCTGTGAGTCTTTTTCTTGTTTGAGCCATGGAGTTGTCAGTTTATTTTTTATTGATGTATTTGAATGATCCTCTGGTATATTACGCCCCTCTTATATATATATACAACTCAATACTTGTTTGGCTTTTTAACTATTTTGATCTGAACAGCACTGATGAGTATTATGTAGACGAATCGCGCATCTAGCGTATCAAGTCATAAGCCTGGTAACTTTGATAACTATTTACATAATGTCAAATAGGGTTTTTCAATATATAGACACAGCAATAATTAAACAAATGTTTGTATGCATTTAATTAAGACTCAAGCGTTAAATTTAACTTATTTTTCTTCTGTTGTGCGTCTTTTTTTATATGAACAAGACAAACAACATGATATGCAGTAATTGCCATATTCAGAGGTTCAGCATGTTAATTGAAATATCAAAAATGCCGAGTATACTTTTAATCGCAAATGTACATACCCAGCATCCGTCCTGTAGACATTTAGCCAATTCAGAGTATTCTGATCTGGAATAATTCCTAAGCTTCCGTGATCACGCTGACAAAGTTGCAAACTGGTGCTGAAGTTATTAAGTGTTTCGATTAACCAGAAACACACGTACTGTGTGTTGTCAATATACGGTGAACCTTTGATGCAAGTCGGTGTTCCGTCGCCTTAAATAAACAAGATTTTTATGTATTTGCAATTATGGCATCGTACGTTTTATTTAATTTTTTTTAAGTTAAAGAGATTTCAAGTTGTAAAAAGCAGCAAAAAAACATAACAAACAAAAAAAGAAATTAAAAACAAATGTAAGAAGCAGTTGTATTGTTTTGAAAGATGTCATAGTTGTCAATACGACGATCGTTACCCGTTCATATAAAAGTATAAACATTTTGGTATGATAGCCAATGAGACAAATACCTAACACCGTACTACAGTTTTCCATATTTCTAAAAAGGCAATCAGCCCCCCCAAAAAATAAAATACCTACGCAACAATAAACTTTACATGCCATACAACCTGAATCATTTCTGTGACTTCAAAATCATTCTTGTTTTATAATTTTATCTAGCAAACCAAATTTCGGTTACTGCCTATGATGCATTTATCTTTAGCAAAATAAGGATATATTTTTACAGCACTTTTCCAATACCTCTGCTGGTAAACAATCAGACCCCGAGGGATTCATCAGCGTAAGAGTCAATACTGTGATACTCAACCTTTCTAAAATTGTCTGTTTATAAACTTATTAGGAAATTAAGGTTCCAACTCACTCAGACAAAATTGACCTTAGATTGATATGGCTATTTTTTTTAGGTCCTTCTCATTGTTTTACGAACTACACATTTGAAGAATATGTGAACACTCATGGACCATAAATACGGAAAGATCAAAATTACTTGAAATGATAGAAATTATGTATTGAATATTAATCTTGGAAAATCAACATTTAATTAAACATAAACCTAAGATACTCACTTCCTTCTTCTGTGAACACTTCCGAAGATACTAACTTTGAAAAAAGTCATCTGTTTATCTCATGTAAAACATTTAAATTAACGTAACGAGCTGACCATCCTACATACCATTGAATATAACTAATTATACTGACGTTAGAGTATACCTTAACTTTCATAAGTCTGTTAATTATTTTTTCAATATTTAAAACAAAGCAAACAGGGTACTTTCCTTGATATAATTCACGCCAAATTTACAGCGGCGGCATTCAAAACAAAGAAGATATCGGTTGCGTCTTTCAAATCTTACTCCTCATTCAATAAATTTTAAAAAGTATACATCCCCTCCATATGTAAACAAGCCTTTTTAATTTAAACTTATAGATGTAAAGCAATTTTAAGTTGTATTCGCGTTGGTTTGCTTCGTTTCAGTTGCGTTGGTTTGTTCGAGTGTTCGACTGTTCGTCATTTTTTATTTGTGCCCCTTTGAAAAATAAAATTATTGATGCTCGAAAGTTTCCTTCTAATAATTCTTTATATATAATTAAAATTATAAAAAGCTATAATAAAACTAAAACAACAAATAAACACATTATGCTACTTACATTTTTCAAAGTTCATATCAGTCCATATAATAGCATAAACTGTCATGGATTGAAACCAAGTACGCCATGAGATATCCATGAGAAAATAAACCGTTGGAATGGTGAAAGAAAACAAATAGTCTCATAACTGTTCTTGCATCTTTAGTAAAAACACTTATCCGACCATACCGTATCCTCCTATTGTATAAATGTATGTCAGACGAGAACCTACTCTGTTTAAAAGTTCTTGAAAAATCGATTAGATTTCTTAATGCCGGAAATTTGTCATTATAGGTCAAAAAGAACTAATGGACAATCAGGAATTATATCTTTTTTCTCTCTTTTATTATCTAATTGTCATTCTCCCTTCAGCAAATATCATAGAATCTGTTAATCCCAAATCCATTAACATTTATGTCATTTGTTCAAGTATTTAAAGTTTTATTTCTGTATTGAAAATTGTCAATAGAATGAACGGATTTTTTATTGTTGTAGTCATTGATATTTGTATATTGTAAAATATACACACAAAAAAGTCCTGAAAATTTAGGTCTGATGTAGCTTTTCAAAATTGACAATGACATGATTGGATTACCTTTTATGCTTTTTGCTATAGTCACTGATATCTTTTAATTGCAAAATATACATTTAAAAAAAAGGTTTGAAAAACAAAGTTTGATGTAACTTTTAAAAATTGACAATGCCATGATGAGATTACCTTTTATGATTCTTGGTATAGTAATTGATATCTTTATATTGTAAAATATACATGTGAAGAAAAAAAAGTTTGAAAAACAATGTTCAATGTGGCTTTTAAAAATTAACAATGAAATGAATAGAATACCTTTTAGTTTGATTGTTATAGTCATTGATATTTTTCAATTTTAAAATTTATGAAAAAAACAAAATTCCTGAAAAATAATGCTATATTTTATGTTCGAGTTTACACTCTACATTTACCCTGGTGTTTAATGAAATGTTGCCTTCAAGTTTTATTACAAATGTACTTATTTGATCATCAAATTCATTTTAGCAGGTCAAAAACTAGACGGTATACTAACTTTAATGAATCTTTTTTTCAACAAAATAAAAAGTAAGTGGTATTCAGTAATATATAATTTCTTATTATAAAAATTCGTTATTATAATAAGATTTATTGCGAATACCATTTCTTTTGCACCATTCCTCATTTATTTTGGTTTTGTTCATGGAAGGTTTATTACAAATAACAAATAATGAAGTAAAACTGGTTGTCTTGGAAAACTTATTTATTACTTCATTTCCAGTGGCAATCATTTTATAAATGGTTTTTTGAAGCGAACAAATTAACAGACAGTTAATTTATAAATGCAATGGACAGGTTCCACAAAGAGTGTGGCCAGAAACTATATATAAATAAAATGTTTATAAATACAACCAATAGAACGAATTCAAAACAACTACTAATATAATATACCCGGTAAATAAGTGTTTCCAATTTGCTCCATTGGTTGTATTTCGTCGAGCGTCTGATTTTTTCATTATCTGAATTTATCTTGGAGTTTGGTATGTTTTCTCATACTTATATGACGATTTTTTATATGGTTTAGCTTTAGGTGTTGTGGTTTGGATTTTTACTGTAATACAATCCGTTGAAAAAAACGTCAAATTCTGAATTATCAACACATTTGGATATGAATACATCCGATAATTTTATTTTATTTTTTTAATGAAATAATTCTTAAGGGTATTACCATTTCTTCATTTATAGCAGTGTTTAAATATTTAATTTTTTAAAACCCTTTAAGGAGAAAATATTGATAAAAATAACAACTGAGCTGAATTTTGTTCGGTTTAAAACATCATTCGAAATAATATTGACATTCAAGTCTAATTATTTAATTGATATTATAGATATGAAAACCCTGATGTACATAAAGACTGCATGAGACAGTTACTTGAATTTATTACGATTTGAATATTTGGCAACACCTTTTCAAATCATAAAATCGTAATTTTACAATTGTCACGAAACCAGGAATATCTAAAATAATAAGTCCACCAAAGACAGTGACTAATAGTATCACTCCTATATATCCTATACTGGCAGAAGATGGTCTGTCGTCTTTAGCTGATGTTTTTGATCGAATAGTTGACGACAAAGTCTCTTTATTTACAGAAAGTTCCTTTGAAATGTTTGCTGCTATTTCAGCTTTTTCTTCTACACTTATAGTAGTGTTGACGTTCTCTGATTTGCAAATACACCGACAAGATTGATCTGTTGTGACCTCCATATTATGTGCTGTTGTTACAGGTCTAATATTTTCTGTTGTGACGTCACTGGTGGTAGTTTCAATTTTGTTTTTATTTGATAATGCTTCTGTTGTGGCAGTTGTAGTCTCGTTTTCGGTTGCTGCTACATTCGTTGTTGTTGCATCCCAAAATTTGGCTGTTAACAAAACAAATGTAACGATTATATTAAAAATGGCTTATGTTGTATTAATATTATGATGAATTGAACCCTTTCTTTATTTTTTCTTTCAGATAAAATAGTAAATGTAATTCTTGTTAAACAAAGCACATCAATATTACACCCTCAGATTTATTTTGTAAGATCCCTGGACTTTTTTTTCTACATCGATTTATACTGGTGCTTACATCTACCCATATGAAAGTTTCGCTGAAGTTTTATTGTTAGTCCTTAAGACTACTATCCTCCCAGCAACCTATTACTCAGGTTTTCAGAATGTATAAGTTACTCAGCCAACATCTTACCTTTTCATCAGAGAAAACTGACTTCAAAGGATTCGACACTCTTGTTCAGTTTTGTAAATTCACACCAGTCCTCAAGTAAGTTAATATTATTTATGGCTAAAAGATAACTTGTTGGAAAAATAACGACGTTTTTTTATGACTTACTTGGGTCGTAGAACGTAAATTTGCAGTCCATATGGAAAACATGAACCTGCAAATTAAGACTCTCAGGTGTTTCGTAATGGATTCATTTTCGATTATTTATTCGCTTCACTTTAATGGGATACGAAAACAGATCACGTGCCAACACCATGTATTACAAACGAAAGCTTTCATCCACCAACCTACCTTTGATAATAATGTGCTAATACGTAATTTTTTCACAGTATTTGTAATCTTTGGAGCTAATGTATGCATATCGGTTGACATGACGGGACGAAAGATACCAGAGGGACAGTCAAACTCATAAGTCGAAAATAAACTGAAAACACTACGGCTAAAAATCTTAAACATGATCGTTAGACGTCAAGGAAATTAATCTACAAGCAGATAATCCTTTTTCAAAGTATACTGTGAAATAGTTGCGTTAAAAAGTAGTCCAATAAATGAAGTGGGATATCAGAATCACATGACTTATACAGTAATAATAATTGATAACAATAGATTGTCCCAAATGGGTTTTCTCCGAGTTGTTGTAATGATAATCATTGACATTTACCTCCAAATCTCTTGTATTTCATATTCATTTGACCAGTTACCTTATATTGGCTGTTTCATGATGTTAGTTTGGCCAATTAAGCAATGTTATGCAATTATCAAGTTGTTCATTTTATAGATTAAAGTTTTTAAAATTCCTGTTCGTAAACAAATTTGTACAGGTTGAACAAATATTTATAAATACATTAGATATCAAGAAACTATTTGCTTGGTCCGTATATTCTTGGCTTATTATTCTGAAATATAGTTCTAAATACCCAGACAGCAGTTATACCTATAGATATATAATATGCATATATTAATATAATGAATATTTACCCTACCAAGAAATTTTGGCCACTGACATATAGCATGGTATGTGTAAGTACAATCTTCATCCCAGAAAGTACCATCTCTGTTAAACGACGAAACGCAGGTATCCTGCGGACCTCCACTAGGTTCATCACCTTCCCACGGAGCCCAGTTCTGCAGACGACCATCCAATGTCACAAGGTTATTCAAAATGTCCCTTTTATAACCTATGTAGAACTCCTTATATTCCTTCCTGTACAAAGTAATCTTTATGATTAATAGTATTATCGTTGTAAATATTATTATATTTCTATATATTATAATATTTAGCTGAATAACTTGTAAATGTTTACTATAATTTAACTTGATAAAGATAAGAAAAGAAAAACAATTCACCGCATCCGTCAAACAAAATGACCAATTTGCAAACCGAAATGCAAGTTTCGTCTACACTGAACACATCAATGGCGTTGGATCAAAGCAACTTGTTTGGAAGGCCAAATCGATAACGAGTTGAGGATTATTTCAAAGTTAAAATTCAAAAGTCTTAGGCCCGGAATTGAAATTTTTGGCAATTCGAATAGTGACATAAAGGTATAGTCTGTACGTATAATCATACACTTAAAGCTATACCACTTTTCCGGAGTAACCCTTATCATGATATCTCTAACAGTAAATGTGAGAGCCAAGAAAGTATAGAATCAAAACATTTGAAGCTATATGACCAAAAAAAAGGCATAAAATGATAGTTAAATTCATCTGAGAGATCTGAAACTATAGAGCTGTTGTAATTTTAAAACTTATTATTAATCAATTAAAAAATGCAATCGGATCAGTATCAAAGTACTGATAACATAGCTCATCAGCAAAGGTATCGACCCAGTACTGAAAACATTTTAAATTGTATACGTCCGACGCGCTTTATCATCGTAGCATATTAATCTATTGCAATAAAAATTCATAATTTCAAATAAAATTTGTAGATTTAGCTAACTAAGTCCTTATATTTGTATAAAATAACATTCGTTTATAGTGGAACATTGTTTTAACAGTGAATTAGCTGCAATCAAAATTTGCTTGCTAGTCCCTCTCTGTTATCACAAATAGATAACTCTGGCTCATTTCCCAATCAATTTATCATGAAGGGAAGTAATTTCATGCAATTTTTAATTATAGTCTATTTCAAAAATGATTTAAAGTTCTTTATATTGGTATGTAAAAATTTTAAACGTTTCAAATTTATGAAATTATATTCGTACATCAATTGTTTTGATACATCAATAACAAAAACTGAAATATATTGCATTGATTCATTATGTAATTATTCAAAATTATATCAGAAACCTAAACATAATTATAAAAAAATGAACCTGTTAAGGGGAGACAATTCTCGTATAACTTTTTCGATTTGGCACATAATACCACGGAATGTCACTCATCATACAAATGGCACATCCATATAATTAATTAACTGCGCAATCGCGCTCCACCTTCAATGATGATTCTGAATTATAAATATAACCAAAAGTTGTTAATCTATCGATAGTGAAGACTAATGAAAGCTAACCCAATGTAAAAAAAAAATTTGCACTTTTTTAAAACTTCCTCAGGAAAATTCTCTAGCCACTTGACTTTCATAGCTCAAAATTAACGTTTTTACAGAATATTTGAATAAAGTAGTTACAGATTATTCGCTTCTCAAAGTGTAAGACGCAATAAAAATAGCATGCTTGCACAATCTTACCGTAAATACGGATTTAATTAAGTCCTAAACATTTTGACATTTCTTCGTATATTTTTATCGAAAACCGGTTTAAACAAATCACACGTACGTGTTAAGATCCGACTATATACCTGTTTCCCGATATGGTCAGGTAAAATTGCTACAGTTTATGTGATATATCGTCATAAAAAAATTATTTGAAAGCCAACAATGTACACGTGTACGACCCAAAACAGTTTACGATATAATTGACTAAAATGATATAAAACAATAAGACGATCTAAATTAATTTTTGCATGATGAATCTGAATCCTCAGATCCTAAATGATTTATTATAAAAGAACAATTTAAGAACATATTTTTACGTTGAGCAGCCATCATCATCAAACGCTGAAATTTACCATTGTTTCGTATTTTTACAGCGGCCTTGCAGTTCAGTTTACAAAATTATTATGTTTAAATACCTTTTTTAATGGCAGTGTCTCTATAATAATAGCCGTGTGTGCTCAATTAAAATCGTATGTTTATGCAACTAGCCTCTCTTTTGGAAGGATTTTTCTTATGTAGCAAGGCCATTATATTCAAATGGAAAAAAGTTATCGAATAAATAGTTAAAGTTGGTTATTTCTTATTGATAATTAATCCTAGATGACAGAATTGCTCTTTTTGATACCTTAAATTCAAATGTACGTACCCGATTTCCCCTTTGTAAACATTCAACCAATCCAGCGTGTTCTGATTTGGAATAATTCCTAAGCTTCCATTGTCATTCTGGCAGAGGTTTAAACTAGTGTCGAAGTCATTAAATGTTTCAATCAACCAGAAACATACGTAATGTGAGTTATCAATGTATGGTCTACCTTTGGAACAGTTAGGTGTCCCCTCGCCTAAAATAAACAACCTCTATGTTACATTTTATATCGTTTTAAGATAATTGAAAAACATTTTTGAGCAAAAACAAACCACAAAATAAACCTAAAAACCAATGTTGAAAGTTGAAAGAGCATGTCCTAGGTCAGCAATACGAGTGTCGTCTCCCATCTTTATAATCATAAAATATGTGGTATGATTCTTCCAGAGACAACTATCTATCATAGCCAATTGACGATGAAATAAACAATCTTTCTTGATTAAAGTGGTACCTAACACTACAGGGAGTCAAACTGCTATATAACCAGTGTAATTTTTCTGATAAAACGGTTGGTTCAAATGTTTTGATTTTTTTATATTTTTGTCAAAGAGTCAAAGTAAGTATTTTGTAAAAAAAAATTGAAAATTAAACGAGCCAAAAAAAATTTAGTCTAGGTGTTGGGTACCACCTTAAATACTTTAATTAAGCACACATCAGATTTTGTATGTTATTGACATTTTTATCTATTATCATAGAGGAGAAGATGTTGTATGAGTTCCAATCAGACCATTCTCCATCCAATTGACAACGTATAAAAAGTTTACAATTATAGAGCAAAGTATGGCCTTCAAATCGGATACTGGGCTAACACCGAACAGCAAGCTTGAAATGGCCCAAAAATAATTTGTGAAAAAAAACAATTCAAACCGGGAAACTAAGGGTCAAACTTTTATTTAAAAACCACGAGAAATATCTGTGTTTTATGTCTGTTTCTTCTGTTCACACATTATTATCATTATATTGCTATTTTATGCTGATGCAACTTTTATACAAGTGAGAGGTTTAACTAGCTATAAAACCATGTTTAATCCACACTTCTCTACACAAGAAAACACCTGTTCCAAGTCAAAAATATGACAGTTGTTTTCTATTCGCATTAAGTGTTTTGGCCTAATTTGCCATTTAATAAGAAACTTTCCGTTTGAAATTTACGTAGAGTTTTTTTTAAAACTTTTTTCTACTTATATTTTAACCAGAAAGTTGTTTAGGATATGCATATATATATATTTCAAAGTCAAAGAGATTAAAGAAGATATAAAACAAATCCCAATTTCATGATAAAGTTTTAGACAGATCGCCTTCTCGCTACATTTGTCCATGTGCTTCTTTTTTGGTGGAAGTGTTCGACTGTTCGTCTTTTTGTTGTCCCTCTTCGAAAATATACGTTTTAATAGTCTCACGTTTTCTTCTTGTGATCATTCATATCTAATATAGTTGTAATGTGATGCATTGTAAATATAAGATTCTGAAATAAAATTGAGAATCGAAATGGGAAATGTATAAAAGATACAACAACCCGACCATAGAAAAACAACAGCAGAAGGTCACCAACAGGTCTTCAATGTAACGAAAAATTCCCGCACCCGGAGGTGTCCTTCAACTGGCCCCTTAACAAATATATACTAGTTCAGTATTAAATGAACGCCATTCTAATTTCCAAATTGTACACAAGAAACTAAAATTAAAATAATACAAGACTAACAAAGACCAGAGGCTCCTGACTTGGGACAGGCGCAAAAAAATGATAAAAAAAAAAGATTCTAAAAGTCTATATAAGCTGGCGGTTTGTTTAAATTGAATTATGAAATCTATAATACTAAAATTACGAGGTCCAATTTGTCAGCCGTCATCACGTAAAAACGACGAATCACAGAATTCAACTTTATATACAACTAATATAGTATAAAGGTGTAGATTAAAAATTACACCACTCCAGACCCTTTTTTTTCCACGTAATTAATATTGCCAATAATTAAGAAGTTCCGGGTCCAGTCCGATACCGATACCAATTATATTCACCTGTTACCTATTACCTTATCTATACGTTCCGCATCTGACAGGCACACCACCAAACGGTGTATTCAGGATTAATATACTATATACACGGGTCATGATCACAGGGTTGACACTACTAAAGTGTCAAGTTGTTACCTATTGTAGTATTTTAATCAGTAAGACTTTCTAAGATAACAATACGAATACTAAAAATATGGACTAAAAATAAGGCGTATAGGTACAGTTTTCAATTTGTTAGTGGGCATGACGTAAAAACATCGAATCAAAGAATTCAACTTTATATTTTTATCTATATAGAATAGGACAATGCTGTTGATTAAAAAATACTCCATTCCAGGACCTTTTGTTTTCCAAATAATAAATATTACCAATAATTGATAAGTTCGGGTTTAACAGAAAAATTTGAAAGCAGAGAAAAACTGTGTATCTTATAATCGGCATGACTTTATCAGATGAAAATACTAAAGTAATACTAAAATAAGGCTTGCGCATAGTTATATATTTTAATTTAGTGACTGACCCGTGATATCACGGGTGTGTTCTAGTTAAGTAAATGTATATTTACTGGTAAACTCAAAATGACACTTATATTATGTAAATTTAATATCTTCTCATTGTATTTTTAGTACCGATTTGAGAGGTTCAGCTAGCTATAAAACCCCAGGTTTAATCCACCATTGCTACGTAAGAAAATGCCTGCACCAAGTCCTGAATATGACAGTTGTTATTCATTCGTTTGGTGTATGTTAGCTCTTGGTGTTGCTTTTTGATTAAGAAATTTCCTTTTTGAATTTTCCTCGGAGATCGGTGTTTTTGTTGTTTCAATTTTTTACTGCCTTAACGTTAAGTTCTCAATTAATCTCTGAATATATTTAAAATTGAATAAGACGAAGATGTTGAATAAAGTAGTTACCTGCTCTGGCTTCATACTATTATCCTTCATATTTTTATATAACGTTTGCCGTAAGCCAAAAAAAAAGAATAAAAATATCATTTTCTTCCAGACTTTTTTTTTCATAATAATTTATTACAAATAGATTTTTTGTATTATTATCGTCGTTTTGAAATTAAACGGAATAACAGACATTAACAAGTACCTGTACAGACCTTCCAAGCAAAACAAATGTGTAGAAAAACTTAATAATATGCAGCATACTATAAGATTGCCGATTTGTTTTTACTAGAAATATCCGCCATTTGTATCTATTATATAAGATAAGTAGATTAAAAACATATACAACGCACACAATATGTTACATACCCTTTCCAAACCTCATATTCATCCAGATAACATAATAAAATATCAGTGCATGAAACAAAGTACTCCATGATAAATCCATTAGACAAAAATGAGTGCTGGAATGTCGACAACAATCAAATATTTTCCTACCAATTCTAGCATATTTATATTGAAATCACAAATACCAACTCCCCTTTTCTTTCTAGTACAGAAATGTCTTTGAGATAAGAACAAACTGTTTTAATTTTCCATTATTTTTTTTCAATGTCGGAAGTTACTCATTATATGGTTAAAAGATTTAATTGATACTCAGGAATTGAGGCTATTATTTTTTCTTTAAATATTCATTTGCTATTGTCCAATCATCCAATCAGTAAACATAATAGGCATCTGTAAATTCAAAATCCATTAACGCCCAAACCATATTTTTTTTATTAATTCAAAAGTTCTTTTTAATGTATTGGAAAATTGACAATTGAATGAATGAATTGTTCTATGCTTTTATATTTTTTCGACATTGAAATCTTTTCACAGGAAAAACAATAAAAGGGGACCTCCATTATGTTGGAAAATAATGATTATTAAAACATGTCATTAAACAAAACGTTTATGTGGACATGGTTTAAAGTCATGGGACTAAAATGTAGGATGCTAAGTTCGAGTTGTAATATTTTCTATGCTCTATATAACATTTCAGAATATATATAAAAAAAAAGAAAGTATTTCAATTTCAAATAAATATTTTTTTCATTAAAAGTTAAGTAATAAGTTCGTTATAATTCTATGTCATTTATGGAAATTCAATAATGGCGATTTGCAATTTTGATAAATTTGTAATTATCTTCTTTCAATTTGAGATTTTGTATGTTAAGTTTAATATTATATTAATGTTGTTAATGTACAATTTGTTAGCGTTACACATTTTCATTTTATAGTTCTTGTCCTTAAAAAATCTGAAACAATACTGTCCATCGTATTTGACATATGGTTTTATTTATGTTATTGGTATGGATCCTCGTCCTGATAAAAGGACGACAAGTTCAACTTGGAAAATGAGGATATGTTAAACGAGTAGCACAATTTACCTTGCAACAGGCCATCCACTGACATTTCTAAAAACCAAGTTAGAAACCAAGGTTTTTTCAAACAAAAATTTAATGCCTGAATCAAGTCTGGATTATGACAGTTGTTTCCCGTACGTTAGATGTGTTGGCGCTTTTAATTTTGTCATTTGACAAGTGAATGCCCGTTTTTCGTTTTTCTCGGAGTTCGGTATTTTAGTAATTTTTCTTTTTTATAACTATTTAAATGATATAGATTGTTTTACTGCGAAACCTCTCACTAGTATAACAGTCGCATACAATTCAATTATATTGAGAATATGAATGTGTGAACAAACAAACAGAAATAAAAGGTAAAAAGGTAAAAAAAAAATAAGCGTACCGCAGTCAATATTGTCTTATAATCATCATAAAAAAGAATATGTCAACAAAGAAAAACAAAAAGGCGTATAGACAAAACAAATAATCGAAATCGAAAGACAAGAATACAAAATTACCATACTATTACAATAGCACATTGATAATTACCGAACCAAGTCAAATGGATATTACCAAAACAAAATTACTAAACAGTAAAAGTAATTAGATTGTAATTAAAGATCTTTGGAATATTAAGTATCTACATATGATTCACGCCACCTCTAGAATATGCAAATCACTGAACTATTATATATGTTTTTAGGGGCCAGCTGAAGGACGCCTCCGTGTCGGGAATAACTCGCTGTATTGAAGACCTATTGGTGACCTTCTGCTGTTGTCTGTTCTGTGGTCGGGTTGCTATCTCTTTGACACATTCCCAATTTCCATTCTCAATTTTAGTTTCACAATTACTTTGAACCACTGCTTTGATTGCTGATGAAATTGATGTTAATGATTAAGAAGGAGCCTTTGTGGAGCACTTGGAAGACCCAGCAATATATCGATAACGTTGTTTTGTGGGACTCTTATGTAGTTAAGGGCATACGATACAGTTACAGGGAAGTTCGTGACGTTGCTAACGTAATTTGTTATTTTCGCGACGTCAAACTGTGACATATCGGGAAAAGATGCATTTTTCGACTGATTTTTATCATTCAAACTGATTTAATTTGAAAACGAGTTCATGGATCCCTATTTTTCAAAACGGCATTTTGTTTCATTTTGCAGGGAGATCATGTGACCCAAATTTTATAAAACTGTAAATAGAGGATTTTTTTTAATTTTAATAAACATGCATTAAAAAATGACGTTTTCCCCCAATTCATGAACATTTGATAAATTTGAGTTATTTCTGAATAAAAAATTGCCTTATTTTTTTAGGATATTTATAAAATACAGAAATTACCGATTATTTAACAAACTCAATTTGTGTTTATCTATTATAACAAAAAAGTTGTGTCTTTCTTTCGAAAAAGAAATTACGGCCACAAATCTGAATTTTGAGCAAATATACAAAATTTCAACCTCATTTTACTCAAAAAGTAGCACATGAAGGTATATTTTTTATTACATATTTGATTTAATCAGGTAAAAAATAGCCTATATGCAAATTTTCATGAACTTGTAAATACACGTTCAAAACTGTATCGTATGCCCTTAACCCTCTTAATGCCAAAGCGACACATATGTCGTTCTAGTGTTGATGCCAAAGCGACATAAACGTCGTTTGTGGGTTTGATGCCAAGGCGACATATATGTCGTTTCAACAATAGTATATACTATAAATCAAAATTTTGCAATCTTCACTTCAGTAAATAATTAAACCTTTATAACATTGTTGACCATCGGTCATCTAAGTGTATTTTGAAGCAATGACGTAATATCCATGACGTCATTATGACGTTATAATTATGGCAAAAGTAAATTGAATTTTCTTTCTCAGAAAAAAAACCACGTTAACCAGCGGCAAACGGCAACGTTGGTTTTTATATTTGCAGATCTTTGCAAGCACATGAAACTGGTAGTGAAATTTAGTGATTGACATAAGAGCTGGAAACACTAGATAATTGATTAAAACCGGGTCACCCTTTTTTTTTGCATCGTTACTTATTAGACTTACATAATTAAAAACACTTTATTGACGCATTTCCGACATATTCGATAAACTGTGTGTTGAAAAATGACTTATAAAGTTTCGCACATTACGTATGTTCGAATATAAATGTCTATGTGTTTATCCTCTAAGACAGACCGAAACAGGAAATCGGCCCGTCCGCTCATGACAGAATAATGGCACAAGAAAACTCGATTATTACACTGAAAAGAATGTTAAGATTTGGAGTTATGAAAATTTACAAAAACACTAATTTTCAGCATGAAACTAAACAAAATTCACCTTAAATGATCGATAAAACACACACTGTCAATGTTTACATTTTCCTACCTAAATTGAGTTCCTTTTCATCCAAATGGTGTTTGATTGATAAGCGACAAATACTTGCAAGTTGACTTTAATTTGATAATTTCATATTTATTAGTTTTCGCACATTGGAATTACTCCTTTTGATGTTTAAAGTGTTCTTTATTATTGCTAGCTTAGCTCCTGCTATGAAGGTGGAAAGGGTTTATTCAATTTTTTACAAACATACGTTTCGTAAACTTAAGACTTTTATTTGTCTGAATCCCGTAGGAGAAATATTTTATAAACGTTTATTCTAGGACTGGAATCGTGTCACTTTTAAACATTATATATATATATGGTGCATTATTGACGGACACTTTCAGTGGGCTTCACATAATTGATAGACGAAATATTTAATTTTAAATTTTAACTAAAGCTATTTTAAAACTGAATTTACGATTAATTAACTGCGTGTCATTTAGTTCAGCGACAAATATTTCATACTTATAATTATAATATAAAAATAAGGGGATTTGGTTTAACTGCAAATGAGCATGATGAGACAACAATCAAACAACGTTGAAATGAAGTGGATGTTTGCAATTTTGCAGGCAACCGTACGGCCTTCGACAATGAGAAAAAACAGTACAACTAATCGCCTACAGAAGGCCCTGAAATGTAAAATGGGAAACAATTTAATCGAGAAAATGAATGGCCTTATTCATAATACTATATTTGGCTTATTCATACTCGTGTATAACAAATAAGTATTAATCATTTAATTGAGAGGGAAAAAATGAAAATTAACGAATTTTAACCTTTAAATATTTGTAACGGGTTCTGTATTTCTATTTCCAATATGATTTCTAGGAGATTGTATTGCTCAGGGACTATTCATCTACATTAGCATCAGCTTAATTGAATTCCATACAGACCCTTTACAGATCCTTATTTAAACATACAGGTTCATGACATTATTTTGGTATTTTTTAGCCATGCATGCATGCATGCACCATCTGTATCTAGCTTGAAATTTTAAAGGCGCCAGTCTTTTTTATTTGAAGTCGGACTTTTCCGGATTTAATAGAAGCTAGGGATTTGAATTTCACTAAACGGGAAACCAAAAACCTGGTCATGAAATATTCATAACCAAATTATAGAGAATAAACTGATGGAACAACATGTTCTCCGAGTGTTTGGCATTCATTTTTGTAATTTAATTTAAAAGGATCTTGTCGATAAAAAAATTGTCTATTTATCTGTGCGATAATTCACATTAAAAAATCCAAAATGAACACCCATTTTTTTGGCATTTGTTAGAAGACTTAGAAGAGAACACGAAAAGATATATAAGAGGAGAGACCCTATAATGGCACAATTTTGTTACACAAAACCTTTAGCGGTTATAAGAACTTTAAAATCTGGATCTATTTTTATCTTTTGAGTCGGATAATGATGTAACATATACAATTAAGAAATAATATAAGTTGTTTTGCACGTGAAGAGTACAAGTCTATGAATACTAAAATTATTTTAGATACATGTAATAGTTACGGGCAATACTTCCTTTAATACTGTTTTGTATTTGCTAGGTTTTTGAAATGGATGTGGTTCTTCCGAAATTTACACAAAAGAAATTTCGTGACCTTCATGTTATTTTTTTTTATATAGGCCAACATCAAAAGACACAATAAATTAAAACAAACATTCAATACGTAATCACATCTACAAAATGTATAATACTTCATAAAGTAAATAGTCCCGTGTCGAGACGGGGATAAATTCAAGCCAGTCTTCTGAATTTATCCCTACACATTATATGCAAGAAAAAAAATGTGAGGTATTAAAAAAAAAAGGCTTCTGCTTGCATGGTTCATGTATTCAGACAGCACAGGACAATGACATGAGGCTAAAATATCCCGACATTACTCGCCTCCTTTTGTATCGGTAATTGTTACATCAAAATGTTACTTATAGAAAAATAAAAGTTCTTGAACATGGATAAAAAAAAAAAAACGATTATAACTGACGCTTCATTACCCTTTTAGAAGAAATAATGTACGAACCCCTTTCATACAGTGGCGAGAAGAATATTTTCACGAACAACTTTGGGCTATATATTGCATTTTTTTAATAAATTTTATAAAGTTATTTCTTATGGGATGTCAATCAACCAATAGATTGTTTTGTTATCTATTTGTTTATCAGGTTATATTTATCATTGAACAACTATCTTTTACTGGAGATATAAACACTAATTTTTTATCCTGAAATTTGCCATATATTTTTACCAAAATTGGTTTGAAAAATATTATTATAGATGTCCGCATCAGTAGAAAATAAAAACAATCAAAGATAAAATTATGACCATATAAACAAATGTATTTACGGCAATTCCGTGTCTTTCAACATAAGGTTTGGTAAAAATCCGCCCATAAATACCTTAAAATATCTTTTTAAAAACTGTTATGATATGAAAATATGTAGCAAAAAATTGTAGGCGTCGCATAATACTTTAAAAAATTCTCTCTCAATTAAAAAAGATCTTTTATAATTGCACGAATTCAACAGCATTTTGAAAAAAAATATCAGTTTACTTTACATTTGTGAATCTCCTTGGTCCATCAAGATGCAAATTTGTATAGAAAGATTTTAATCAGTCAATATAGAATTATCAAAATGTTCTCCTGGTCACCCCCATTGTAAATGCCGTTCGTGTAGAAAAAACTACTTTATAAATCAATACGAAAAAAATAACGCCAAAAAGACGACGTCAAAAGAATTCGGCACTGGCGACGTCAAATTGTTATTGCCTATTGACAACGTCGAAACGTTGATTTTTTTAAATCTGGCATCAAGAGGGTTAAGGTATCCAAAAATAGTGATGGAAGATCCAGTTCTTCATTTTTGGTTGAAATTCAAAAGGAACGTGAAACAGACCTACGACTTTCCTGGATTTCCTCTTTAGTAAGTGTCGTGGGGTATATATTGTGTTTCAAAGTGAATTACCAAAACATAAGCCAGTTGTCAAGCAGTTTATGTAATGTAATTTAAACACACAAACACTATGGGGGCTATCCATTTTCATTTAGCAACATTCCAGCAGCACCTGCATACGGAGTATAAATCTCCATATTGATACAATATTCCCGGGATTGTACTTCCATTCATTATTTCCTTGGTAGAGTGTTGCAGCTCACAGAGAAGCTATTACACCAAGAGCTCAAAATGGTGAAGTTGAAATCATCCCATCGTAAAATTTACGGACGCCATCACGATTTGGTTGATCGTTATGGAATAATCGCTCCTCAGAGATTATAGGATATCTTCCTTATGTCGTAACTACAATCCCAATACATTTTCACGAATGTGACCTACCGAAATAAACTTATGACTAGTGTTGTCCTGGTATGATTAAAACGACGGGTGCAACATGTGATGCAGGATCTGATTATCCTTCAGGATATCAGAGATCAGAGATCACCTTCACATTTTGGTGGGTCGTGTTACTCGTTTTTTTCTTTCTTTGTTGTGTTTTGTGTTTTGTGTGATGTTATTTGTCTGTTTGTCTTTGTCTTTTTCAGCCATGGGATTGTCAGGATTTTTCAATTAATGAGTTTCAATCTCTTTTGGTCAACTGTTATCAAGCCATAATAGCATTTGGACTGCCACTTGAAAGGTATGTGTAGAACATTTAAAAATTCTACATTTATCTTAAAGTTCGTGGTTTGACAACCCGATACTATTGTGCAAGGATCTAGGATATCATATGCTTACATTTATTTATTTACAGTTTTTGCAATATTTATATTTTGTGTCTATGTTTCTATCATGTCAGTTAACTGCTAGTAGTCTGTTGTTATTTATGTATTATTGTCATTTTGTTTATTTTCTTTGGTTACATCTTCTGACATCAGACTCGGACTTCTCTTGAACTGAATTTTAATGTGCGTATTGTTATGCTTTTACTTTTCTACACTGGTTAGAGGTATAGGGGGAGGGTTGAGATCTCACAAACATGTTTAACCCCGCCGCATTTTTGCGCCTGTCCCAAGTCAGGAGCCTCAGGCCTTTGTTAGTCTTGTATTATTTAAATTTTAGTTTCTTGTGTACAATTTGGAAATTAGTATGGCGTTCATTATCACTGAACTAGTATATATTTGTTTAGGGGCCAGCTGAAGGACGCCTCCGGGTGCGGGAATTTCTCGCTACATTGAAGACCTGTTGGTGACCTTCTGCTGTTGTGTTTTTTTATTTTGGTCGGGTTGTTGTCTCTTTGACACATTCCCCATTTCCATTCTCAATTTTATTACATATACATAGCCAAAAAATGACAATACCTCAGCATGGGTCTTATCGTCAGTCGGAATATCTAGATGATCAAATTTTTACAATCTATATCTAATGCTAACTCTTATGGTACTTGATATTTAAGTATCATTGATTGTATCACGGTAATTGCTCTTGTACTTGCTACTTCTGTCGTGTTCACCTTTGATTTTAATTTTTTAAATACAATGTCAATGGATTTTTAGAAACGTGGATTTAATATGTAAATAGTTACGGAATATATTTCAAATATGTAATATTTAATTTCAATATTATATATGTAACAACTGCGTAATTTCCCCTCGTTAAAAATCAAACTGTTTGTTTACTTGGTACCAGTTCAGATTAATGATCTTAAAATCATTAGAGCAAACATGGGTGCAGTGACATACTAGTTTTGTTGCGTTGTTTGTCTGAATGCATCTGAATTGCTAATGAGTCTTGGTGATCATTTGAACTTTGGTGGATAGTTGTCTCATTGGCAGTTATACCACACCATGCTTTATTTTATAGTACGTCTATGTCCTTGTTGCATCGGGGTTTTTCAAACAGACACTGAATCAAGAAAAAGTCCAAGTCAATTTAACAAATTAAATATAGACATGTACACATACTTATTAAATGCCAAAACAAAAGACATTGTAAAAGGAACAAAAACTGATCTGATGAAGAATTTTGTGACATCGAATTTTCTATTTGAGTACCACCCTGGTCGAACTTTGTGAAACACTCAACTTTTTCTCTGATAGTCAGTAGTCCTCAACTCCCACAACTCAGACAATAAAGTACAATACTCTATAATATACCAGTAAACCGGCTTAATAGTATCCTAAAACTATGACAATGTCATTTTATAGGTAGGGAAAATGAATTATGTGCTATGTACAATATAAAAAAAGTTGAAGATGCATACCATTTTATTTTAGAATGTAATAGGTATAGTGATGTGATACGACAATTATATATCAAGAACTAGTATTGGCAAAAATCATCA
Organism: Mytilus trossulus; assembly: GCF_036588685.1. Taxonomy (NCBI): domain Eukaryota; kingdom Metazoa; phylum Mollusca; class Bivalvia; order Mytilida; family Mytilidae; genus Mytilus; species Mytilus trossulus. The sequence goes on along the minus strand of NC_086378.1, from coordinate 80,930,452 downwards.
GTTTTTCAACTTAAGAGTTTTGTAAGCAGTTCAAATTTGTGAAAGAACTTAATAACTTAGGTTTTATATTGAAAAAATAATGCAGCTGTATTCCTTATTCATTATGTAAACTTTTTAGCATTCTCCGCCATATGTGCATATTATATATATTTCTTCATTGACAACATATTTTTTACGTTCGGAGGACGTGTTTTCCAACAGACTGTCGGCATTCCAATGGGAACAAACTGTGCCCCTCTACTTGCCGACTTGTTTTTTTTATTATTATGATGCTGACTTCATGCAGGAACTTCTTATGAAGAAAGATAAGAAGTTAGCAATATCCTTTAACTCTTCTTTCCGCTATATAGATGATGTTCTTTCACTAAACAATTCAAAATTTGGTGACTATGTGGAACGCAGCTATCCCATCGAACTAGAGATAAAGGATACTACAGATACAGTTAAGTCGGCTTCATATCTTGACTTACATCCAGAAATTGACAATGAGGGTAGGTTGAAAACAAAACTTTACGACAAAAGAGATGATTTCAGCTTTCCAAGTGTGAACTTTCCATTTCCAAGTAGCAACATTCCAGCAGCACCTGCATACGGGGTACATATCTCCCAATTGATACGATATTTCCGTGTTTGCATTTCCTATCATGATTTTATTTTCTTGATAGAGGTTTGCTGCTCACAAGGAGGCTATTAAACCAAGAGTTCCAAATGGTGAAGTTGAAATCATCCCTTCGTAAATTTTACGGACGCCATCACAAGTTGGTTGACCGTTATGGAATAACCGTTTCACAAATGATATCGGATATGTTCCTTATGTCGTAACTACAATCCCCTTCCCTTTCATGAATGTGACCTACCGAATTAAGACTATTTACTTGATTTGTAATCACATAAGCAACACGACGAGTGCCACATGTGGAGCAGGATCTGCTTACCCTTCCGCAGCACCTGAGATCACCCCTAGTTTTTGGTGGGGTTCGTGTTGTTTATTCTTTAGTTTTCTATGTTGTGTCATGTGTTCTGTTGTTTTTCTGTTTGACTTTTCCATTTTTAGCCATGGCGTTGTCAGTTTGTTTTATATTTATGAGTTTGACTGTCCCTTTGGTATCTTTCGTCCCTCTTTTATGTAATCGCTGTTATTATCATAACACTGATGCATTTAAAAATTAATGTAAATTTGTATAATTTATAAGATGTGAAAGACGGATGAATTGTCAGGCATCGAAAAGCGGAAGTATATTAACCGTGACCGATTAGGTGACGTTACATTTTACAAAGTCTTTCCGAATTATTATCGGTATTTGAAGGTTAAAAAATGATAGAAATAATTATGTAGACTCCACTTGTATTTTTGTCCGTTTGGCGGGTTAAGCCTTTTTCAACTGATTTTTATAGTTCTTTCTTATGTTGAACCGTTATATACCACTGTCTAATGTTAGGGGAGGGTTGGAATCCCGCTAACATGTTTTACCCCGCTAACATGTTTTAACACGCCACATTGTGGATGACGGATCACATGTCCCAAGTTAGGAGCCTGTAATTCAGTGGTTGTCGTTTGTTTATGTGTTAAATATTTGTTTTTCGTTCATTTTTGTACATAAATAAGGCCGTTAGTTTTTTCGTTTGCGGTATGGGCTCATTGTTGAATGCCGTGCGTTGACCTATAGTTGTTGATTTCTGTGCGATTTTGGTGTCTTGTGGAGAGTTGTCTCATTGGCAATCATGCCACATCTTCCTTTTTTATTCTTAAATATATGAGATATACATAGATCTATAAACAAATTAATATTTAAGAGAGGACTGTTTTACTTGTGACAGCTGTTTAATTGAAAAGTTAATTCTTCTCAATAGTTTGTTTAATTACTTATAAAATCTTCCCAAATACTGACTTTCTCTATCAATCAATCTATCGTTCTATAAATATTTTTCACTTTTGAAGAAAAAATGAATTTCAATGAACTTTTAAAAATCTAAAAATCGTTAAAATGAGAAACGTTTTTGTTATCAATTGTCTTACTTCAATAACTTCAGTTTAATTTTTCACTTATATTTATTTCAAGATTTTTAAATCAAATGGTCAAATAATTGTTCCATTAGATTATTTAATCTTATACGTGTCTGAGGGATTAAAGATTGGATTAAGATTATGTGTGACGAATACAAACAATAAACAATTACTGGACAGAAGGAAAGGTCAGTGATTTAACTATAAACTAATTCATATATATTTACTGAATTTGTTCATTCGAAGATATTTGGAATTATTTCTTTCAGTTTGTGGTAAGACAATTTCAATATGTCTCTCTATTAACTTCCTTAGTGTAGCGCATCATCTTTTTCAGCTGTGATGAACATCTTTAAGGATCTGCTTTTGTTTTGTTTTTCTAAGTGTCGTCCAATTTTTGTTTTGTTGAATAATTCCTGTTTATAACCATACGTGTATAGTCCGTGTACACACATATTCGTGTCCATTGGCTTTTCATTTTGGAAACAAGTGGAAACTAATATATAAAAAAATACTAAAGTATATTTAAATATATATAAATTTTTATTCATAAAGTTAAAATTTGGTGTTAATCTCTTCACATGATTCCTATTGGAACAATTTGGGGAATGAATATCATATTTCGTGCTTGTTTTACAAGTACTTTTCAATTAAAAGGCAATGAAGGGTTCGACCTAGTCAAAAATACAAATTCCCTAAGTATAAACCCCTTCTTATATTGTTCATAATCGATTATTTTTTATTTTTTTCCCACCTTCATTTCAATGATATGTCATATACTTAATAACTCATAATAAAAAAATCTCGTCATTAAGTTTTTGCGGTACATCTTAAAAGTTATGTCTGTCATTTATGTGTGACCAAATATGAAAAAAAAATGGCGACAAGAAAACCAGACACCAAAGATTACAATTTGAAACAAACGCACAATCATATGATTTTTTAAATTCTTTTAAAATACGATATCCAGAAATCCTATGATATAGAAAAAGACATAAGCAACTTGAAAGCCGAAGTCTGCAAAACGGTCTTTCTGTTATGTTCGTATATTGACTATTTTTTTGTTATTGTTTTTAATATTTTGGCAAGGTTCCAATCTCAACAATACTGGAATTATTTATCATATACATTTGACCCATATATTTAGTTTAAATGACGATTCACTAATGCAAAATCAAACAAAAGCAACGATCCCTAATATAAACATTGTAAAATATTAACAAGCCATTACATAGTTAGACCATTATAAAGTTGCTGACTTGAAAATCAATGATCGCATATATTCTCAGAGAAAAAAAAGAGAAAAGCAATTAAATAATAAAACATAAACCTAATTTGTATAACCGTATATCAATAAGATAAAAATATTGAAATTAAAAAATAAAATGTATTTTTCTCCTTTGTCGTGTTTAATTGATATATTGAACCTTTTTGTCTTATCACAACGAGTTTTAATTTCATAAATATTTTTCCTTTCGAAAATACATTAATGATACAAGTTGCTTTCAATACCATTTGTCGAAGATTTCTCTCCTCAGGTAAATTTGGTAAATGAATGAATTCAACGATGAGTACCATACTTTTATTTTCAAAAATGTTATAAAGCAGATAATTTGATAAAGAACAAAAGATATATCATTGATGTCTCCAAATAGCTAGGTAGGCGCAAAGATATTCACTGTCAAATTATGACTAACATGAAACGCAAGCTTAGATGATGTTAGAAAATTTAAGGAATTATATTAAACAAGATACGAACATTATTTCAAAACATAACAAAATATCTACCAAAAGTTTTTCGATGGATCATCTTTAAATAACAGATGAACTCGGGTAGGTTCTGTTTGTTCTTCAGTTTAAATCTAAATTCATCTTTTTCTTTAGCCACTTTCGTTTCTGCAGAAAAAATCATCATGTGTTGGAGTGAAAAAGTGAGCAAGATTCTATTGATTGTGCTGAACATCCTGTTTATGGTAAGCTCTGTGATGATTATTTATACCAGTAAATTCGTTCATTGTAACAAGTTACCTAATAAAATTTACACACAAAAAAGTCTACAATTTTATCTGGTAAAAGGAAGGTAACTCACTTTTACCAAATATTAGTTTAATACGTAATCAATCATGATAGGAGACACGGACGAAGGGATTGCTGTTACAAAGTCCAGTGGCATTTAAATGATTTTTCAGGCAATATGTAATATGAGTTTGACCTTACTATGATAATGTACTAAACGAACACGTTGATCGGAATTTATACGTGCTAGTTCACAAGTTAACTCACCATTCCGAGAGAAGACATTTCACCTTAACACCTCTTTTTAGTCTCTTATGTAGTGACATTTTAAAACCAGAATCAAAAATACACGTCAAAATTATGTACAAAATAACGGAAAATAAAAAAAAATCATATAAGTTGGAGAAAACAGATTTCTTTATGATCAGAAGAAACAACGAGTAAAGACATTTAATTTCTATACATTCTATAGAGGCACTATAGATTGAGCAACAAATAATCAAAGGTTGAATAAAGGTCCTCCGGATAAACCCTTATTTTTCAAAAGTAAACATCGATCGTGTATAAATCCAACGATAATTCATTACACATCAATCGAATTGGGTTAACTTTGAGTCCTACCCAAATGCATAAACAGTCGGTTAATAAATACATATATATCTATTCAGCATACAACGTAGTGTAAAAACCGTTCGGGGATGAGAAATAAAACCTCAGTCTGATTAAAGGGAATACAATATATGATTATAGACTTGCAACAACAACTGCCGAACTGGACTATGTATCTGGCTACGGACAAACGCATATACATGAGAAATGGTTATAAATGTGTATGATAGCTTTTTCTTCATCCCGACCAGCCTTGAACAATGGTGGTACAGTACAATTTAGAAAAAAATGTCAAAAGAAAAAGTTAAAACTATAAACTGTTTCAAATCATAATTAGATATTTCATTTACTTGTAGCTTCTTGGCTTGGGAATTTTGATCCCTGGCTTACTGATGATATTAAATGTTGACATCATCAACGACAAAATCTTACCATTGATGCAACAGGTATCCATTGGTACATCTAACCTTGGTGACCTAGCTCAAGGTCTTTCGATAACCTTGATCGTGCTTGGAGGATTTGTTCTGATCGTAGCAACGTTTGGAGCTTGTGGAGCGTGCTGTCAGAATAAAGTCTGTCTGATTGTAGTAAGTATGAAAAAAAATAATGAAAGGAGAATGAAGACAGACAAGAAGAATTAAAGTTGATCATTATGCAACTGTTTATTATAGTTTTGGTGAAAAATCGATTTCCACGTACTTTGCCATTGAATTTTGAAAAAAAGCTTTAAGTATATCTTCAGACCGGTTGGTTGTTATGATTATAGTGTCAGAGAAGTAAGAGTTCAAAAAGGGAATACGATACAAAATGTTGAATTTTTCCTATCATTCCTTATTTTTAACTGATTTTTCATTTGCTGATTCCTATAAAATCATTGTCATGTGTATAGAATTCTCTGTAAAGAAAAATACGTGTTGCATTTTCGCATTCAATAAGAATTTTGGCATTTTCTTCAATTCTTCCTTGTCGACTTTTTACTATTGCAAACCGCTGCTTTTAGCATTTCTATTTCGTGTTATCTTCTAAAAATGTTTCAAAACGATCTGTATGTGTTTTTTATTTATTTTTAAACTTTTTGCCATACCTGAATCTGATTTTACAGAAATACTGATGTTGGCATCGAATTGTGTATTGTTTATGATATTCATTCATATTTTAGATATCAATAATTTAAATTAAAATATAAACAGAATCAACAGATGTTTTCATGTTGTGTTAATATGATAAAGGTATATTATGTTAGTTATGATATATGAAAATATTTTTTCTCTGTATTTTAGTACGCTATTGCAGTGGGGATTTTGTTTGTTGGTAAACTTGTCATTGTCATTCTGTGGTTTGTTATGAATGACACGGTAAGTTGACTAAATATGTGATGTTGTAAAACACGAAATCGTATTTTTTCCCATTCATAGGATTAAATTCAAATTCAAGTTTGTAATAATTATGCTTAGTTTTTGTTTCCAGCAATATCAATAAAATATGATCGCTGTTTAATTCATGTATACCCCCTGTCACCTTATATTCGGATTTGCATAATGAAATTGCAAAATAAAATTGAGGAAAACTTTAACAAAGTCTTATTATTTCTGAATATTAATAAAAATCATAAAATAGTATAGCAATACGTTATCAAAAATAACTCTTTGAATCAGAAACTGTATAATGATAACTTAAAACTGATGAAAAAATGAAAAACCACGATGTTTAAAGTTGTCTTCACCTCAACAATATTTGATTTGTACAGAACAAAGCAAGGTTGAAAAATAGAAATAAGGATATTTAATGTTCGGTACATCATTTAAATACTTTGTTTCCTCTTTGTTTTAAGCTGTTGGTTAACTTTCTCCAATCTCCATGTTGCCTGTTCTTCGTATGCTTCTTCTTCACTTAATGAGGAGCGCCTCAAATATATAGATGGCGATTCCCTTAACTTTTAAATTAAAAAGGATAAAACAAAATAGTTTTTTTTCCCAAAATATGTACAGCACATATAAATAAACAATAAAAGTGACATGCATGACATATTTACATGAACTGTTTTATTACAACTCAATCTACCATCTATGCATACAACAATGACACACAAAAAAAACAGATTCACAAAATTATAAGTGAAAGTTATTAATCGTAATTGGCTGAAGGGCGGCAACACTGAACGCAGTTTAATATTGATACGAACCATGTTATTTCCCTTTACTCATTCATTGTCCTTTGTACTCGTGAATTATTGTATTTTTGATTGAATCCTTAAATCATAACTCCGCAGCTTCATAAATTCATATTAATTTGTGTAGTATTCTTAGCGTTTAAATGGGCTTGACTAATTAGATCGATTAAAGAAAAACAAGACTGAAATGCAACACCAAAGTCAGAAAACACCAACCTGAGAGTACTCGCAGTTACGGAAATTTAGTTCCAATACAAGCTGATAACAACTAAAACAAAAATATCATGAAACTGTCCAAAGCAAGCATTGGAAAATATTTCAAGATATTTTAAACACTTTCGAATAATGGTAGTTGAATTCAATCGAGTGTGTCAACTTTCCTAAAACGACTGTAATCGAGGCAAATGTCTGTCAATGTCGTTTAAATCTTCTTTTCATGATGCACCTATTTTTCACTTAATCTTGAAAAATGCTTACCAAAAATTATAAACAATATCTGTCCATATCTAATTGATAGATAAAGACGTCAACAGGAAAGGATGTTAGGAAATGGAATGTGATGTAGATTTACACTTAAAACACCAACAGTACCTTTTTAATTCATTTTCATGTAACACATCCTGTTTTCATATCAAAACAGTTTCTTTTAAGATCAACAAAAAAAAAACCAATATTTGAAATCATATAAATTGTGTTGATAGCAACCCAATGGAAACAACTGCTACATACATTTTGCTTTTTTATTTACAGATTGTGAATTCACTAAAGTCTGAGTTAAAGTCAGCACTCCTGAACAAGTATAGTCATGACGATCTTACCTCCAGTGAAGTATCTACTTCTTGGAACTACCTCTTCATTAAGGTATTAAATATTCTAACATTTATTTAAAATTTAATGGGGTAAACTTTTGAAAGTCGTTTGACCAGTTTACAGAATTGTCGTAAAAATTTCATAATTCAAATAACATTCATAACAAAATGTTATGCTGCTATATCCTTTTGGTCGCCGGGACACACACACAAATGTACGAATTCTAAATAAAGAAGGAGATAGGTATATGATGGCAAATAAATCAAGTCAAATTTCTCAGAAGCTTCTAGTTTATACTCATAATACTCGTTCTAAAAATCTGCCTTCAATTTATACTTTATGCAAACACCACAAACACTCGTCAGATTCTATTACTGCGCACGCATTTGCTTAGGATTTTGTGTCCGTGCAATTCAAACATTGTAGATTAGAGAATGCAAATATGCATACTTCGATACATCCGCACCGTAATGTTTTTAACACTTGTAATAATATTTTGTTGCTAGTAAGGAGTTTATTTGTATACAAATCTGCCTGTATGTTTGCGGGACGAATAGAATATTCAAACAATAGTTGGGAAATCTTCTTTACATTTCCAGCTCGAATGCTGTGGAGTTGATGCCGTGACATCAGACACAAATGATTTTGACTCAACTTCCTGGCAAACCGGAAGTCCAAACACCGACATTCCATTGGGTTGTTGTCCTGGTGTTACCATAGAGTCCTATCTGTCGGCGTCTGCGACCAATGCTGGGTGTCCATCAAGTTCAGGGTCAGCTCCTGTTGGTCAGTACTCTAAGGTAATGCAATTTAAAGCATGCAAAGATGCAGTAAACATTATAATCTATTCGGTATCCTGGAAGAACCAATATTAACAGCAGACGAAAAAACATCATATAAGAAGAGCATAACAAAAGCTAAGAACAAAGTCATATTTAAAAAAAATACAAACAGAAACAAAACTTTGAAATTGTGATAACTTAATACATTGAATGCAAAAATATTAACTATATGCGTCTGAAGCGCTTTTTTGTATTTATCTTCATCCGGAACGATCGAGGCGGAATTTTTGAAATCTAAACCTAAAATATAGCTAAAAATAGGCAATTCCATCTTTGTTTAAGTACTTGGTTTACTTTTGCAAATATAAACTTGGATGGAAAGTTTTCTCATTGGCGCTCATGCGACATCTTCTAATGTACATCGTCGATAGCAATAGATCTAGCTGATCTCATAAATTTTACTTGAATGTTGATTAATTACATCACTTTTATGGTTTACTACATAACCATGTCAAGTCGATTGATTTTAACATATGATAAATGTTTTCTTTGTTTATACTTTACCATGGTAACAAATGAATATATAGTTTTAGTATGCAATGAAGTCGGAATTTTTTTGCTATCCACACTTTAAATAGTATCGTACCTCTTATATCCTCACCTACAAATTAAACTTTGACTCGTGCGTTGTTACTTTTTTCAGGGTTGTTATGATGCTGTGTATGAATTGATCAGATCTTATACAATAGCTTTTATAGTGTTTTTGATTATTATCTTACTGGTAGAGGTAAGGCACATTTTTATCTGTCTGGGCCAATGTTTTACTCTCGGTTTTATTCAAATTCACAAGCAATTCCAGATCCGATCTGCAAAGTACCGGAACGAGATCGATTATTGTACGGAGATCGGACTTTGCTAGTATTTGAAAAAGTTAAAGGATATACATACACTAAGAGAATTAAACCATACGACATAAATAACCGGAAACTTCCAAAGATCATACAGTTCAATAAAAAAACTAATACGAGCATACTGGGCCAATGTTTTACTCTCGGTTTTATTCAAATTCACAAGCAATTCCAGAACCGATCTGCAAAGTACCGGAACGAGATCGATTATTGTACGGAGATCGGACTTTGCTAGTATTTGAAAAAGTTAAAGGATATACATACACTAAGAGAATTAAACCATACGACATAAATAACCGGAAACTTCCAAAGATCATACAGTTCAATAAAAAAAACTAATACGAGCATACAAACCAAAGGAATATTCAAACTCATTACATATAAAAAGAAAATCAAAGAAGATGACATTTAGTATAATTGTCTACAAGACAACTCTCCGCAAGAGACAAAAATGGCATAGAGCGTCTTTCAACAATGGATCAAAGCTGATATCGCATAGTCAGCTATAAAAGGTCCCGATATGACATACGTTAAGCATTTCAAACGAGAAAACAAAAGGATAATTTATACACAAAATAATGAACGAAAAACAAGTATGTTACACAACAACAAATGAAACCAATGAATAACAATCTCTTGACTTGGTACAGGCACATACAGAAAATTGTGAAGTTAAATTATTTTGCCCATCGAATTTAAATGGTCTTTCCTAAATCATCTTTTAGCAAAATGTGTGGTAGACGAGAAGATGAATGAACGGACATTAACATACCTATAAACAGTCGCATTTTTAGATCTGTAAATTAATATCAATGCAGTATAGGGCTATGTGTTTACTTGTTGTCAAATAGTTATGAGATTTTACCACGTGTTTACCTGCCAATTAATAGACAATTATTATCCTGTACTTAATTTGTTCTTACAACATATGTTCTATTTTCTTTATACAGATTACCACAATAGCTAGCGCCCTTATAATATGTAAACGGGCAAATAAAGATCAAATAGTGTGATACATGTAAGTCTATATTGTTTACTCTAACAGCGTCTTTGAGTTTGTCTTTAACATCACAAAGTTGCATTTGGAAAACACAAATTACACACTTATTAAATTTCAAAATATTTTACTTTTCCTTAATACATCCCATCCCATATCACAAAATGGATTAATTTATAAATTAAAGAACTTTACACATTTAGTTTCACTTATTGATTGTTCTTCGATATTCCGAATGATGATTTTTATATAAGTCTAGAAAATCAGTTTACTTATATATTTCAAGGTTAAAGTAAAACTATTCAAAGTAGAATTCACATCCTTAGTTAGAAATATTAGTGTTTGAAACTTGTCCCTTTGCTCAACTCAAATTCGCTAGAATTTAAAGCCCACATTTTAAGTTTATATATGATGTAATTACCTGAATGATTGATATGAATAATGTTTTTTTTACTCCAATACTGGACAAGAGAAAACCCTCTTGTTTATTTTGTACCCAGTCAGGAAAATGACAGTTGTTATCCATTCGTTTGATGTGTTTTAGCATTTTGATTTTGCCATTTGATTAGGGATTTACCTTTTTGAATTTTCCTCCGAGTTCAGTAATTTTGTGATTTTACTTTTTTAATGCTTAAAAATTTTTAATAGATTGTGATGTTTTTATTTTTATAATAATATATTTGCAGGTTCTTGGGATCACAGCCGCTATTTCATTATGTAAAAAGGCAGGTGGAAAGAGTGTATGAGGTGCTGCGAGAGCATGAACAAATGTCAAACATCCAGACATTCATGCGAAAGAAATACTCATGTTTTAGTTCTTGAATATAATATTTCCTAAACATAATACCACAATTGTAATTTATATTATTACATTGCCATCCATACTTGCATGCGATATAAGTACCCGTGTTTAATTCTTGAATAAATTATTTCCTCAAAGAAATCCAACCGTTGTAATTATATTTTAACATTGATAATCAAGACTTACCTGTTAAATAAATACTCAAGTTTAATTCCATAATATATTATTTCCTAAAGAAAATCCCACAATTGCAAATTTATTTGTTACCTTACATTGTCTTAAAATTGGCAAAGTACTTTTGCCTTTATTGTTACTGTTTCTATAATAAAAAGAATTATGTACCAGTATTTAGTAATCTTAAAGAAGAAGAAAAAAACAAAATAATTTGATGCTAAAACTACCATTAGGATCTAGAAACACTCCACAGAGAGCAAGAAAGTCAAACAAATATAAAGTTGAAGAGCATTGATGCCCAAAAATTCAAAAAAGAATTATGCCAAATGCGGCTAAGAAAATATATACCCGGGATAAGAAAATCCTTAGTATTTCGAATATTTATAATTTTGCAAACCGTATCTATAAAAATGGCCATATAATTGATTTTCATGTCAACACCGAAGAGCTAACTAATTGGCTGGTGATACCCTCGGGAACAAATCATCCACGAGCAGTGGCATCGACATAGTCACTGGTGTTAATAGTTAAGGTCAAAGGTACCAGATTTATAATTTGATTCGCCAGACATGCGCTTCGTCTACATAAGACTCACCAGTGACGCATTTTGTCTGATGTAAATAAACCGTGTTACTATATATGTTATAGGTTGCATTTCTGTAAATATTGACAATGCAATTTCCCATAGGAACTCTTTTTATTGCTCAAACTGTACCACTTTTACTATGAATTATACGCTTTTTCTACGTAAAAACAAAATTTGTTCTGACAAACGTTAATGTTTCAGTTCTCCTATTGTCTAATTGTAATTTCTCCGCACTAACTCATGGTACTGACTTTGCGTATCTAATCGTTACATCACGCGCATTCGTGTTCACATTCAAAGAATTCTGTTAGCAGGGTTATGTATGCTCATAACTCAAAAGCTACTCCAGCATAGTTATCAAATCGACACTTGAAAACTGTAATGTGTATATGTATGTAAATAAACTCATCATAGTTACCAGGACTAAATTTTGTATAAACGCCAGACGCGCGTTTCGTCAGTGACGGTCGAATAAAAAAAAGTCAAATAGGCCAAATAAAGTACGAAGTTGAAGAGCATTGAGAACCAAAATTCCTTAAAGTTTTGCCAGTTTTTACCATATGTTTATACTTATGTTGTAGCAACTGTACTGTTGAAATTAATCAATCAGGAAACAGTATTATCAGTATAAATTTATGAGTTTTTGATAGATATTTCAATCAGATAACATGTTCTTGTGGTCTAAACGAACAAATAAGATTAACAGTACAAGAAGGAAAAGTATCAGACAATTATTCAAATGAATAAATAAAACATTTTGACGTAGATTAATGGACGACTTGCTTTTGGGTGACATTACTGCAGAACAATATATCATGTGAACCGTATTAATGTATGACTTCATATTATTCCTCTTGAGATTTTCAGTGATTGACCGAATCATGACAATACGGACAGCAATTATGTAGATCGATTGAATGGCATAGTTAAGGCAGAACTACAGTACTATGGCCAGGAATTTAGAATGCAGATTCTTCTTCGTCATTACATGCATCAAATATTATATTTTTCCCTGGACGTTGAGCAAGCCGCAATCAAACAACCAACGTATTTAGGGGGTCGATTTGTCTGAAAGCATATATTCAAACCTTTGAATTTCAACAAACCCTTGATTTACAAATATTAGGGTTTGAGCTTCCTTGGTGGAGGTTAATCCAGAAACACGCATGATCGGACACAAACATAATATTACATGTTGCTTTTAATCAGTCTTTATAACTGTTTCCTTCCCTCTAGTTTATATGTTTCAGGTTGTTTTAAAAAAAAACCTGCTATAAAAAGTACCACAAGTTCAAATATCCATAACAAGTTCGATATTGACATGAATCTAAACAAGTTGAGGGTTAGTTCAATGGAATATCTGATATCAATATAAATTTGTAAAGGAATTTAAAAGATAAATCAGTGCTATATAAAACTTACACTATGTATGTATGTATTATTGTATCACGTAATGTTCTCAGTAGCTAAAAACAATCGTAAGATATTCTATATACTGCGTGCTATAGCAAGTCTTCTTTCCAACTTATAGGGACTAGGGAGCGTCTTAATGGATTAAGTTTGGCAATGCCTTGAATGGTAAATAAAAATACAGTGTTATTTAATGTTCATTCTAAATTTGCTTTCAAACAAATACAGAAAACAAGAATACATCAGAACCCTGTAAAGACATTTGTGTATCAATATCCATTATCTAACCGTATATTCTAACTTGTCATGAGGAACACGAAGAGTGCCACTATATGTGACCTTGAAATAGTATCATCCGTAAAAATAAAAATAGAAATTTAAATCAGATAACAATTCTTCGTAGGCTAAACGAACAAATAAGTTTTACTGTACAAAAAAAAAATGTATCAAACAATCATTTGAATGATTAGATAAAATATTGTGACGTAGATTGATCGACGAGGTGACATTACTGCAGAACTATTATTTAAACATAATTAATGTATGGCTCTATAGTATTCCTCTTGAGATTTTCAGTGATTGACAGAATCATGACAATACGGACAGCAATCATGTTAATCGATTGGAAGGTACAGTTTCATCTAAACTACAGTATTATGACCATGAAGCTATAATTCAGATTCTTCCTCGTCATTTAAGTGCATGAACAGATTTTAACTTGACGTTAAGCAAGCTGAAATCAATCAACTAAAGTATTAATAGGGATCGACTTGTCTGAAAGATAGGTGAAAATACCAGAGGGACAGTTCAAACTTGTAGATCGAAAATAAACTGACAACAACATGCCTAAAAATGAAAAAGACAAACAGACAAACAGTAGTACACAACATAGACAACTAAAGACTAAGCAACACGAACACCACTAAAACTGGTGTGGTCTCAGGTGCTCCGGAAGAGTAAACAAATCTTGAAGGCATATATATAAAACTTTGACTTCATTTTCTTAAGTTCTTATACACCTTTGCCTAACACATATTAGGCTTTAAATATTCTCGATGAAGGTTTATCCAGGAAAAAAAACGAATGATCGCACGCATACAATTTATTGCGTATTGCTTTTTGTCAGTCTAGTATCAATGTTTCCTTCTCTCCAATTTTATGTAAAGAAAATACTGCTATAAAAAGTACCACAAGTTCAAAGATTTATTGCAAGTTCGATATTGACATGAATCTTAACAAGTTGAGGGTTAGTTCAATGGAATGTCTTATATCGATATCAAGTTGTGAAGGAATGTTACAGCCGATTGCATTGAGTATGTAGGGGAAAGGTAGGATCCTTGGTTATATTGCTGGTTAGTTGGACCGTGTAATAGGTAAGGTATTCTACCCTCCTTTCGAAGTAGTCTAATCCTACAGACAGGTATATTGGTTATCTCTCGGACTAGTCTACTCTTAAAGGAGAGTAGTTTACCTAACCTAATAATGAGTTAACGGTTCAGCTAACAAGCAAGCTAACCAAGGATTCTACATTTCCACACTCAATGAAATTGGCTGTTAAGATAACCGTGCTTAAAAAAAACTATATAAAACAAACACTATGTTTATATTATTGTATCACAAAATGTTTGCAGAACTGCAAACAACCCTAACGAATTTTACCCGATGATAATTAAATCAAGTCTTCTTCATGCACCATTATACTTATAGTGGATAGGGGACTTTTTATAATTGGATTTAATTTACAGATGTCTTTTATGATAAACAAAAACACAGTCTAGTATAAATGTTTATTCTGAGTTTGCACTAAACAAAATGCGGAAAACAACAATATATCAGTATGTTGTAAAATAATTTGTATATCAATGTCCTTTATCTTACCTCCAATCCAACCTTTACATGAGCAACACGCACGACGAGTGCCACTATTGGAGCCGGAAATATTATCATAATAAGTACAAATTTATGGTCTTTTAATACATATTTCAATCAGATAGAGGGACGAAAGATACCAGAGGGACAGTCAAACTTATAGATTGAAAATAAATTGACAACGCCATGTCTAAAAAATACAAATACAAACAGACAAATAATAGCACAGAATACACAACATAGAAAACTAAAGACAGGGCAACACGAACCCCGCCAAAAGCTTGGGATGATCTCATGTGCTCCGGAAGATTCCTTTATGGTAAAAATTTAAATTTAAGATTTACAGTACAAGAAGGGAAAGTATCATACAATAATAAAAATTAATACGTAAAACATTATTACTTAGATTGATTGACGTCTTGCTTCTAGATAACATTACAGCAGAGTTGCTATGCAAACCCAATAAATGTATGACTTCATATCATTTCTCCTGAGATTTCAGTGATTGACCGAATCATGACAATACGGACAGCAATTTTTGCAGATCGATTGTAAGGCAAAGTTTCAGCAGAACTATACTATTATGACGAAGAAGCTAGTATTCAGCTTCTTCCAATTTATTACAATGCATGAACTATTGTGGATTCGATATTGACATGAATCTCAACAAGTTAAGGATTAGTTCAATGGAATATCTGATATCGATATCAAGTTGTAAATTTAAGGAATGTAAAAGATAAAATAGTGCTAAAAAACTATATAAAATTAACACTATGAATGTATTAACTATCGAATCACAAAATGTTTGCAGTAGCTGAAAACAATCATAATGTATTTGTCTTCTGATAATTAAATCAAGTATTCTTGCAAAAAAGGGACGAACGATACCAAAGGGACAGTCAAACTCATAAATCGAAAATAAACTGACAACACCATGGCTAAAAATGAAAAAGACAAACAGACAAACAATAGTACACATGACACAACAAAACTAAAGAATAAACAACACGAAATCCACCAAATAGCGGATTTCTTTAGAATTTAATTTACCAGCTGAAGGACACCTACGGGTGCGGGAATTTCTCGTTACATTGAAGACCCATTGGTGGCCTTCGGCTGCTGTCTGTTCTATGGCCGGGTTGTTGTCGCTTTGACACATTCCCCATTACCATCCTCAATTTTATAATTGTGAATTTGCCCTAAAACAAATGTCGAAAATAAAAGTATATAAGTATGCTGTAAAGTTATTATGTATCAATGTCTATATCTTACCCCAATTCAAAATTTAAAATTGTGGTTGTTACTTGATATATTATGATTTGATATGTCATTATTGTGTTGTGTTTCAATAATAGAATCGCACTCAAATAGTTCATTCAATATACATGTAAAACTATGTTATAAAATTAAGTAAAACTAATATCCTGATCCTTGATTTTATATTATTTACTACCCATAACACATAATAAACGAGCAAATTCAGAATTAGAAAATAAATACGAAAAGACTAAACGTAACGGAAAATCTCATATCAGTGTTGAGTTGCATAATAACAAAAAATATAACTCCTACTGAGGTTACTAATTCTTGATTTACATTTTTTGGTCTTCAGATAAACTTCATTTAAATATACAGAACTAGTTGTGGTTGAATAACACGAATGGTTGCACTAGTGGAGTGATGGAATTTCCCGCGATTTCGTTCAAAGCAAATACAAATTATATTCCTTTATTGTAAAACTAATGCCTTGAAAACGACATATTGCTTTTCCCAGTGTCCCTAGCCCGCTTTCATGGGGGTTTCTATCGTATTAAACGTCAACTCTGGTAAAAGACTAGCGACTATTCTTACAAAATCTGACGAGTAAATTTGAGTGTAAGTTAAACTGAAATGTGTATGACTTTCGAGTATTTTTACTCTTTCAATTTTTGTGTGAAAAGAGCCGCTGTATTTACAATATTCCAAATGCTTATTTGTGAAGTGTATTGTAAACTGTTTCCTCATTTTTCGTTTCTTGTTGTGATTTCTCGAGTTCTTTTCCACTTATTCTCTTTTTAGTATCTTCCGACTCTTATTCTAGGAAGGAAACGTATAGTAAAAACCTTCTACTTTTCGATTTTTGTTCCGGAAGTGGATGAATTGAGTTCAAATAAAATATACGATGATTCACTTTATTAAAAAAATCAAGATTTTACTTATTTTTATTACATCTACTTTAGTCATGCAGAAAAACAAAATAAATGACATACCTTAAGTAATATCTTCACATGTGACCTAGCAAGGCAGACATCGATTTATCTATCAAGATTCTTTCTATAGACGGGTGAAGTAAGAGTTTATCATTTTGATTAAAAACTGGATGAAGTGTACATTTTAAGGTAATTATTTTCTTCCTTGTTCTTATAAAATGTATGTTGTTTGTACATTGAGATAGGCTTAGGCTTTATCTTTCTGCACCAACGTGTTGATAAAATAAAATTCATAACATTACATCATGACAACATTGATGCTTTTAGATTAGCTTTCACTTCAAGATATTCCGAATCAAGGGTTATATAAGAACGAGCGTAAAATATGTTATATCAACGACAGCACAGTATACCTCGCCATCTAAAATACTGTCTTGAAGTTTGGTTACATGGCGTTTATTGATTCACAACTGAACAATATTACGTAAAAAATATAATTATGATATCAAAAGTGTCTTTAATGGCAACATGTTTTATTGAATAACATCTTTATCGATTTGATAACTATTTTGTGAGAACATTCGCATAAAGTCACTTCAAAGGTTATAAATCAAAAAAAAATTCTGATTAAACAAATGTAAACCAAAACCAGAGACCAAACAAATACTTCACTATACATCTTATGTACATCTATAAGTAAGCCCATAGTGCATTGGTCTATAAAAAAATCACAAGTTAGAAGCATTCTTCTGATTGGTGACGCTGGATATAGAATCTCGAATATCGAATCTCGATTCTCGAATTTCAGATATTGAATCTCGAATTTCGGATATCGTATCTTGCATGATCCTTCTGAGCTTTCGTAAATTTTTAGGATATATAGATGGAGAGTTGCCTCTTGACAGTCAAACAAAAAGATATTTGTCAAGAGACAGCAACCTCCCCAAAATATATGTAGGGGGTAAATATCTTTAACAACAGACTGGGTGTCTTTAGTATATAAAAATCTCAAACCATCTACTTTATAAATACACTGATTCTTGTTTTAGATTCACACTTTTTCAGCAGTAGACTCTTCTGATCATGTCGACGAAGTCGGTCTCGCTCCGTTTAGACCTCTGAAAGGAGGATTAAGAGTAGTGTGCATCATTTAAGCTCTTCTTGCATCTTACTGACAAGCTCTACCTCTTCTCATTGTCAAACTGAGATACGTGGAAAACGTAACAACTAACTATCTTATACACAAGACAAGCTTTCAATCATAGATTCATCGTATTATTATTCTTTATCGTTTATAATAAACATAAACCGATATATCTACATGTTTGTTTATTTTGTTATCCGGATCTTGGTTATTTAAGCAACAGGATCTGATGCAAAAATTAAGTCATTGAGATTTGACGATTTGTAATTGGTATATATTTATATATATAAAGTCGGATCACGTCAAACTAGCAGTTACTATACTTGACTGGATTTAACTTTTTAAAAGCTGCAGTAAGTTTCTTCCTTATTTTTATTATGACTTTTTGATTTACGAAAGATTAATTTATCAAATATAAATGTAGTTAATTGGACTCATCTAGCTTAGTTAAACATAATTTTAAAAAGCTGGTATCATTATCCCTGATATATATCAAAACCCATTTCAATCTATAATAAATTTTCGCAGCTAAATGTACTATGTACTTATATGATAAGGTTTATTTCTACCAAATAATCAAATCATTTTATAAACGACTGAAGATAGACAAAAAAAAAACACAATATTCATACATATGGACAATTTTTATCCCCAGAAATGTACAAAAAGTACATTCATTAACCTTAAGGAATATTCTAATGGACGTTAAATCGTATATGATGCCAAATTAAAGAATGAAACAAGTTTTATTTGTATCAAAATACATTCACCAGTAAAATGAAGCACTGAATAATACATTAAAATTATGGAAATATGTAAAATTGTTTAAAAAAAATTGTTTAGTTTATGAAATTTACTTTTAAATCTTTAAATTCAAATTTGTTTAGGTTTCGACGCTCTACATGAAATAACTACAGATATTGCAATTCTTTATATATTCGGTTGCAAAGGAAAACACCCAGTTTGTATTAAATATATATACTACAGTAAAAACAGTTTGTTGTTTTGTTCAGAAAATTTAATTTTAAACGTATTACAAAAAAGTTAGTATTCAATTTTACTCAATAAAATCTTGTAGTAGGAGGTTTACGTGTATCTCTTTGTAAATAGACTGTAAACCAATGTTAGAGGTTTCCGTGTATCTCTTTGTAAATAGACTCTAAACCAATGTTAGAGGTTTACGTGTATCTCTTTGTAAATAGACTGTAAACCAATGTTAGAGGTTTCCGTGTATCTCTTTGTAAATAGACTGTAAACCAATGTTAGAGGTTTCCGTGTATCTCTTTGTAAATAGACTGTAAACCAATGTTAGAGGTTTCCGTGTATCTCTTTGTAAATAGACTGTAAACCAATGTTAGAGGTTTCCGTGTATCTCTTTGTAAATAGACTGTAAACCAATGTTAGAGGTTTCCGTGTATCTCTTTGTAAATAGACTGTAAACCAATGTTAGAGGTTTCCGTGTATCTCTTTGTAAATAGACTCTAAACCAATGTTAGAGGTTTCCGTGTATCTCTTTGTAAATAGACTGTAAACCAATGTTAGAGGTTTACGTGTATCTCTTTGTAAATAGACTGTAAACCAATGTTAGAGGTTTACGTGTATCTCTTTGTAAATAGACTGTAAACCAATGTTAGAGGTTTACGTGTATCTCTTTGTAAATAGACTGTAAACCAATGTTAGAGGTTTCCGTGTATCTCTTTGTAAATAGACTCTAAACCAATGTTAGAGGTTTACGTGTATCTCTTTGTAAATAGACTGTAAACCAATGTTAGAGGTTTCCGTGTATCTCTTTGTAAATAGACTCTAAACCAATGTTAGAGGTTTACGTGTATCTCTTTGTAAATAGACTGTAAACCAATGTTAGAGGTTTCCGTGTATCTCTTTGTAAATAGACTGTAAACCAATGTTAGAGGTTTACGTGTATCTCTTTGTAAATAGACTGTAAACCAATGTTAGAGGTTTACGTGTATCTCTTTGTAAATAGACTGTAAACCAATGTTAGAGGTTTCCGTGTATCTCTTTGTAAATAGACTCTAAACCAATGTTAGAGGTTTACGTGTATCTCTTTGTAAATAGACTGTAAACCAATGTTAGAGGTTTACGTGTATCTCTTTGTAAATAGACTGTAAACCAATGTTAGAGGTTTCCGTGTATCTCTTTGTAAATAGACTCTAAACCAATGTTAGAGGTTTACGTGTATCTCTTTGTAAATAGACTGTAAACCAATGTTAGAGGTTTCCGTGTATCTCTTTGTAAATAGACTGTAAACCAATGTTAGAGGTTTACGTGTATCTCTTTGTAAATAGACTGTAAACCAATGTTAGAGGTTTACGTGTATCTCTTTGTAAATAGACTGTAAACCAATGTTAGAGGTTTACGTGTATCTCTTTGTAAATAGACTGTAAACCAATGTTAGAGGTTTACGTGTATCTCTTTGTAAATAGACTGTAAACCAATGTTAGAGGTTTCCGTGTATCTCTTTGTAAATAGACTCTAAACCAATGTTAGAGGTTTACGTGTATCTCTTTGTAAATAGACTGTAAACCAATGTTAGAGGTTTCCGTGTATCTCTTTGTAAATAGACTGTAAACCAATGTTAGAGGTTTCCGTGTATCTCTTTGTAAATAGACTGTAAACCAATGTTAGAGGTTTCCGTGTATCTCTTTGTAAATAGACTGTAAACCAATGTTAGAGGTTTCCGTGTATCTCTTTGTAAATAGACTGTAAACCAATGTTAGAGGTTTCCGTGTATCTCTTTGTAAATAGACTGTAAACCAATGTTAGAGGTTTCCGTGTATCTCTTTGTAAATAGACTCTAAACCAATGTTAGAGGTTTCCGTGTATCTCTTTGTAAATAGACTGTAAACCAATGTTAGAGGTTTCCGTGTATCTCTTTGTAAATAGACTGTAAACCAATGTTAGAGGTTTCCGTGTATCTCTTTGTAAATAGACTGTAAACCAATGTTAGAGGTTTCCGTGTATCTCTTTGTAAATAGACTGTAAACCAATGTTAGAGGTTTCCGTGTATCTCTTTGTAAATAGACTGTAAACCAATGTTAGAGGTTTCCGTGTATCTCTTTGTAAATAGACTGTAAACCAATGTTAGAGGTTTCCGTGTATCTCTTTGTAAATAGACTGTAAACCAATGTTAGAGGTTTCCGTGTATCTCTTTGTAAATAGACTCTAAACCAATGTTAGAGGTTTACGTGTATCTCTTTGTAAATAGACTGTAAACCAATGTTAGAGGTTTACGTGTATCTCTTTGTAAATAGACTGTAAACCAATGTTAGAGGTTTCCGTGTATCTCTTTGTAAATAGACTCTAAACCAATGTTAGAGGTTTACGTGTATCTCTTTGTAAATAGACTGTAAACCAATGTTAGAGGTTTCCGTGTATCTCTTTGTAAATAGACTGTAAACCAATGTTAGAGGTTTACGTGTATCTCTTTGTAAATAGACTGTAAACCAATGTTAGAGGTTTCCGTGTATCTCTTTGTAAATAGACTGTAAACCAATGTTAGAGGTTTCCGTGTATCTCTTTGTAAATAGACTGTAAACCAATGTTAGAGGTTTCCGTGTATCTCTTTGTAAATAGACTCTAAACCAATGTTAGAGGTTTACGTGTATCTCTTTGTAAATAGACTGTAAACCAATGTTAGAGGTTTCCGTGTATCTCTTTGTAAATAGACTGTAAACCAATGTTAGAGGTTTCCGTGTATCTCTTTGTAAATAGACTGTAAACCAATGTTAGAGGTTTACGTGTATCTCTTTGTAAATAGACTCTAAACCAATGTTAGAGGTTTACGTGTATCTCTTTGTAAATAGACTGTAAACCAATGTTAGAGGTTTACGTGTATCTCTTTGTAAATAGACTGTAAACCAATGTTAGAGGTTTACGTGTATCTCTTTGTAAATAGACTGTAAACCAATGTTAGAGGTTTACGTGTATCTCTTTGTAAATAGACTCTAAACCAATGTTAGAGGTTTCCGTGTATCTCTTTGTAAATAGACTGTAAACCAATGTTAGAGGTTTACGTGTATCTCTTTGTAAATAGACTGTAAACCAATGTTAGAGGTTTCCGTGTATCTCTTTGTAAATAGACTGTAAACCAATGTTAGAGGTTTACGTGTATCTCTTTGTAAATAGACTGTAAACCAATGTTAGAGGTTTACGTGTATCTCTTTGTAAATAGACTGTAAACCAATGTTAGAGGTTTACGTGTATCTCTTTGTAAATAGACTGTAAACCAATGTTAGAGGTTTCCGTGTATCTCTTCGTATAGACTCTAGTCCAGTGTTATGTTTCAATAACAAAAAATAGTTCAGAAGTGTTTATAGAAAAATATAGGTACATAAGATAACTAGGGATTGGTCTTTGATTTTTTTAGCCTTTTGTTGAATATATAAAACTACAGTTGCCCTGTTAAGAAGATAACTAAATGTTAGAGGTGATGCATTTGGTGTAATAAAAAAAAAAACTAAAGAAAAGTACTAGTATGTTTCTATGGTAATTTAAAACATTGATGTTTGTCTACATTAGCTACAAATATTTATTTGAATTTGTTTGGTTTTTTAGTTAGAAAAAGATTAATGTTGCATGTCTTAATTTACCAATGGCAATCAAAGCAAATCAGTTTAAAAGTAATTTACAAAACATCACGTCTCATATGATGCAATTTTTACATATATACATTTAAATGGTGCAGTTTAAATGATCCTTATAATGAAGATCTATATATAACAAAATCTAGAATTTTTTAATTTCAAACACTTTTTGATAAATTGTATATACATAAATTCTTTGTGGTAAAACTTATATCCAATTTAAACTCAAATCATGAAGCTTATTTAGCCTTTATGCACTTGCCTGCATAGTTTAACATAGAGCAAAGGGGTTGTATACAAAAGATATTAAAAAAAAAACCCATCAACTTAATTTAGAGAAAAATTGAATTAACTCACCACGATAACGTCATCAACAATCATAACACGTATAAATAAAAATAAAAAGAAGATGTGGTATAATTGCAAATGAGACAACTCTCCACAAGAGGCCAAATGACACCGAAATTAACAATCATACTGTATTTCTGTATTCAATTTGTACCGTACTATATTTGGAATATTGTTATTTATCTTAAGGACAGATGCATGGGCGAAGTTGAATGTCATTTTTTTTATCATTGGTACATTTTTAGTTTGTGGTGATTGCTTGGTCCTGTCTCCCAAGTTATGGTTAAATATACGTTTGAACTTTTCCTTAGCTAACATGTTAAAGTAATTCAATTTTAATTCAACATTTACTACAACCACTTTCCATAATATACAATCATATGTATCCCTTGTTATCGATGGCTAGTGGCTTAAAGTCGATTCAAACCATGTCGGAAAGGCTTAAAACATCGACAAAAATGTACCAGGAACTACTTGAGTAATTTGTGTCCACGATGACATCAAATTTGATATACTAAAAGTTTGCGAAGTTAATAGGGATGGACATAGATGAGTTTGGATTAAAATTGTAAATTTTTAAAAAATTCAATGAAAAATGGGAAAGTGTTATATTTATGTAATAAATGGGGTTACATTGTATATAAATTATAACACAACTCTATCACAAACACGATTGTACAAGGAAGCTGAAAAAAATTATTTCATCATAAAATCTACGAAAAAAGGAAACTGGTAAAATTTGTCAAATGTATAACTCTATTTTATAGATAACAAAGATAATCCCATACGGAAACTTACAAAATGTCAAGACCAGTAATTACTATTTTGAGGCAAAAACTAAGATTTTATCATGAAATTTCAGAAAACAGGAAACCGGATATTTGTCAAATGTTACGCAACTTCAGGCTTTTGTTAATAATAATGATAACTTGAAATATTTAAACTCTCTTTATCTATATATGATCTTATTCAAAAGATTTTTTTTAAATAAATCATTCAAAACTAATGATTCTTTTGAAACGTATGTTAAGACTTTTTAATGGTTTGGTTACCAAATTTCATATACCTATGTGCAAATTGTCGGAGAGCTTGGGAAAACACTTTGAAAATCTTATATGATGGGAGACAGTGCTTTGAAATTGTTGTGTTGTTAAAAACAATGTAAATCTATGGAAGATATTTACGGTTAGATTATAGTTCTATAATATACTTATATTGTGGTATTCCTTCCGTTCCTATTATAGATTTCAAATTACTGTTAATAACGCTGAATGATGTTGATGGGAGTTTTTAACGACGTTGACTGGTTTAACCGTTATACAGCCCTCGCACTGTCGGCTTGCTGAATAAAGCTACATAGCAAGAGCAATTTGTCCAATTGGCTTTATCAATCAACTTACAAGTGGTCCTACCCCTATTAAAATTCGTCGTCTACTAAAAGCTAGTATACCCTTCCTTATTTGAAAAGTTATTCTTTCATATATCCAGTGATACATCTCCATTAAAGACCAATGACACAGAAGTTATCAACTATACGGCGGTGTTGCAAAACTTTTAACTTGTCAATATTATAAAAAAAAAAATATAAATCCAAAAAAAATTCAAGAACGAAAAAAATACGCTTAAAATTTTAGAAAAAAGCTTGAAGCATATATACTAGTGAGAGAAAATAACAACACTAATCTTATTGACTTCTTACATTTCATTTTGCTACGAATTTTCCTTAAAAGGATTAGTAAAAGTTGCATCATGTCGCCCACAGTACAAAACATATAAAATAAGGTGCATTAAATCGCCCACAGCATCAAAGTAATAAAAATAGATACGATTAAAGCGATCCAATTGGGTAAAGGGAATGATTTGTGAAGCAACTATTTTAAAAAGAAATATTTTTTATCAATTTCTGTCAAAACTTGAAATGAATCACATCTGAACAATTCACATGTATTGATTATTTTATTTGTTGCTTATTGATCAAATGTGAATTTATATCTTTCAATATCAAGAATTTTCTCCTTAGAAGGACAGTGAACTATACGTATATGTTACAATCAGTTATAATTCGTTTTAGATTTTTAATTTATAGGAAGATTGCCTTTTACACAGTTTGTTAATAATTATGTTCAGGATGTCACTGATGAAATTCTCAACATAATACCTTTCATGAATCGAGTCTGTTAACAGTGATTATGTAATACATTCGATTCTGGGAAATTATTGATAGTTTATCAATTTTTAGAAATATTAATCTGGATTTGAAAAAAGGACATTTCTAGTCATTATTTAAATGCATAAGAGTAAATAAATATGAAAGTGTATGCAAAAATTAAAATATGTATCATAAATATGTCAACCGTGCGAGAGATCCTCAGTTGTAGAAAATGCCATTATATTACGTCAGAACACTTCCGGTATTAGATGAGATAGTACTGCGCAACTGCAATCTCAATGTGTTGCTAACTTTCCTATCGAGCGGACGTGGTTTGTCTCGATGCGCAACTATAACTAAGATCACTATAGTAAATATTTTACCTCATAATAGAAAATATAAGAAGATGGAGGTTTAAAGTTTAGTGGCAAAAAACGAATATCGGCAGAACCTATATATTATAATAAAACCTGTTTTATACTAGACTGACACTCTAAGCCGAATTCTGACCTGCGTGTATACCTAGACACATTTTTTCCGGCTCCGAGCAGACAAGTCTTTGCAGCTCATACCTATAAATGCCGCATACCTAACTGTATCATCTTTGTACAGCTTAATTTATTGACAAATCGAAAATGTATTTGGAACGAACCGGAAGTGATACCAGTATCTGCTTAAAGATTTAGCATATACTGATCTGATCATGAAAATTGACTATAAAGGGCAGTAGCTCCTTAAGGGGTCATTTGACCAATTTGGTCATCTTGACTTAATTTTAGACCTTACTTTGCTGTACATTATTGGTGTTTACAGTTTATCTCTACCTATAATAATATTCAAGATAATAACCAAAAGCTTAAAAAAATTCTTAAAATTACAAATTCAGGGGCAGCAACCCAACAACGGGGTGTCCGATTCATCTGAAAATTTCAGAAAATTGGGCAGATAGATCATGAACTGACTTACAATTTTTCTCACATGTCAGATATGCTCTAAATGCTTTGGTTTCATAGATATCAGTCAAAATCTACATTTTACCCCGTATGTTCTATTTTTATCCATGGCGGCCATCTTGGTTTTTTAAACTAGATACCCCAATGATGATTGAGGCCAATTTGTTATATTTGGCCCAGTAGTTTCAGAGGCGAACATTTTTGTAAAAGTTGACGACGACGGACGACAGACGCCAAGTGATGAGAAAAGCTCACTTGACACTTTGGGCCTGGTGAGCTTAAATGAGAAACATTTAGGAACCATATCAAACGACAAGTACTGAACATCAGAGTCTGTTTCGCTGATGATTTAGTAAAGAAAAGGAGGACACTTTATATTTATATGACTGTGTTTTCGGATTACTTCCGTCAATCATTTTTATTTGGAAATGCAAAATAAGTAAAAGTATTTCGAATGATTTAGACAACACGCGCTTAGAAAGAGTTAACAGGGAATATTCATTTTTGGCAAATACCTGATAAGTTAGACACCTTCCTAAGTGAAAGGTACAGAATGGATAATCAAACTCCTGCATAAGTCAAATGTCTGTCAAACAGTGAAAAACGTAGAAAACATGTCAAAATCAAATACCTTTTCGATCAGCATCAAGGTTTTTGCAATAAAAACGAGATCTACATGTCTGGCCCTTTTTTATACAGAGGACGCCTTTGACAAATTAATAAACGAAAAACAAGTATGAGTGACGGCAATCAACGACTAGTACCGAAATACTTCTTAAAAATTTTAGGAAAAATACTAAAAAAATTATTTAATAAAAAAAACCTATCAAATATCCAGTTTAAACCTTCGAGTATTAATCATTCGTTCATACGTTAGAAAAAGCCGTCTTATTGAACAAAAAAACCTTACACACACAATACGGCTTTACCGTAAAAAAATCTCTGGTATTGAATAAATTGAAGAGGAGTTGGCTTTTATACATCACACAATTTATTTTATCATCAATCTTATATTTCAGGTAACAAATATTAAAACAAGATGTGCAGTCCAAAGTGTGCATCTATACTTCTGGGTGTTATAAACGTTGTATTTTTCGTGAGTATATATATATTGACATTGACTACTAGTAAGACTTTAATGTAAAGTCATCTTATATTTTACAAAAAAAGAAGAAGTGGAATGGATGCGAGTTGTCTCATTGACACCCATACCACATCTTCCTATTTATATTCACTGATTAATCCTATAATCTTCTTTGATAAACTTGGGAAAAATACGTACTGTTATTCTGTACATAATAAATCACTTTATTTTTCTAGCAATTTTTAATCTATTATGTGAAAGGCTAAGAAGAATAAATGAAGTGCGTTTCCTAATGTCCAACTTTAATCCATTGTTTTTGTCAAGATGTTCGCCATTTTTCTCTCGATTGAATAGATACACTGTACTTGTCCAAATTCATGTTATAATTCTCAATTAATTTTCAGCTGCTTGGTATTGGAATCATCGTCCCTGGTGTATTACTTCTTGTTGACAATGATGCCATCAATGACAAGATTATTCCAATATTCAAAGAAGTAACTTTGGGATCCTCGAACTTCGGAGATCTGGCTAAAAATCTGCCTATAGCACTGATAGCTCTAGGATCCTTAGTGCTCGTTATTTCAGTAATTGGATTTTTTGGAGCATGTTGTTGTAAAATTAAATGCTTCCTTATGGTGGTAAGTTACTGCAGTAAAAAGTTATACTGTGAAAAGAAAACTGTAGAACCAGGAACAATGTAATAAATCAACGCCAAAATTACAGCGAATAAATGCAACCAAACGAATGACCAAACTCTGAAATGTCATAGAAGGAACTTCAGAAAAAAATTGATTTTATCTTAAAGATCTCCAATAGATCACTGGTACATATAGAATGAATATACAATCTTAACCCAATTTAATGACCGATTAAATATAAAAACGAATTGATGATTCAGTACAGTTTGAATAGTTTTATTTGTTTTAAAGTGGCAAAATAGATCAGAAATCGTTCTTCCCTCGAATACTTTCCTACTATGCTACCATAAACGAACAAGTTATATGCAATTCCCAATAATACTCTTTATTTTTTTTTTATTGCCAAACTTAACAATTTGAAATGGTTTTATTGTAATATCTTAATGATTTACAAATTATTTTGATTCCTCTTAAAGTCAGACTTCCGCATTGCCAAAAATCTGAAATTAGAGTTGTATAGAAACACGCCTTTGATCTCTTCAAAACACTATAAAAGAACCAAAAATGATAAATTAAAAATAGTTATACTCAATATTTCACTGCTGTTTATTATCATTTCGGGTTTTTTTTTAAGCACAACATCAAGATTTTTCTACAATATAAATACTAGTATGAAGAACAGCAACAACTATCTCGATAATTTTTTTATATATATATTTCCATATTTGATTTCCATATTTGATATATCAGTACAAGAAGTCTTGTGGTAAATTGATTATTATATTTTTTACTGTCTGATTTCAGTATGCCATAATCGTTATGATACTGTTGATTGGGAAGATAGTTGTTTTGGCACTGTGGTACTTCATGAATGGCCAGGTGATATATCATATCCTTTTATTATTCTTGCGCTGGAAAAAACGAGTTCTTCCATAACGTTTCTTAACCAGAAATCGGGACTCATCACTGAACCAAATTCTGCGCCAGTTGCGGAATGTATAGTCCCTCATCCGTAATTGAAATCCCTGGATGTAGCGATCCTGTTTAGAAGTCGTTTAATATACGAGGTCGTCCAATCCTCCAGCCGTCTTTATTACAACCAGTCTGCTTGCATCTAGGCCGCGAAATAGTGCTCTGGTAATAATTTTCAGTGCTTGCTACTTCACTAAGGAACACACTGGTCTGGAAACGGCTGATCAAGATATTTCAAATAGCAGGGCCCAACCTTAGCTTGTATGCTTAAAAGTGTAACAGTTGTGTTGACCACAAAATAATCAACAACGAAAAAACGTCAGCAAAATTTCACTGCGAAAAAGGTTATATCCACTTTAAGCGAGTCGCAAAAGTCGATTAGACAGAGACCCAATTAAAAGAATTGGCATTTAAAACATAAAACGTAACAGTAGAAAACCAAGAGTGAAGATGCTATTGACCGTTTCATTTTACCTTGAAAAATATAAATTTTGCATTATGAAAAATTCGTCCGACCTATTGCAGTTAATTTTTTAACAGTATATGTCAATACACACACAAAGAAAAATGTTCCATCCTCTAATTCTAAAAAATACCAGTTTTTTTTAATTATACATGGTTTTTGTTTTCAGTTCGAGACTACAATAAAGGGGGAAATGTTGAAGAACTTACAACGTGAATATAAAAATGATGTTTTAGATGCCAACGATCTATCTTCAGCCTGGAACCATTTACAGTTAGCTGTAGGTAGTAGTAGTATTGTTCAACAATTGTCATTTAGGGGATTAGTATAGCCGACTATACGGTTCGGGCTTTGCTCATTGTTGAAATCCGTTCGGTGACCTACAGTTGCTAACCTTCTATGTCATCCTGCAGGGGTTTGAGTCATCTTGAAAATTTGCTCAGTGCTAGGCACACAAAAATTATGCTCGAAACACGAAATCCAAAATTTTGATTGGTTGATTTTGGAGTATGAGTACAACAAACTGACTCGAATGTTTTATGACTTCAATGGTATCTATGATTAGTTTATTTGGTAGCTGGTGGAGAGTTGTCTCCTTGTACCAAATATGTCTTACTCTTATGTATACATAGCTTAACAGTTAAAACTTCAAAGTAATCAAACTGAGAACAATTTTTGAAAGCACATGTTTCAAAAATCACCGTTAACTTTCAACACCTGACTAGTTATAAAAAGAAGATGTTTTATGAATGCCAATGAGACAACTTTCCACAAGAGAGTAAATGCCACAGAAATTAACAACTATAGGTCACCGTACGGCCTTCAACAATGAGCAAAGCCGATACCACATAGTCAGCTATAAAAATCCCCGAAATGACAAACGTATTTTTAGCAATTCAAACGAGAAAACTAACGGCCAGATTTATGTTAAAAAAATCCTTTTATCTAGTACTTTTTAGGTGGAAACATTTATTCGCTTATAAACGCTATTACACTTCACATATTTTGATCTCTTTTTTTGTTAGTATAAATACGTTATACCAAAAACTCCCCGGGTAGTATTACATATTCTTTCGCATACTGTTCATTATGATTTCGTATGAAGAGTTTATGTTTATTTGTATGTAAACCTTATGGATTTAGGGATTTGCTAGAATGAAGTCAACCTTTAAATTGTATTCTTATTTCTTTTATTAATCAAGATTTCAGATATGAAATGTGTTCTTATTACTCATAAAGTTGATTTAGCGGACATTTAGACCGATTCTGGATTGCCATGATGATGTTGTAGCATTGAAGGTCTTAGCCCTGACCATACATCCGTAGTGGAAAGGGTTTCTGTCTTGCATACATTTCTGAGACAATTTTTTTTTCAATTCCATATCAATAATATGTTTACCTGGCAAAAGTAAACTGTATTAAATTCATAAAGATCAAATACCAATTTTCACACAGGTTAGTTTGTTTTGCTTATTTTTTAGTTTTCTATGTTGTCTCATGTGTACTATTGTTTGTGTTTGTCTTTTTCATATTTTAGCCATGGCGTTGTCAGTTTATTTTCGATTTATGCGTTTGACTGTCCCTCTGGTATCTTTTGTCCCCCTTTTAAATCACCCCTAGTTTTTGGTGTTGTTCGTGTTGTTTATTCTTTAGTTTTCTTTGTTGTGTCATGTGTACTATTGTTTGTCTGTTTGTCTTTTTCATTATAGCCATGGCGTTGTCAGTTTATTTTCAATTTATGCGTTTGACTGTCCCTCTGGTTTCTTTCGTCCCTCTTTTAATTAACCCCTAGTTTTTGGTGGTGTTCGTGTTGCTTATTCTTTTGTTTTCTTTGTTGTGTCATGTGTACTATGATTTGTCTGGTTGCCTTTTTCCTTTTTTAGCCATGGCGTTGTCAGGTTTTTTTTTCGATTTATGAGTTTGACTGTCCCTCTTTTAAATCACGCTTAGTTTTTAGTGGTGTTCGTGTTGCTTATTCTTTAGGTTTCTTTGTTTTGTTATGTGTACTATTATTGGTCACTTTGTCTTTTTTATTTTTTATCCATGGGGTCGTCAGGTTTTTTTCGATTTTGACTGTCCCTTTGGTCTCTTTTGTCCCTCTATTTATGAACATATGATGCTGTGGTAAATTAATTATATTTAAAAAAAATTGTATATTTTCAGTTCGAATGCTGTGCAATTAACTCAGTTATCAATGCCACCAATGATTATGACAGTACACCTTGGCAAAGCGGTTCTCCTAATACTGACATACCATTATCATGTTGTCCAGGTGTGACTTCATCAAACTACACTATCGGAACGGCAACAGATCCGTTATGTACATCGCTTAAAACCGTTGACCCAAAAGGGCAATACTCAAAGGTAATTTTGAAGGATTTTTTTCTTTTTAAAGTCAATGAAATGTATTGAAATTTATTAGAATAACTTTTATGGAATTAGTACTTAGAAGGATAGCCATAGAAACGAATAGTTTTTTTAAACTCTACCAATAACGTTTGTATAACGCATATCAAACACCAAAAAACAATGAGTACCACCACATGAAAAATACGGGGAAACACGAATATCAATATATTACCATGAGTTCATAAGATTCGCTTGTGGATATCATGAATTATTACTTAAACAGGACAATATCCAACAGACAACCCGAGGTTGTTCGCATTTGACCGAGTTCATTCACGATAACATCGACTATTCTAACCGGACTTTGGTTTGTCATTAATTAAAGGAAATCTATTAAGCATTTAGTACTGATCTATCAGCATTTAACCTCATATGAACCGTAATTAGTAGTATTTTTTTTACGGGGATAGACAGTGATGATAAAATGGATAACATCACGTAATTTTTAGTATTATTTTACGGGGATAGACAGTGATGATAAAATGGATAACATCACCAATGTGTTAGTGCTTTGATAAAATTCACAAATGTAATAAGTATTGCCACTTCGAAGACAAGATTGTACACAAACGCGTTCATTATAGTTCTATATCTGTAATCTGTTAAGTTAAGGGTACCGGGATATCCTACTTCGTATTTCAGATCCGTTGTTTTTAGGTTTCAAGAAACAGCTAAATACAGAACGCGTTTAATATGTGGGGAAATATGCTACAACTGCAAGTCATACACGTCACACATAAAAAAAAATCCAACTTAAAATTAAAACAAAATATCAAAAATCACCAAGACTGCATCTAACGTAAATATTTGTTGCTACATTTTTTTCTGATATGAAACTTTACATATAAACATATAGTTTCAAGTTAAATCCTATAATATTCTGTCCTATTTTATCATTGATATAATACTCTAATGATGTTTACCATCTATGTATGATGCTATTCTATTTGTTCTAGGGATGTTATGATGCTGTAAACGACTTTATAAAGGGATACTCGCTGTGGTTTTATATTGGAGGTCCTATTTTATTCTTAATCGAGGTAAGTATTAACATTGTCTGACAAAGAACATGGCTGTAATCAGATAAAGTACACTCAAATCTGCGTTAGCGACCACCTGTATTAGCAAAAACCGGTGTTTAAAGACCACCAACTTTAGATTCCTCTGTATAGTACATTTCATATAAATTGAACCTGTATTAAAAAACACCTGTCTTAAGAGACCACTTTTTTGCTCTCGCTTAATTGGTCTCTTAAAACACGGTTGTATGTATATAAATTAAGTGATGCCTATATTTAAACTATGAATGAATGAGCATTTATACTTTTCTTTGAATAAAAAAGGAAATAGAGGCATGTTTGCATGGACTAGTAAAAACTCGATATGCGTACAGCTTATAACATAATTATCCATTTATTATTACAATTCTGTACACGGTATAATATTGCTATCCCTCTTCCTTCGAAGATAGTTGACGTGTTTGTGTTCTGTTAAATTGTTCCTTTTAAAATTGTTATACGATGATGACTGATGTACCCGTATTTAGACTATTTTATTTATTGTGTCTGTTTAATTAACGCATCAATGTAAATATAACGGAATTTGATGAGACTGTCATTAAAGTGAGAGGGTTAGCGCTATAGAACTAGGTTTAATCCACTATTTTCTACATTTGAAAATGCCTGTACCAAGTCAGGAATATGACAGTTCTTGTCCATTCGTTTTTGATGCGTTTTGTTATGTGATTATGGACTTTCCGAATTGATTTTCCTCCAAGTTCAGTATTTTTATGATTTTACTTTTTTCTTCTTAAACGGAACCAATGATCAATTTCAAGACAAACTAAGCACTTTGTTCTGCCAGATTGTAGTGTTCTTTTATTTTACGCTTTATTCGTCACACATTTAGTTTTACCAAGGAAGAATTACTTTTCCTTTGTAAAAAATAATATATAATATAACACTAACTCGTGTTCACACAACGAGATCATGCTAGAGTCATGCCTAAATGTATAAATAGGCTTTAGGTGATTTTTAGTGTCTCAATTGTGGAAATTGGGACAAGAGTAATGATTTTTCATCATTTTACAACGCTGGTAAAATATCGTCTGTATATGCAATTTATATATAACAAAAAAGAAGCTTTAGATAACAGGCAATATTCAAAACTCACAAGTCGAAGAAAAACAGACATCATTATAAAAAAAACTGATGAGCGACAATAAAATGATTAAATCCAAAACACAACATAGAAAACATAGATTTAACAACATGGACCCAAAAATCTTTAACATGGATAACAAAAGACCGATTGCTTCCCTTTTGACATTGAAATCTTGTCTATATGTGGCTATTTGACTGGTTATCATCCTGAAAGACTCCATTCTTGCTAGTTGATGCAACCTGAATATATTTCTCGCGAATCAGCAGATATGAAATTTCTGCAAAAACAGAAGAAAAATATATAATCCACTGGTAGCATCAGACGGTAGTGAAATACCAAATAAAAGTGCGATGTCTAATCAGTGTTCATGTCCTTTCCATATTGCAAATTTCCATAGAACCAATGTTTTAGAATAAAAATATATAACGTCTCGTGATAATCAATGAATAAGTGATCACAACACTAACTTTTGAAGACTTTCTTAAGGTTCCTCTTGACAAAACAGGTAAACGCTTAAGGGCTTGGATTGTAAATTGGCATCCGTATATATATCACGCATTCTTTGGCTCTAAATCGGTATCCGTGTCAGTGCAGTAAATACGTTTCAAGACATTAGTCTCAATCATAACGAAAATGATGAAAGGGTCAATTATATAAAACTACGTCATATATATTGTACGATTTTTCATGTCCCACCTACAATAGTAGAAGGGCACTATGTTTTTTTCTGGTCTGTGCGTCCGTTCGTTCCTCTGTCCTGCTTCAGGTTAAAGTGTTTAGTTAATTTTTTTGGTCAAGGTAGTTTTGGATGAAGTTGAAGTGCAATCAACTTGAAATGTAGTACGTGTACATGTTCCCTATGGTATGATATTTCTAATTTAAAGCCAATTTCACGGTCCACTGAACATAAAAAATGATAGTGCCTGTGAGGCATCCGTGCACTGGGATACAATCTTGTTTTTTAATTATTTTTAACAGTTCCGATTTTCGTTTCAGATCATTGGAATTGTAAGTGCTTTTTACTTGTTTTGCAAAACCGACAAAGAAGATGATTAGGAGGCAACTGAATTGACTGGTTCCTAACAGGAATAGGTGTCTAATATGGAGTAGAGGACTACTTTACAATCATGCATGATATCAGTTATGACGCATTTTTTTATGATAAAAAAAAGTGCAGAACTACGATATTTGTTATCAGTATGTTTCCTTGAACAAACTGTAAATAGGTTTTTAGTCATAATCATTCATACATGCTTTTTCGAACAAAAAAGTCTCAATGGACTTTAAAACATTTTATTATAAACCCATTATTTTCTAATAAAATATTGTCATAAACCTATTTTAACATGATTTCATGCATTTTATCCGCGTTCTTGTTTTTTTCAAATTTATCCAGTGTACAGGGTTGATAATGCCATTTTTCAACGTCCCCAAAAAAGGTATCACGATGAAGGTAAATCCCAACTAGAGGCTCTTTGAGCCTGTGTCTCTCACCTTGGCCTATGTGCATATCAAACAAAGAACCGTGACAGATGGATTCATGACAAAATTGTGTTTTGGGGATGGTGATGTGTTTGTAGATCTTACTTTACTGAATATTCTTTTTTTTTTAACATCATTATATATTTATTCACCAAATATGCTTGTTATTTGTCTTTACGAAACCTCAGTTTGGTTTTGACAGAGACAAATGTAACAAGTACATGCAACACACGGACAACATTGACATCGATAATAAAATATGAGTTGACTTTTCATATTTATAACATTCTTGCTACTTACAATTATCTCTATCTATAAATAGTTTTAGAGAAAAATATTTTGTAAAAATTTATGAAAATTTACAAAATTTATGAAAATTGTTAAAAATTGAAAATAAAGGGCAATATAAACTCCTTATGGGGTCAATTGACCACTTTGGTCATGATGACTCATTAGTAGATCTGACTTTGCTGTATATTATTGATCTTTAAAGTTGATCTCTATCTATAATATTATTGAAGATAACCAAAAACGGCAAAATGTTCTTAAAATTACCAACTCAGGAGTAGCAACCCAACAACGGGATGCCGGATTGGTCTGAAATTTTAGGGCAGATATATCTTGACCTAATGAACAATTTTACCTTAGTCAGATTTGCTCTAAATGCTTTGGTTTCAAAGATATGAGCCACAATTGCCATGGCAGCCATTTTGGTTGGTTGGCCGGGCCATCGGACACATTTTTAAACAAGATACACCAATAATGATTGTGGTCAAGTTTGCTTAACTTTGGTCCAGTAGTTTTAGAGAAGATTTTTGTAAAAGTTAACGACGAAGGACGTACGACTATCGCCAAGTGAACGCACCAAAGATGTATACTTAGAATTTGTTTGAACAACCACTATGAAGGATGTGTCATATGTGTGCTATAGACGTAACCATTTCTTAAACGAGTTTTTTTTAAATATTAGTGTAATAATATACTAGTCGTGTATTTACTGCGCAGCTCGTCTGGCAAATAATTTATGTGAATGGTTTTGCATGTGAAGCAGAATATAATTATCATTTCGGACCATCTAATGGAACTCTCGGATTTTACGGGAGTTCGTTTTTCAAGAAGTTTCAGTTTTTATTGAGTTTGTAGTTTGTTCGTTCTGGTTTTTTTTATGCCCAACCTACAATAGTAGAGGGTCATAATGTTTTCTGATCTGTGCGTGTGTCCCTCCGTTCGTCCACATGTCCCGCTTCAGGTTAAAGTTTTTGGTCAAGATAGTTTTTGATGAAGTTCAAGCCCAATGAACTTGAAACTTAGTACACATGTTCCTCATGATAAGATCTGTCTAATTTGAATGCCAAATTAAAGTTTTGACACTAATTTCACGGTCCACTGGACATGGAAAATGATAGTGCGAGTGGGGAATCCGTGTACTATGGACACATTCTTGTTTATAATGTCTCGAGATATCAATTTTCCACATTAACATTAATGGTTTGGTGAAGTCTCTCTGTCATTTATTAACGCTTTGTAAAAATAACATGTGGTGTGATTGCCAATGATGAGACAACTCTTCACAAGAGACCTAATGACACAGATACAAACAACTATAGGTCACAGTATGGCTTTCAGCAATCAACTATAAAAGGTCCTGATATGACAAAGGCATATTTATGCACAAAAGAATTAACAAAAAGAAATATGTTATACAGTAACAAACGACAACCACTGAATAACAGGTTCCTGACTTGGGATAGACACATACATAATGAGGCGGGGTTATACTTGTGTGTAAGCGGCAACCCTCCCAAAGCCTCGGATAGTAGTCTAACCGTACAACCGTACAACATAAAAAAAAAAACTACAAAAAATAAGTTGAAACAGGCTTATCTCATCAAATAGATACACATCTAAAACAGAGTGGACGTGAACGGGTACTTATACATCCCACAACAAAATGACACAAAGTACGTATACAGCTCTGAAAGTACTCGCAGTTACTGACAGCTAGTTTTTAGTCAGTAACAACTAATACAAAACCATGCATCTTTAGACTAATATATAAATCAGTTCAAACATTGTATTAATGTAACAAATATACTTTTATGTATCTGCCATCAACGCAAGGTTCCCCCCACAAAAATCCAACTTTTTGATCCGACAGATGGCGATGGACGAGGTTCCTGACAATTACATGAATATGTTGCGGTGTAGAAACTTATAAGTTTTAGATTTCAACACTCCCAATATTAGTCTCGATCAGTGGATAATAAAAGACTATTTAAGATCCACGAAGCAAAAGTACATGAAATCACTATATGCCATACCAATATATTATGTTATATTAACTTTTATCAGTGAATCTAATTTAAACCAAGAAACTATGATTTGTGTGAAAGTTTTAATTCTAATAATGTAGGTAGATCTTTCATCATTTAGATCATATTTTGTTGGAAGCCAAGATAAATACATGATTTCTAATTACATTTATGACATCTTGGTTTTAAAACACTAATAGGACACTGGGAAATTAAAGTATGGTAACTTTTTTTTTCCAATCGGAAGTCATTTAACCCTTGCCAAAGTGAGGTTATAGTATTCATTTGGCTGTGTGGGATGTATAAATACACAACCACGTCAAATCAGAATGGAGGCGTTAAATCCGAAACCTCGTGTAGAGAAAAAAAATCCACGCTTGGCTGTGCTTGATGTATAAATACGCGGTCACATCCAGTCAGAATGCAGACGTAAAACCATAAAACTCCAATCGGCAATCTACGGGTGTACCCGCTACTCTCCTTCTGAAGGTACGGAATCGGCAGAGTTGTGACGAATGCCTAAGCCTCGTGTAGAAAAGAATGTCACGATTGGCTGTGCGGAATGCATAAGTACGCAGCCACGTCCGGTCAGAATTGTGACGTTAAATCCTAAGCTTTGTATAGAGAATGATGCCACAACTTTAGAGGATTTGTTTGTGGCATGTTGTAAGGCAAAATTTCTATCCCTACATGTATATCTTATATACCATATTTTTTCAGTGGCAGCCTAAATTTCTCGCTCTTCATCTTGGGTATCCCTATTACAGTACCAACCTGTTCTAATTTATGTTCACTTGTTCTCGTCCTAAATATGGATGTTATATTTGCTACTGGACTTTAACACAAAAAAAACAATCATCAACTTTTTTAAATAAAGATACGGAAGATACATAAAGTAGAGCTAAAACTCACACGTCGATAAGAGATATTCCTCCTTTAAAATCTTTATTAGTTGAATAACAATAACAAAAGGATCCTAAAGAATAATAAAGTAAACACTATATTTGAATTTTTTATGGTTAACAATAAAACTACAAGAGTTATTGTGTTAGTTTAAGAATATTGTTTTGAGATTTTCAGATAGGCTATTACCTCTTATGAAAGAGTAGGCCTACTCGCAGTTACTGACAATTATTTCAAAGCCAATAACAAATGATAAAAAAAATCATGCATCTACGACTTTATTATCAATCAGTGTACACATCCAACTAAGTTCATTTTTTTTATATTATAATGAGTAATATATAGTGATGTGCAAACAATTTACACCAATATATTATAATTTACAATTACTTTATTGAAATCTCAGTTTAAAAACACAAAATGGACACTGGGAAATAGAATGGCAACTGTGGTATTCTTCCACTCAGAAATAAGCCCTTGCCAAAGTGAGGTATTCATTTGGCTATGCGGGATGAATAAATACACAGCCGGGTCCGATCAGTATGGGATTTTAAATCCTAAGCTTCGTGAGGAGAAGATTATTAGGCTTTGACTGTTGTATGTATGAACACACACTGGGGGAAGTGACTATATGTATATATACGTATTTGGGGGGGGGGGGGAATGGCTATATAACACTGTCAAAATAGCAAATACTTTTTTCCGGTATCGACACAACACATGTAAACACTGCCTTTAATTAAATATGACTTAGGTCGCATAATCTTAAGCTTCTCTCGTGTCCCGTCAATCATCGTTCGTTCTTGAAACGGTCAATAAGCATGCCTCCACATCCACTATAGTAACGTCTCAATGCAGGTGACGTCAGCGTGCATTAATATTTCGGGATAATTATTTGCACATCACTATATATTTCTCATTATAATATGAAAAAAAAATATAGGTTGCTATTTTGACAGTGTTACATCATGTTCTCTCAAGCACCAGAGCTCTGGTGCTTGAGATTAACGACGTAATAACATTAAAGCATAACAAATGGGAGCTAACTGTGGAAAGAAATGTAATTCAGGCAGAACACAACAAAGATAAGAGATGTGCTGTATCAAGTGTTATGAATAACACGATAGTTACAACAAGAAATAATAAGAATAGGTGCAGACGTCTCTCCAAGGAAGAAAGAAAGTGTCAAACGGCATTGGACAGATCTATATCTAACACCGCTTCTTGATAATATTGAGTTCAACAACGATGACTAAATTACTTCCACCAGAGATAAACCGAATAGTTTTTACGACATTCGGGGAAAAGAAGGAGAAATAAAAGAGACCTACGAAAAGCAGTCAATCAGCGGTATAAAACATATTATGCAGAATTTGAAAAAGACGTTGATGAACTGTTGTCTGGTACAAATGAAACACCAAACAGAAAAAGGAGACCTAATGCAGCAAAGGGTGTGAGAACAAGTATGACTATAATGTTGACAGCTAACTCAAACATGGATGTTAGGTTACCGAGAGAAGTTATCCCATTCTCAAAAACATCAAATGTCTCAAGGCCACAGTTTGTAGCCCCTGATATACCTACTAAAGGAAAAGTTTATTTGAACATTTGGAAGGAACTTCAGATCAAGAAAGATAATTTGAAAAAATAAAATGTTATGCTTTAAATTATTTCCTTGTTTGTCTTAGGTTGTGTGCCTCATTTGTCAAATACCACATGGCAAGTTTTGCTTTTATAGCTATCTTGCATCTTCCAAAAAATGTGTAACCCCGCCACAGTGACATATGTCTGTCCGAAGTATGGAGTCTATATATAATTTAGTGGTTATCTTTTGTATGTCATATTTGTTTAATTGTTTTTGTGTATTGATTTGTACTAGGCCGCTTGTTTTTTTTAAACATCTTTTGTAGCTTGCTATGCTGTGTAAGTTCATACGGTTGATAACTTCTTTATAATTTGTTCCTTGGTGGCTATTTTTTACATTTGCAATCAAACCACTTTTTTCTTTTTTTATATACTATAACCGTGAACGAGACATCACCTTTAAAATGCTTAAGAAATACCACGCAATTCGAAGTAATGAGATTTATAGATGATGTCACTAAAAATATTGAAAACTCAAAACAAACAGATGTACTTTTAATGGACTTCTCTAAAACTTTTGATAAAATCAGCCATAACTTATTAACAAACAAATTAAATTACTATGGAATATAGGGGAAACAAATGCATGGAAACAGGGCTTTATTTCATGTCGTAACTAAGCAGTTATCCTAGAGGGTGAGACTTCAGGCTATGCCCCTGTAAAGACTGGAGTGCCTCAAGGCTCTGTTCTGGGTCCAAGTTTATTCTTATTTTACATTAACGACATACCAGTTGGGTTTAATTCCACCATACGCCTACTTGCAGGTGACACAAGAATGTCAGGCTTGGCTGTGTAGGGTGTATAAATACGCGGACATATGTGGTCAGAATTGGGACATTTAAATCGAAGACACATGTATGAGTGCCACGTTTGCAAATTGGCTGTGTGGGATGTATAAATACGCAGCCACGTCGGGTCACGATCTGATCACACTGGGGTTGCACCTTTGAAAAACAAATGGCAAACTAAGTAGACACTGAGGAAAAGCGAACATTTTAAATCAACAGTTCCAATCAGTATTCACAAATGAAACAGACATTCCAGACAAACTAAGGTAGAAGTCCCTACCCGAAAATGCCCAACATAACATCAATGAAGCAGGTATTACTGTCGAACCTTAATCCACATAAAGCTTACGGCCCTGTCAATATCAATGGAAGAGTCCGTAAAGAACTAAATGACCAAATCTCACCAATCCTTGCATTTATATTTAAAAAGTCGCTTGAAACTAGAGCAACACCTAAGGACTGGACATCTGCTAATGTAGCCCCAGCCTTCAAAAAAGGGTAAAAATACTGACACGTAAACTACAGGTCAATATCTTGCACATGTTGCAAGCTCATGGAGCATATCATTACAAGTAGTATCATGTCTCATCTTGAAAAACATCACATATTATACGATCTTCAGCATGGCTTCAGAAAATCAAGGTCGTATGAAACACAATTCAGAGATTTTATTCAAGAACTAGCACAATCAAATAATAGTATTACACCAATTGACTTGATCATAATGGTCTTCGCTGAAGCGTTAGACACAGTCTTCCTTATCTATGTGTGTATATACATTTGATTGGACATAGAAAATTATATTCATCTGAATATCACAATTATACTAGCCGATTAAAAAAAAATAAAAAAATTGTTAAGATATATTATTTATTCAAATGTTCTCTTATATCCTTGAGGCATCGTCCCCTGGTATCAACTGCATTCGAGTTACCTATGATGCTTCCTTGTTTGCTTTTGATACAGGTAGGAAAGAGACATTTACACACATTTTACATGCCTATGGCCCATAAGGTATCGCCCCTGGTGTCAGCTGCCTTTAGGAAACCATAATGCTTTCCTATTTGCTGCTGACACAGGATGAGTCATGGACATGTTTAATTTCTACTTTCTTTTTGGCTAATTATTATATATTTAATTGATCCAACTTTTTGTGTACTTTACATATGTGGATATCTATTTTTCTTTTTTTCTTTTTGGGCTGCTTGTTTGTTATCTATATCAACCACACTTGCAATAAAATGCATTAGTATTAAAAAAAAACTACATACTATAGATTCTTTATCTACGTATTCTTTAAGAACTTAAATAGTTCTCGTTTAACTTTCTTTTTTTTTAACTCATTGTTTGTATTGTATTATGAAAAAATTATTGATGTTGTAATGTTTATGCCCTTTGGGGCCCATAATTGGAAAATAAAATATCTTATCTTATCTTATCATCTATAAAAATGACTTACCGGAATACCTACAACACAGCAAGCTTAGACTCTTTGCAGATGACAGCATAATTATTAGTAAAATAAAAACACAAGAGGATTGTTATAAACTACAACTTGATCTAGACTCAGCAGCTCGATAGGAGTCAGATAGGCTCATGGCATTTCACGCTGATAAATATACCAACATTACCATCTCACAAAAGAAAAATAACTACCGGCATAATTACATCCTCCACAATCTCATTCTCGAATCAGTAACATCTGCAAAAAATCTCGGCATTACCTTAAAATCCAATCTAAAGTGAAACAAACATATAGACTTGTTTTTTTTTAATAAATTTAAAAGTTACAAACACAGAAACAAAATCAAGAGCATACCAGGCACTAGTAAGACCTAAACTAGAATATAGAATAATGAAAGAACAACAAATACAATTAGAAAACGTACAGGGAGGAGCTGCTCGCTACGATTACACGAGCAGTGTCACAAACATGCTAAATCAGTTGAAATAGCCACCACTATAGCTGAGAGACGCTTAAAACCCAGACTTATTTTATTTTATTAAGTTTTACATTGTCTTGTAGCCATTCCATTGCATATTCTGCACAAACAGACATCAGAACAAGACAAAATCATACTCTAGACATTTTCTATGTTGTGATGTTATGCTATTGTTTCAGAAAAAGGGAGAAGGTTTGATACCATTAAAACGTTTAAACCGCTGCAAATGTTTGCACCTGTCCGAAGTCGGGAATCTGATGTACAGTAGTTGTCGTTTGTTAATGTAATTTATACGTGTTTCTCGTTTTTTATATAGATTAGATCGTTGGTTTTCCCGTCTGAATGGTTTTACACTAGTAATTTTGGGGCCCTTTATAGTTTGTTGTTCGGTGTGAGCCAAGGCTCCGTGTTGAAGACCGTATATTAACCTATAATGGTTTACTTTTATAAATTGTTATTTGGGTGGCCAGTTGTCTCGTTGGCATTCACACCACATCTTCCTATATCTACATTCAAACTTCAAAGGACACATACAAATGGAACTTACTACCGCAAACTGTCTTTGAAACCACCACTGTTGACAGCTTAAAAGATCGGCTAACACCAGCTGTTTTCTCGTGCTTGAAGTAAACAAATTCAAACCAAACATGTACATATATTTTTTAATAACAACCTGTATATACAAACACTTAAATTGCTATAAGATATTTTTGTGAATTTGTATACATTTTTTGTCAATCACGCTTGCGCAACAACATGTATTCTTCAGTATTGAAGCCTTGTTGTCCTAAAAAAAAGAAGGTCAGAATTGGGACGTTTAATCCCAAGCCTAGCGCAGAGAAGAATGCCAAACTTCTACATGTTAATTATCCTCGCTACAACTATTTAGGGGTATGTAAGTGGCCCGTTGAAAGGCGAAATTTAAATCCCTATCCAATATTCAAGAACCCTCTTTTTTCAGTGGCAGTCTAAATTTCTCGTCCTTCATCTCGGACAACCCAAATAAATGTATTTTTGCTAACTAGTTCTTGTCCTGAATTTGGATGAAACATTTGCTACTGGACTTTGAACAGACAAAAATCACCAACATGTTAAAATAAAGATGCAGAAGGTAGTCTAAGAGTAAATTATCCATCAGTTGGATAACAATAATAGAAAGATTAACAAGATTAAAAAAGTAACAATTTTGAGATGTTTTAGCAAGTATCCAATGCATTGTTTTGCAT
The DNA here is from genome assembly GCF_036588685.1 of Mytilus trossulus. Classification (NCBI taxonomy): domain Eukaryota; kingdom Metazoa; phylum Mollusca; class Bivalvia; order Mytilida; family Mytilidae; genus Mytilus; species Mytilus trossulus. Next base: position 80,885,899 of record NC_086378.1, on the reverse strand, counting down.
TTATCTAGTAAAATGTTTTGGAAACGAAATATCTAACGTGTTAAGTTTGTTGAAACACGAAGCCTCACTACGAACACCGACATAGCGTATACGAGTTGGAAAATTAACAAACCGTACGTATATAACTTGTTTTTAGGACTGAAACCGTTATGTATTATTTTGATTTAATTCATTACAATCGTAAAATTATTTACTGTTATAAACATTTTAAAATTCATACATATACAGCTTTATTAAAATTATTCAACCCGGTGACGTTTAGTTCACATTTTGTTTACTTGAGAACTACTCAGGTTGTATTCAAATTTAGTTGGTCATTTCATGTTGACCAGTGGAAAAAGTTGGTCAAGTTAGACAGAATAAATGGATTATTAAGATTGTTATCAGCAGGTCCCAAGCTTTACATTTGAGGATTCAGGGATTCGACGACTGAATAATATCTACAGTCCGAGGTACTTTAAACTTTCACAATACTTTTTTATTAAGAAAATCTCATTATCTCTATTTTCCGTGCCTAACTATATCAAATACATGTATCCTTTCGGTTGTTCTATTATAATATAAGACTTCGAAGTTTCATTTCATTTACATTCAACGTTTTTATTCGGATTTTTTTTTTACGTTCAACATTGATAGTAAAACCGAATATCTGATTAAAACCGTTGAATGTAGCTGATAAGTCTAATATTATAGGACAACCTTTCGGAAGCATTTCTTAATTCACTAGTTCCTAAAGATCAAACTTGTTACCAACTTATATATGTTCAATTTGTTCCCAACCTTGTCATGTGTGTATATATTTGCCACTTGACTTTATACAAACAACATGTAATCAAATCTAATAAAAACAATTTATTCAGACAAACCTAGTATGGTTACCTTAAAATTTAAAAGGTTTAATACTACAAGAACTTTACAATATAAAGTTAAATGCACATTACTTTGATTTAATGTGAAATGAAAAGTTACGATATCATCTGATGATAAACTCTTACTACGTTTACTTAATGCAAAAGCAAAATGGAAACTGCTACTACAGTAATAAATGTTTTAAAGAATAACATTTTCCAATTGAACCGACGCAAACTATTGCTGTAAGTGATTATAATCATGTTTCAATCAATATAAAGAAGAAAAAAGTGTAAATAATAACTGCAGCTTGTGTTTCATTTGAGATTTTTGAAAGACTTCCCTTTAACCATTGTGGTCTGAATGATGATAAATATTACCAAAACTAATCCACCCGAGAACCAAGTGACAAAACATTTTTAAATAAATCATGAAATGGAATAGATAACCAGATTTTACCGAATTTTATTAGTTTCAGTTGTTGTCTAGCCTGTGACTTCGTTGCATTATGCGAGACATAAGTATTACTATCCGGTGTATACTATTTTTAGAACATTCTTCTTTTTCCAGTACAGAGTCGGACTCTTCTTGAGTGTACATAAATGACTGTTGCTCGTGAAATCATGGGGCATTACCTCCACAATTAATAAAAACAGCAGTAACTATTTACAGGAAATTTCTTTACAAATAAAACTATGTACATCTGGGATCTCAGGAGTTCTAGGTGTGAGAAGCTCCTGTCAAGGCCTCTGGCAGGACGGTAAGGGTGACCTTGAACTCTTCTAGTGTAGCTGCTGTTGTGGCTATTTTCGGTAGTGTGTTCCTTTCCATGGTTGATATTGGTAAGGAGTACATATATTGGTCTTTCAGAGTGCGCTGTTGGTGTGTGCGGTGGCCGCCTCTGGTCCTTAAATCTCCGGGTTTTTTAATAGTTTGAGGGGTCAATATCTACCAATCTAATGTGGATCTTGTAGGCCATGGTGAGTCGGTCTTTGCAGCGGCGATCTTTTATAGGTTCCCATCTTAGACTCTCAATTAAAGTCTTTAAGAGCTGGCACAACCTGGGGATTACGTCTTGGCATTCATTGAACACGAACCTAGCTGCCCTTCTCTGTACTTGTTCTAGATCCTTTTCAAGGTTATGTTGGTAAGCGTCCCATACAGAGGAAGCGTATTCAAGGGTTGGTCTGACCATGGTGGTGTAGGCATTAGCTTTGAATTCTGGTTTACACCGTCCTAGGTTCCTTCTCGGAGAGCCTAGTGTCCTTGATGCTTTGACTGCCGTCTGGTTGATTTGTGTCTTCCACTGTAGGTCATGGTTTATGGTTACTCCTAGGTATTTCCCATGCTCAACTGCATCTAGGGTGTGACCATGTAGTTGGTAGTTCCTACACAGGCAAAATTTGCTCACATGAATTTCACATCAATCTCACGTGAAATTCACATGAAAAATTTCACGTGAGATTCACCTCAATCGAGCTTATACATGAAACTCACGTGAACATTTTCATGTGAATTTCACGTGAATTGAGATTTACATGAATCTGATGTGAAATTTTTCACATGAATTTCACGTGAAATTTGCAACAACAAAAATTGATATTTTTCATGATTTTAATTAAATTTAAAAATTTATATTTTATTTGAATAACTCTATTTGAAAAATTCATGTGAATTTCACATGAAAATTTTTACGTGATTTCATGTGAAATTCACACGAGTTTCACATGAGAATCACGTGAAACTCACAAAACATGTTTTCACGTGAGTTTCACGTATAAGCTCGTTTGAGGTGAAATTGATGTGAATTTCACGTGAGATTCACATGAATTTAAATTCACGTGAAATTGATGTGAGTGAAATTTGCCTGTGTAATCGGTGGGTTTCTTTTGTTGGTAATCCGTATCACGATGCACTTCTCGGGATGGAAATTCATCTGCCATCGTGATTTCCACTCTTTGAGTTTGTTAAGGTCGTCTTGTAGAGTCTCGCTATCCTTTAAGTTCTTTATGTTTCTATAAAATAGGCAATCGTCTGCAAATAACCGTGCCTCAGAAGATGTTGATGGTGGCAGGTCATTAATATAAGCCAGGAATAATAGGGGTCCAATGACTGTTCCCTGAGATGACATCTAGGGGGCCGGATTTGTGCCCTCCAAGCTATACGGATTGTGATCTCTAGCTTATGAAGTCTTGTATCCATTTGAGTGGTACTCAACGTATTCTGTAGTAGATTTTTATGTCTTATGTTTCAGAAGGTAAGAGACCAGGATGCCTCATATTTTGGTTGCATATATATTATTATGCTATGAAGCTTCCGTCTGTCATTTGTCCATTTTTCTTTTACATTCTTTTCTTTGTTCAGTTAAGGCTTGAAAACAAATCTTTTTATTTTCAATTTTGTTTGTATTCCTAATTTATATTCCATCTCTTTTAAGAAAATTGATTGAATCAATAAACGAGATTTCATGTGTATGATCAATGGTTCGCTGGTTTGATTTTATACGTTATCTATTCGTAAGAATTTTAATGCATTTCTAATGAACGATAGGATTCAAGTAGATTAGTTCCCGTTTACGAATATAATTTTTTTTTAACTAAAACGCAATAATATCTATCAGCAGTTACAAATGCATTAAATGTATACTATGGTAGGTCCGAGACTTTATCAAAAATTGTATACTCTCTCTAAATTGTCATTTGGTCACTGAAGTGTGACTGTCAATGATGAGAAGCTCAGAGATTGCTACTGAACACTAAATAGTCTTTTCTCCATGAATATGGTTATCGCTCTTCTTTCTTCGTTTCTTTTCTCCCCTTTTTGCTTATTGATAACTTAACGTCCAGTAGCAAATATTTTAAAACTTAATAGGGAATAAAATAGTTGGTATGTTTTTATAGATGATCTTAAACAACAACTAAATATTGTGCACGACTTCAAAGAAATGGACGAATTTAACTACACTCGATGAAAGTTTAACCGTACAACAGGACACATCCAAATTCATTAAATGATTTGCCTTGTAATAAATAGTGCAAATGCCATTTCATTATCCATTGGGTTTAACATTTCTCAATAACCAACTCTGTAAATGGGATATTAAAAATATTTATAAATTTACATAGCAGGAAGTTTTCTATTTTAAGAACAAACAAAACTAGACCCTTTAACGAGAACTAAAAGAATAGCGTAGTCATATTTCTTAAAGCAGCTGTACCGTTGGGTTCATTCTTTCCTTTTCTATGTTTAATTTCGTTACAAAATATTTATTACAAAGAAACACGCGCTGAAGTACAAGACGTACAAACCATAGATTAGATCAAGTTTTTTTTATTATTATTGCGTCCTCATTTGCTTGCTCTTAGGTTTTTTGTTGGTCTGAGATGACAAACGCAAAAGTTTTCAAAATAATTTTTATGATAATGTCCTAAATTATTTAGTTTAAAAGGCTGTTTTGTATTCTTGGTGATGACCGACTCAAATTTTTACCCTTCGAAAATGGGATTTTGGACTACGCGTTTATGTTTATTTTTTAGTAAATCATGTCCGCGTTGAATGTTTATTTTCAGATTGAGGAGGAAGATACCAAGGAGGCTTTTCAAAACAAATAATTCGAAAAGAAACAACTCCATGACATTAAACGAAACACCAGTACACAAAACATTGCATTGAAAAATTAAGACTTTAGCAACACAAACCCCAACAAAAACCCAAGACCGTTCGATGAAATACGAAATTCCTGCTCCTCGTATGGCACGCGTCATATATTGCCATAGTTTTAAATTCAAAATGTTGGCTGTTCGCCGGGTATATAAAATTGATTAGCAGGAACTATTTCTATTTTTAAAAATTTACGTGATCTTGAGTTTTCAGATTTTGTGAAGGGTTTTTCATCCTGCTTGCTAGGTTAAAATAAAATGGTCTTCATTCAACATGTTCAAATCAAATTAAACGAAAACTAAGCCGTAGACACGGCCGGTCTTTGTCATATACATTCCTGAAGTTGTTTTGCATACTCAAACAAATTATATTATTTTAAAATTTTATTCACAACTGTTCTGGTTTAGGGACATTTAGTGAATTATATTAAATTACACTAATTTGTGAAAATTAATTTCGATCGATATTTTCATCAGGAAAAAAGTATAAAATAATTCAAACATAATTTTAGGTCAAAAAGACTTATTTATAAAGTACACAATCAAAAAGGATTCATACATGTAGGTTTTTTCAAACAACACAATACTGTTATACAATTTATAATTAGAATTATTTCTCACAAAGTTAGGGTAAATATTTACCACTTCCTTGGTTACGGGTGTAGTGTGAAACATATATTTATTACGTGTGTACAAAATTAGTATCACACACCAATGCATGTCGATACAATTGTAAAAAAAAGTAAAATATTTGTGTTTATTTAAACTATATGCAGGTACAATAAATATATACTGTTCCTTTAAATCACTTAATGGGATATCAATTGCGTGTCTCGTGATCAAACTTTAATCAACAGAAAAAGATCGAATAAGCCAATATCTATAACACACAAAAATTTGGTGTCACGCGGTGCATCCTTGGGCTACTTTTATTCAACTTTACTTTATTTGGCCTTTTTAACTTTTTTGGATTCGAGCGTCACAGATGATAAAATTGAGAATGGAAATGGGGAAGGTGTCAAAGAGACAACAACCCGACCATAGAAAAAATAACAGCAGAAGGTCACCAACAGGTCTTCAATGTAGCGAAAAATTCCCGCACCCGAAGGCGTCCTTCAACTGGCATCTAAACAAATATATACTAGTTCAGTGATAATGAACGCCATACTAATTTCCAAATTTTAAACAAGAAGCTTAAATTAAAAAAATACAAGACTAACAAAGGCCAGAGGCTCCTGACTTGGGACTCGGGGTAGTCTTTTGTAGACGAAACGCGCGTCTGGCATATACTAAATTTGGTCCTGGTATCTATGATGAGTTTATTTATTTGTTTTATTGTGACAAAATTTTCCCCGATGTGGCAAAGCCCTGTGTGCTTACCTTACCTCAAGTATGTCAAGTGTTAACATTAGAATACAATCATTCAATCGCATCAATAATTGTAAGGCAATGCCCGAAGTATATTTGTCAATGATCACTCTGACATCTAACGGCTTTTTTGTCAGACAGGCTGTCCCGGCCGTATTTCAGACTTGTAACTCTATATAATCCACACTGCAAGTTATTAAAATGTTTTCCCAGTAACAATTCTTGGCGCGACGTTAAGTGTTCCGAGTTCAATTTCAAAATGTAAGGGTCAGTATAAAAGAATAAGTAACTGTTTATATCAATCATACACATGTGTAATAGGTTCCAGAATATGACTTCCAGATTGATTTCAGTAATTATAATTCACTATTTGTTTCTTACCTCAAATATTAAACTGACGCATATGTTATCGTTGTTTATAGATGAGAACAAAAACTCGCCAAAGATGCCAGAACCAATTTTGTTTACGCCAAAACGCGCGTTTTATCCACAGAAGACTCATCAGTGCAATTTTCGCACTTGCTCATTTTTTTTGTCATGCTTGGTCGCTGAGGGAACTCCCACGCACCGACCAAGCATAAAAAATGAGCAAGTGCGGAGATTTAATTTTAATTAGATTGTCATCAGTGTGTACTAAATAAAAAGATAAAACTTCAAAATTAAGTACTTAGTTTGAGCATTGAGGACCAAAATTTTAAAGTCAAACTGCCAAGTGCTGATAACTAGCGTACATGTAACAGACAAACTCAATGTTTCTCGGATGGAATATTTGAATACTTTACTGGATTTTTTTTATAAAAAGTGTACAAGGCCAATTTAATGTGTGCGATTACATATTAATGGGTTACAGATTTGTGTCTTGTGCATAAATATATCAATTCAAACAGTGATATGAAACCAGCCCTTTAATTATTTATTGGGTTTTATTTAAAAAGAAAAAATTATCTTGACGAGGAAGTCATGTGCAATTTCTTTCAATCCATTGTAATCAAATTTAATGCGTCACTGATAAGCAAAATAAACATGAAACTTCAACGAAAAGGTAATATATGTAGTTTTGAATAAAGAAAAAGTCCATGACCTTGGTAAATGATAAACTGGACTTGTTCTACGTTTTATAATTCTTGTCCATTCCAGCCCATGAGAAAATAAATGCTGATGACAATAATTGTGGAGTTGATTTATTGTAAATACTACTACATGTAATATAGTATAGTAACAACAATATATAAAAGGTCAAAATAATTATAAAAATGTCTTACAAAAGAGAACTGTGTTGTTCAAAAGATCAACAGAAACATCGCTGGTAAAGTAACGTTGTCTGCTCTATGGTCAGGTTTTTGTCGTATTGTATTCCTGTAATATTATGTTGCCATTTTAATGTTATATTTAAGATTGCCATTAAAGTGCGAGGTTTGGCATGCCACAAAAACAGGTTCGACCCACCATTTCTTCTTTAAAAATGTCCTGTACCAAGTCAGGAATATGACCATCGTTATATTATAAGTAGTTCGTTTCAGTGTGTGTTACATTTTAACGTTGTATTTCCATTGTGTCGTTTGTTTTCTCTTGTGTTTGAGTGTGAATTCACATTACTATTAGAGGTGTTACGGTAATTTTCTATCCCAAATTCGTATATTTGGTTTTGATGCTATATTTGTTATTCTCATCGGGTTTTGTCTAATGCTTAGTTTGTTTCTGTGTGTGTTACATTTTTATGTTGTGTCGTTGTTCTCCTCTTATATTCATACCAGATGTGTTTGCGTATTGTACACCCCACATAGCCGAACAGATGCTCCACTTCGGCAAGAGTTTGGTGAACGTCGAGAGAACACCTAAGAGACAATATTTCTATTCCCTCGCCAATTACAGAAGCACGATGATGAAAAAATAAGTATGACAAAAATAAAGAGAATTAAAACAAGTTTTATTTAGTATGGCGTTCATTATCACTGAACTAGTATATGTTTTTGTTAAGTGGAATCCGTTGTCTCGTAAAGAATATCACGCTCTAAGAACCAGATCTAAAACTTTTTATAGCGATCCGAAGGTGGTTCATGTATGTTGTCAGGTAAAACATTTGTCCCATAGGCCTATCCAATATACCCAGGCACTTGTCTTCGACATTCCCCCTATATTTCCCTTAACATATCACGTGATGTATTAAGGTATACATACGGGAAGAAACAGATGCAAGATCAAATTCCTCATTTTCCGGTGTCATTCCGAGTTTCTCCGACCTCCACAAAAGCCAGCCCCTATAACAATACCTACCTATTGTATTTCTTGTAAAATTGTTCCCTTTCTGATCATGAATGAAATAGCCGCCACTGGACTTTAAGCAAGCAACGATCAACAATAAGTCGTGATTATTTTACAATAGATCGTGCTTCATTTTGTGTATACTTTTTCATATGAAATTACCCATAGTGTCAATGATCAAAATATTATTCGTTTGATCGATGTTTACTCATACATATTCAAACTTATAGGTAATAAACTCTTTGTCCAAGGTATTCAAGCGTTTAAGGTATCTGATAACTGATGTCAGGTATTGGTATTGCGTTTTATAAATAGATGGTATTTACTAAGTACACACAAGTTATTACATTTTGCAATACGTATTTACAGGAATCGATTTCGAAAAATACCGGAAAGCATTTGCTAAGTAAGGACTGAATTTGATTAAGGTGAGTTCTGTTTCATCTAAGAATTATTTAATCTAAGTCTATATTGACTCAGGTATGTTTTTTAATTTTATATTTCATAATTCTCATTTTATTATCTGTTTATGCGAGTTTGGTCGAACACAGGTATGTTTATAAATTTCATATTTCATAAATTATCATTTTATTAGTCGTTTATGTGAGTTTGGTTAGTGTATTTGAAGTTAATGTGAGTTTGATCAGCAGATTTAATTGTTTTTCGAATAAAGAAATTAAATCTGTTATCATTTGATAAAAAGGAGGTAAAAAATTGTTAATTGATCGAATCATATTATTGGATGGTGTTTACTGTTCTTTTTCATAATTTCTCATTCATTTCTGGTTCACATATTTGCAGTCCGGGTTCAAACCGTATGTCACAATTATTCAGATTATATTTTTTAAAGATTTAAATACATTCTAGAATGTAAATACCTACATATTTCTATCATGGATATATGAGTATCTATTTATTCACTTAGATGTAAATGACATTAAGATGATGATTCTGTTCTATTTATTCACCTAGGGCATAGAGATCAATACAATGTCCTACTGTTAAATTAATATTTCATATCCCTGCTCGATCAGGTGTGTGTTTG